>NC_138377.1:57637681-57679207 GCF_054177405.1 Leptonychotes weddellii
GATTGATTAGCCCAGTGATGGGTATTAAGGAGGGCACGTACTGCACGAAGCACTGGGTGTTATACGAAAACAATGGACCGTGGATCACCACATCAAAAACTAATGATGTATTGTATGGTGACTAACATAACATAATAAAAATTTTTTAAAAATTTTAAATATAAGTATCTGTTTGGTGGAGAAGATTTTCATTTTGGGTTGAGCTTGAAATAGTCTTTAGAGACAACTTTTATCTTTTTTTTCAGACAGGAGCTATCTAAGGATAAGGTTCCCCTAAAGGGAGTGGATAGTCCCAATCCTTGGATGAGACAGAGACTTGGACAAAAAAAAAAAATTAGGGACTGAGAAAGTCTTAGACTGGGAGCAGAGGAATTTCATTCACTTTCCAGGTCTTGGGGGAGGTATGCTTAGATTCTTATGAGTAGACATACTCTGAACACTTTAGGGTATGGTTAACTGGCCTCTGCCATACAAAAGTATGCAGGAAAACTAGGAAGATGGACAATAGAAAGGCCCCTGAAGGTACCATAGAGCTACAGATTCTGAAGTTAGCAACACTGCTATGGACTGAATTGTGTCCCCCCAAAATTAATATATTGAAGCCATAATCCTCAATGTGACTATATTTGGAAATAGAGCCTATAAGGAGGTAATTAAGGTTAAAAGAAATCAGGGGGGAGTGCTTATTGGACAGGATTAATGTACTTATAAGAAGAAATACCAGAGGGCGCCTGAGTGGCTCAGATGGTTAAGCGTCTGCCTTCGGCTCAGGTCATGATCCCAGGGTCCTGGGATCGAGTCCCACATCGGGCTCCCGGCTCAGCGGGGAACCTGCTTCTCCCTCTGACCCTCTCCCCTCTCATGCTGTTTCTCTCTCGCTCGCTCTCTAAAAAATAAATAAAATCTTAAAAAAAAAAAAAAAGAAGAAGAAGAAGAAGAAATACCAGAAAGTTTGCTTGCTCTCTCTCCACCATGTGTACACACAAGAAGGAAGCTATGTGTAAATCAGGAAGAGAGCTCTCACCAGGAACACAATTGGTCAGCACCTTAATCTTGGACTTCCCAGCCTCCAGAACAGTGAGAAAATAAATCTGTTGTTTAAGCCACCTAATCTATAGTATTTTATTATGGCAATCTGAGTCAACCAAGACACACACCTAGTAACTGTTTCAGCATTCTTCTGGTATTGTATTTTTCTTTCATTATTCCTCTACCTGAAGTAGTCTTATTAAACCTGACAGTCTAGCAGATCTTCCTAGTATTTGAATGCCTAGTATACTCCAGGCACTGTGCTAGGCAAAGGAAAACAATGATGAATAAGATAGACATAGTCACTACCCTTATGAGTGGTCTAGAGAAAGATAATAAACAAATAAATATATGGAAAATTCATGACAGTTGTGACAAGCTCTATCTTGCACATATGAGAGCATAAGGCAGTCTCTGCCATGCTGTACAGAACTAAAGGGAGATCCTGCTCTCCAAGTGGCACAGCATACTACAGAATAGACCAAGATCAGTGTGGTAATGGGGACAGCCATAGCCTGAGAAAGACCAGAGATGCCTGAGCCACGTGACAAGATGGGACAAGCACTAGCACAGAAGCTTGCTAAGGAGACTGGAACACTAGACTCAAAGTCCCATGAGGGGAATGACCATCTCTCTCTTGTTCGCTGCAACATCCCCAGAATCTAGCATCCCTTGGTACACAGGAGACCCTTAATCAGTATTTGTTTTTGGATGGATGGACACAAGTGACAAGACCATAGGGGAAATCTCAGAAACAAATAGGGGATAATCTCAGTGGACTACAGTTCTATACTCCAGTATATAAACATATTGTTGTAATAAGAGTATAAATAGAAAGTGACACAGGGACACCTGGGTGGCTCAGTCGGTTAAGCGTCTGCCTTCAGCTCAGATCGTGATCCCAGGGTCCTGGGATCGAGTCCCACATCGGGTTCGTTGCTCAGCAGGGAGCCTGCTTCTCCCTCTACCTGCCCCTCCCCCTGCTTGTGCGCTCTCTCTCTCTCTCTCTCTGACAAATAAATAAATAAAATATTTTAAAAAGAAAAGAAAGTGACACATTATTACAATTCTCAAGGACATTCTAGGAACAGTGACTACAGATTTGTTTTGGGGACCATGTCAGAAATGCTCTGTAATAAATATCTGTTGTTTTTGTCCAACAGCCATTTCCCAAAGTTCCAAGAGATCCAAAGTTTCCTTTGAGAAAGAGTATCCAAAATTTCCTTTGGGAAACCACCCTCCACTATTCTCCAGTCATGTGGTTTCCATGGGATTGACTCCAACCCTAGTTCCGGGGGGGAGGGGTCCTAATTGGCTTAGAATAACAACATATCCCATCCGTGCGGCTACACTGATTCGTTCCAGAATGGCACATAAACTAGTCAAAGCCAAGAAAACATGTTCAGTCTTCCTCTGGAGTTGGTAGTGTGAGGATATGAACCCACAAAGTGAGCTGGTAAAGCTGACACCCAGACAAAGCAAGCCTGGAGACAGATCCCTGTGACAATATTTGAGCACTGGACCCAACCACACTGGAAGCTTAGCCCGCCTGTGGACTATATGTGAATCAGGACATTCCCATCTTACTGAAGGCACTTTAGGTTTGTTTTTACTAGCACTAGTAATCTAGAGAATCCCAATGGAAGATGCCCTGCTTACCCTGTCCTAACTCTCTTCTGGGCTGAAGCAGGTTGGGTCATAGGACCAGTGGGTCTCCTCACCTTAAGCTTCTCCACAAAGGCTGCTGGGATTTCTCTGGCAGGTCGCCACAGTCATCCTGGCAGCAGTGAAGGTCCTGGGAGAGTTCCCTTTGCCCTCATGATTAAGGGCTGCAGCTTACAACCTGCCCTCCCTGCATCTGTTTCTATGGCAGGAAGGCAAAATGCCCAATGTGAGATAGATAGGAAAATCCCTGGTGTGAAGCTCAGCGTTACTGATGCAATAACATATTTCAGCTGTGTCCCTTTTTGTCCCCATCTCATCAGTATAACAGCTACTCAAAACCAAGAATGGGGAACCTCAGGGGCTCAGTGGAATTACAGAGATAGGGAGCATGGCCCCTGAAGGCAGAGGGGCAGTTCTGACTCTTCCCACACTGCCCTGCAGCCCAAGATTTGGCAGCCATGGCTCTTTGCTTTGGTTTCCCATCACAAGTCTCCAGCACCAGCCACAAACCTATGGCCATAGGATGCTCTGAGCTGAATCATGTCCTCCAAAATTAGTATGTTGAAACCCTAATTCCCAATTTGACTGTATTAGGAAACAGGGCCTAAAAGAAGGTAATAAAGGTTAAGTGAGGTCATAGGGTGGTCCTAATCCAATGGGACTGATGATGGACAATAACTGTCCTGTCTTACTCTACCCCACGTAAAAAGAGATAGTCTGAGGGCCAACCAGGATGATGAGTCACCGCTGAGGGAAAGTGAAGTTGCTGGCTTAGAAAAGAGGAAATAGTGGTTTTCAAATAGCAAACAGGTGCAATGTTGAAGATCAAGCTAACCTTGTTCCGATTACCTCAAAAACTAGAAGATCAATGGAGAAGGAAAAGGTAAAGCTGGTTTCAGCTTAATATTCCAAAACTCCCACAAAGGGTCACCCAACAATTGAAAGGGCTGCCTCATTGTGCCATCAAGCACCTTATTATTGAAGCTAGACAAGCAGAAGCTGAATAAGCATCTCTCAGAAATATCAAACAAAGGGAACCTGGGTGGCTCAGTCGGCTAAGCGTCTGCCTTCAGCTCGGGTCATGATCCCAGGGTCCTAAGATCGAGCCCCATATTGGGCTCCCTGCTTAGCCGGGAGCCTGCTTCTCCTTCTCCCTCTGCCTGCCGCTCCCCCTGCTTGTGCTCTCTCTCTCTCTCTCTCTGTCAAATAAACAAATAAAATCTTAAAAAGAAAAAAAGAAATATCAAACAAGTAATTCTCATTGTGGGGCATAAGGTTGAGCTATACAACCTCTATTTCTTCTTCCAACTTTATGATCTCATGAATCTATGACTAATAGATAATAATTAGGAACTAGGCTATTTGTTTCAAATCCCAGCTCTGTCACAAACTGTGTGACTGTGAACAAGTTACTTCCTCATCTGTAAAATCAGGGCACTAAGAGTGTCTTCTTCAACTCGTGGTGGTTAAATGAGTTCGTATATATAAAGAACCTAGAACAGCACACAGCCCATGGTAAGCCAGTAAATGCTAACCATTGTTATTAATAGCTGAGTGACAACTTTGTGCTCAGCCTTATTACAACTAAAGCAGGATACAAAAATATATGCATGGCCCTGGTCCTCAAGACTAATAAATGAAAGAAGGAGCAAGCAATGATAGCTACCAATCTTTCAGTTCCTAGTACAAATTGAACACTTTATATACATCGTCTCTAATCTTCTAGCAACCAGCAAAAGAGGCATTACCGTTCTTATTTAAAATGATAGAAGCCAAAATTATAGGAACAAGTAATTTGCAGGTAGTTATAAGGTGACAGGAGAATTCAAATCCACCTTTGTCAGGCTCCTAAGGGGAGTAGGCTCTTTTCATTCTAACAGCCATCTCAACACCAGTCTGTTCCTTTTTATTACCTAATTTCATCTTTGCCACAGCCTGTGAGTAAATAGAGTAGACTCAGGGCACCTGGGTGGCTCAGTCAGTTAAGCATCTGACTCTTGATTTCAGATCAGGTCTTGATCTCAGGGTCCTGAGTTCAAGCCCTGTGTTGGGCTCCACGCTAGGCATGGAGCCTACTTAAAAAACAAAAACAAAAACAGAATAGACAGTATCGTGTGGGAGTTGAATATATAGGCTCTGGAGTCAGGCAACCTAAGGTCAAATGGTAGCTCTGTCATTTACTAGCCCTGACATTCAGTAAATTACTGAACCCAGGTCTCAGCTCCTTCATTATAGAATGAAAAGGTTGATAATAGTACCTATACACAGAAAGTACCTAGCATAAGGTTAATAGTAATGAGGTGTTAGCTATTATTCTCATTCGCATTGATGAATAAAGAAACTGAGGCAAGATGCACCTGGGTGGCTCAGTCGGTTAAGCATCTGCCTTCTGCTTGGGTCCTGCTTCGTCCTCTCCCTCTGCTGCTCCCCCTGCTTATGCACTTTCTCCCTCTCTCTCTCTCTCTATCAGATGAATAAATAAAATCTTTAAAAATAAAGAAGAAGGGGCGCCTGGGTGGCTCAGTCGTTAAGCGTCTGCCTTCGGCTCAGGTCATGATCCCAGGGTCCTGGGATCGAGCCCCACATCGGGCTCCCTGCTCTGTGGGAAGCCTGCTTCTCCCTCTCCCGCTCCCCCTGCTTGTGTTCCCTCTCTCGCTGTGTCTCTCTCTGTCAAATAAATAAATAAAATCTTTATAAAAAAAAAAAAGAAGAAACTGAGACAAAAAAAAAAGAAAAAAGAAACTGAGGCAGATCAGTCAAAGAACGTACGTTATCTCTCAAGTTCCTTATTCCTCAACCATTTCTCCACTAGATCATATACTTGTATTGATACGACATGTCAACACTTCCCTTCTAAAATAAAAGACTACAGGGGCGCCTGGGTGACTCAGTCGGTTAAGTGTCAGACTTTGGCTCAGGTCATGCTCTCAGGGACCTGGGATCGAGCCCCATGTTGGGCTCTGCACTCAGTGGTGAGTCTGCTTGTCCCTTTCCCTCTGCCCCTCCCCCTGTTCATGTTCTCTCGCTTCTCAAATAAATAAAATGTTTAAAATAAATAAATAAATAAATAAAATAAGACTACATATAATATCTCCACAAACATGAATATTCCTACACTAAGCTTAGTCAAAATGATTATATTTCTGCTACCTCTGTTGAGCTCAAATATCCAATATGTTTTAATGCTAATGACTCAGTCTTTAACCATAACAAATTAAGTCCGTGATCATCCCTCTTCTGCCCACCCCTCCCACATCACTCAGGCAAAGAAGGCGCCCTCTGGTCCCGTGTCCCACCATAGCCACCAAAGCTAGAACACTGCCAGGCCTCAGCCTCTGTGCTTCCTGCCCCATTATAAATCTGGGTGAATAGCTGTTATAGAAATGCCACTTGTCTCACATCTGGCTTCCATTTCCTTTACTGAATGGTCATGTTTTCACTTTGTGACACTTCCAATGACCACTGATGGATTTCCAAATAAACTCACCATGGGCAAGCATTTCCTCTTGGTAAAACTCTTTACCAGCCCAACCCTGATTATCGTCTTCTCCTTACTACAGCTTCTGATGGTGACAAACACTCATTCCCCGCTCCTACTGTGGCTTGGAGACCAGAATAACAGTCCTTGAATTAACATAAAATAATTTTTAAAAAGAGGCAATTGGAGACTGACAGTGTCTTTTCTCATCTCTCTCTCTCCCTGACTCCCAAATTAGGTCTCTGACCCACACTCTCACATGGATGGGGTTTCTACCAGCCTGAGAATCCCAATTCCATGCCAAAATATGGCTCCCCCATATGGCAAAAAAGTCTGCTGCCATGGGACAGCTGCTAAGCTGAAGCTAACTCCTGTTTGGAGCACTTATCGCCCGGAGGGTGTCACCTCCAAGATGTTCAGGGCTCCATCTCTCCCTCCCAGCCTGCCCATTAGGCTTAGAAGCAGGCATGCAGCATAATCAGCCGTGCCTCTCCTGGATCCCTGAGGGGAGCCCCCTCTTCTGGGTGGAGCGTCTGTCATATGGCTACCAGGCATCTGGTTTTAAGCAGATTTTTGTTGAGAGGTGAAATGCTGCCAGTATTGTACTGTTACCCTTCCCCATGGGTATACATCCATCAGAATAAATGATGAGAGTAGATTAACCCATCAAGGATCTGCATCCCACCTGGTTAAAATAGATTATTTGGATCCAGAGTCTTGAACTTTATGTACTAGGCATCCCTTCCAAGGCTAAAGTTGAACTTTATGTACTAGGGATTCTTTCCAAGATTAAAGTATAGGGGAGCTTGAGTTGTTATTCCTAGTTCATATTTTTATCTGATTATGCCCCTACACACACACCCACTCATATTTTGCAACCTACAGTTGGTTTCATTTTTTTCCTTCATTTTTCTCCATGTCCTTGTTTGTGATATGGAAACATTTTGTACTGAGGTCAAGAAGGCCATCTCCTCCCCTAGCATCGGAAAATGCCAGCATTGGAGAGCTGGAATATAGTACCTGAATCCAAGTTTGTCAGAATCCAAAACCCCATTGTCTTAAATGCATCAGTATGTATCTCTTAAGTCTAAATGACTGTGTTCATGTTCAACCACTAAAAAATGATTGTAACTATGCATACATAAAATGTTAACATTAGAGGAAGCTGGGTGAAGTGTATATCCAGTGACTCAAGGATCAATAAACAGGCTTCATATGATTTACTCACTGTCCTTTTCACCTCAGATGCTAATGAGTCTAAACATTGCTTCTTACTAAAATGAAGTAATGACTTTAAAAATTGCTGTCAATCCAAAGATCCTTCTCAGCTAAACCTGTTAAGGTTATTAATTTCAACAATATTAAAAACTGCAATTACCCACAATGCCACATTCTTATAATAATTATAGCTCACCTCTTCGGAATATATGCCCAGAAATCTCATACATATTATGAGAAACTGAAATAGTAAAATATTTTAAGCTTTTGATGATAATGCCTACTTCTATTCTAATAACTGCAACACATTTAGTTATAAATGAAGCCTTTCAATATATAAGTTCTATGTGTTGACCTACCTTAATCTTTTCAGACATTTATTGGACTGAAAAGAGGACACAGATCCTTCAGAGGACACAACTGAACAAGAGAGTGACAACCATATATATAACTTTGCTTCTCCTTTTCCTGCTACCACCTTATGTGTTTTCAAAGGCATGTTTTAGAATCCTGCCTTTCTGTTGGGGATGTTCTCTTTTTACCCTCCTTATGGCACTCCTGGGTCTCTCAGCTTTGACACCCTACCCTGGCCAAAGGCTGGCATGTCAACAGTCTACATCTGACCCTCTCCCCAAGGAGATGGAATATTGGGCAAGAGAGGAACGGATGGAAAATAAGTGGAGCTGAGTCATTCTGATGGAAGCTAAAGAGACTTTCATGAGCTCCTCGGACTGAGATGCCTGGAGATACCATAGCTTCTATACTTGTGAGATCTTATTTTCTGTTATTGTGTGAACTACACAAATCTATTCAGTAAACTTTTTTTTTCTTTTCATAATAGTCAGCTTCGGTTACAAGCAAACTTACACGTTCAGAACAGTATATCTGGAAGGCATCTTAGAAATGATCTAATAACAATGTTCCTTTACCCCTGATCATCGCGTTGCAAGTGAAGAAAGTAAGCATTTTAATTTGTGCTTAGTCTTGCTACATGGAAAGTCAATTTTTTGCCCTTGATAATAACAGCACTCTAGTGTAAACAGTCTCTGAGGGTTTGCCCATAAATATTCCACAAGATATTGCTATTTAAAAAAAAGAGCTTGCCTTAAAGAGTTATTGATGCCATGAACTAGCTCTCTCTCTAAATGAAGACCTAACTATAGAACATTAATACTTCCATAGCATTTCTTATGACTGAAAAGAATTAAAGTACAGAGAAAGCACCTTTGAACCCTAGTTTAGAGTAGCTCATTTAAATTAGGAGAGACTCACTGCTATAGCTAAAAATCCACAAGGTTCAGTGGCTTAGTACATTAAAAGTTTTCTTCTTGTTCACATCACAGTCCAATGAGGGCCATGAGAAGGACTCTGCTCCACAAAGTTATTCAGGACTCAGGTTTCTTTATCTTGTAACTCTGATCTCTTTCAAGTCTTTGAATCTCTCCGTTTAGCAGTCAAGCAGAGAAGAGAATGGGGTTTGCCCATGGGAGATGTTTACAGGTCAGGCCTGGAAAAGGAGTAGTCACTTTCATTCATATTCCTCAGGTAAGGAAGGCCACACCTAGCTGCAAGAGAGGTTGAAAAATAAGGTCTGGTTTTGGGCCTCCAGTGGCCTCTACCACAAGCAGCAAACTCCTTGACTTGAAAGAAAGAAATCTGAGATTAACTTCTTTAGTGAAATTTACTTCTCCCTAAATACAGAGATTACCCTACTTGAATTAGCTACCCACAATGTGTTTTTTTTAAATACTTTGTTTTAGGGGAACTTGGGTGGCTCAGTCGGTTAAGCATGATTTCAGCTCAGGTAATGATCTCAGGATCATGGGAATGAGCCCTGCATTGGGCTCCACGCTGGGCATGGAGCCTGCTTAAGTTTCTCTCTCTCCCTCTCCCTCTGCTCCCCCCAGTCAAGCACATGCAAGCATGCCACCCACCACCCACCCCCTGCTCGTGCATGCATATATTCCCTCTCTCTAAAAAAATAAAATACTTTGTTTTACAATAACACAAGAAGAGCACTAAAATTATCTTAGTAATCCAGACATGCAATATTTGTTTCTTATTAAGAAGGAAAGCTAAAGATTTTACTAGGATATAAAGGAAGTTGAATGGGGCGCCTGGGTGGCTCAGTTGGTTAAGCGACTGCCTTCGGCTCGGGTCATGATCCTGGAGTCCCGGGTTGGAGTCCCGCATCGGGCTCCCTGCTCGGCAGGGAGTCTGCTTCTCCCTCTGACCCTCCTCCCTCTCATGCTCTCTGTCTCTCATTCTCTCTCTCTCAAATAAATAAATAAATAAAATCTTTAAAAAAAAAAAAAAAGGAAGTTGAATGATTAGGCCTTAAATGAAGAAAGGGGCTATCTTCACAAAACGAGTTTGGTTTTGCCTGCCCCGTGTCTTTGGGGGCAGCCCTTCAATATAATCAGATCGGTAAAAGGGGTGAGGGCCAGAGAATCAAGACTATAGAAACTCTAGTGTAGTGGTCAAGAAATCACCAAAGTAAACTGCAATTTTCTAACTGTTGGAATGTGATCTATGTGAGCACAGTCCTGGAGTTAAGGAGCAAGAAGGACCCTTTTGAAAAGCTAAACTTTATGTCTTCTGCTGGACTCTCCCAATCCTCCTCCTCCATTCCTATTCTCAGGCACACTGCCACCAAACCGGAACCTGATCCATGTGTACATTATGGGATTAATTGTTATGTGACCATACTCTAACTGCCATTGTCAAAATAGTAAGATCCTTGTTCTCAATCTTGTGTCCTTCCTTGGGCTTCCCATGTGCCATGGTGAGGGCAAGCATCACTACAAAGAGGGGCTGAGGTTCGCAGCAAAGAGCAGCAAAGAAGAGCAGTCTCTTTTACAACCTAAACACCCCAGAGTACAGAGCACAGTTGCCAGGGGGTATATGATGTTCCTCACCCAAATAAGGTCATTGGCCCTGGTCATCTCTAAGATCTCAGGTCTGGGATATCCCTAATAAGGCCCCAAGTTCTTAATGCCTTACTCCTGGCACAGCCTGTCCTGAAGAATAAAGCCCTTCAATTCTCATGTTTCCTAATGATTATCCATAGCACAATGGCTTGGAGAAGGAGGAGAGGGAGACTGTGGGAGGGCGGGCCCAGCCAGCAGGTCTGCTTTAGAGGCAGCCAGCAGACAGGGCTGGCAGAACACTCAGAGACTGCTGCTTTCCACCAGGGGTTTTGCTGACCAGATCAGAGCGACACTCGAGAAGGCAGCAGCTGTGGCCAGAGACAACTACTCTAACTCCTTTTTAGCTAATGAACTGGAAGAACCAGGAGGGAGCCAGGGAAGAATGGCTCCCCTGGGGCATGCAGAGAGGCCTCTCCTTCCCCGAATTTTCCATTTTTAATTAGGCTTGATGGTTTGGTCAGGATAAGCCTTTTCAGATAAAATATCATACTGAGGAGGGATGCCCTATGCTTAATTCTTCAGATCCCTCAGGATCTCAAACCCAATACTTGCCCTGATTGGGCCTCTTGACTTTATTGTTTTGAAGGAGCAAAGAGGAAAAGAATAGGGTATTTTTAGAGCATGTCTTTTATTTCGAAAGAAACACATGATAATTATTAAAAGTTGAGACATTTTTGAAATACATTAACAGAGAAAGAAAATATGCACCCATAAACCTACGTCTCCAGAAGATAGGAATTCAGTGTTTGTATTTAGTTTTTTTTTTTTTACAGACATACAAAGAGACCTCTATGTGTTATTTGTACATACATGTAGATATTTAAGATAAAAACTTATTATATACTCTTTTGCCACTTGCTTTTACCTAGTTACTCTAGTGATTGGTCTCATTCACTTTAATAGCTAAATAGTATATCATTGTAAGTTTATGCCTTTATTTAACCAATATGCTTCCAAAACAAATTTAGGGCAAGTTATTTGAATGATTTGGCCATGAAATAAAACCACTATAGAAGTTTCTGGCTAGGTAAGTTAACTGTTTTCCAAATCTAGGTATGTGGTATGTGGCTATGGAAATAGCAGGCATGATCATAAGCCAAGAATCCACCCAAAAAGAGAAAAAGCCATGAAAAGACAAATCATTTGCACAATTTTACATTCAATTTCTGATCCTCGAAATTATTCACAATTACAAAATACTAACTTCTTTTAAAGTAAAAATCCTTTATCTCCATGTTTCTATAAGAAATTCAGTCCTCGGTGATTCAGAAACTAGAAATGGAACAGAATCTATATGGAAAGAAGCTAATATTCAGTGCCACAGTCTTCATAGCATGAAGTGGTGGGAATGAGGAAGGTCCCTGGCCTGACAACACTTCTCTTATGCAGATACTAGATGTCTCTGCCCTGGGCACTGGACAGGGGTGTCAGCAGTGTCCCTGCCCTTGGATGAAACATACGAAAAAGAGAAACCCAGAGCTGTTGCTTCTAGGGGCCAAAATTCTGCAACTCACACAAAATTCAATCCCTCTTCCCTCCCCAGCTTCCCTCACTCCATAAGCAATGGAACAGGTCTCTATCCTCACATTCCTAAGTCACTATTGAGTTCCATTCCCCCATATACGTTAGCCTGGATCCAATTCTAAACTGGTATGTGTGGGTAGCAGAGGTTGGCATGGTAGCTTTTCACATCACTGGAGCCAACTGTCAACATGGAAGAAGAAATGGTTGTGTTCATTCTCATCCAAGCATGTTTCAGTCTTTGTAGACCATAAAAAGTGCTAGCTGGTGTTTGAACAACAGGGCAACAGAATAGGGAAATGTTTTATGAACATGTTTGGAAAACAGCAATATGAATTTATGTAGCCTTAAATATTTACTTCTACTCACAAGTTAAATTTTTTTAAGTGGGGTTCAAAATTAATGATGTCTAAATATATTAAAGCTCTGTAGTAATTGAAAATAATAGAACAAAGAGTCAAAGAGAAGGAGAAGGAAAGGAAACTTCCAAGAGTGGGTAGAATGGTTTTGAATAAGATTATTTGGGCAGTCAGCTCTTTTCTTCATTTTCAAATTAGAAATAAGATACAAAGAATTAAGTAGCTTCTTGGAGGTGATGTAAGAATAATATAAGAATTCTGATAATCATGGTTTGTTGCAATAGCTAAGTTTAATATGGGGATTAATAAAGAGAAGGGTATTTTGAATGTCATCAACAGACATCAATATTAGCATAAAAATGCTAATATTACAGTTTATGTATATAAATATACACTTTACCAATAATTCGCTTTAAAATAAAAGAAAAACAAAAAAAGAAAAACGTACTGTTCTATCAACATGCCCTTTTAAGTAGAATTAGTATTTTTGACGTAGAGTCGGATTAGATAATCCCTCTCCCTAAGAGGAAAATGTGTGAGTGTGGGTGTGCATGTGCATATATGTATGTGCAGATACACACAAACGCACCCTACCATCTTATTTCATTTCAAATCAATGTACTAAAGCACATTCTTATAGTAGATCTATAACAAACACTACTAAACACTACTAAGGAAACCCAAACTTACTAGGATCCGTCTTAATTTTTTTTTAATTAAACAGCAACCCCAAAAAATGGGCTTTGGAACCACACAGAACCATGTTCAAATCCTGGCTCCACCATTTGTAGTTCAGAAGACAAATGAGTGACCACTCTAAGGCATGTTTTTCTCCATTGTAAACTGGAAAGCTACTCCCCATGGGGTTATAATGTCAATTAGTGAGATGAGGATACCTAGCGTGCAACAGACAAATCTTAGGCATTCAGTAAATTTGATTCCCTTCCTTTTAATTCAAACATGAGTGATCTATGCAAAAATGCTTCTAAGCTATTCCTGGTACTGTTAATAAACAAATGACTACAGTTAATAATGCCCAAAAGTATAATTTAAACATTTTTTGCTAATATTTGTCTTATGAGACCATTAATCTGAGTTAAGGATATAGCCACTTAGCCTTAAACACTGCAATTGGCATTTATCAACCAAGAGAATTTAGACAGAAGGAGTTTTGATATCCTAACTATAATCTTTCAGTCTAGTGACCAAAGGGGCACCTGGCTGGCTCAGTCAGTACAGCATGTGACTCTCGATCTCAGGGTTGTGAGTTCAAGCCCCATGGTTGTGGTAGACTTTACTTTAAAAAAAGAAAAAAAAAAATTAAATCTAGTAACCAAAAAGCAATGCCAAACCCAAAATGGACTGCAAGTAGGATTATTACAGGATAATATATGGCTCCTGTTCATTGAAGAGAAACAAATGTCTTAGGAGTTTGTTTGCAAATCACTCATAAGCCTTAGATAGCACACCCTCTGACATCACACATAAAATATAAATTGTTAAACTAACCCTGCCCCTTTTCCTCATTCTGCTGTCAGAAAATGACACCCTTATAATACAGGCCCCTAATCAATGGATATTACCAATTCTAATGTTTAAATCTGCCAGTGCTCCTAAACTGGAAAAAGTCCAAATACAGGGAGGAAAATCCAGGAAGATCAATAAATCCTGAGTAAATTAAATACTAGAGTCTGAGTAAGATGGAGTCAACTTTAAATAAAGACCAGAGACAACAAGAATTTTTGGTCCATCCTTGTGGGATCCTGCTCGTGCTTGTGGTTCCAGCTCATTCCTGCTCTTCTGCAGTTTGCACTTTTCAGTCATGTTTCCTTCCCTGTCCGTTCTGTGTCCACAGGTTCCACCACCAAAAGTGAGATGACAGCCTTTCAGAGACTGCCTGACCAGCTCCCACAATCAAATAAGGTCACATCCCTGTTACTAATCCCTTTGTGCATGTATGTGTGTATCTACACATATATATATCTGTATGCATATACATACATATACACATCTGTATATATACATATATACCAAGAGATTTGTTCCAGGCCTGTGACCTTCCATAACTGTGAGAACTAGGGATTTAGTTACATCCTACTATATATACATTTCTTATATATATATTCCTTTGATTGAAACCTGACTGATAAAATACCCAAATACTTAAAATATATTGATACGTTTCTTTCTTTAGATAGCTCACATTTTTTTTCCGCTCTTTTCAAAAGAGAAAGAAAAAAAGCACCATGCTACCCTCCAAAAAACTCTACAGCACAAGTAATACCTCTCTTGTGCTCTCATGCTCCCACTCTCTCCTTCTGTTATTAGGCCATTATCAGGGTGACACTCTAAAGTATACCCAAAAGCAATTTTCCAAGTCTTTCTTGTTAAGAGAAACTCAATTTGATTCAGGTGTCAGAGGCCTACTTGCCTCCTGCTGGGAGGCTGGGCCCTCCTTATCTTCATAGAACACATTTTGATTAGCCAAAGCCAATCATAGTCATTTCTTTTTCTTGCCAGTGATTAGGTTAGGAATGGGCAAGTGACAAAATTCTAGCCAGTAACATGATTGAAGATGACTGTTGCAGGCAAGGAGGCCCTAGGATATTTTTCCCCCTCCTTCCTAAAAGGGAACATAAGTAATAGACGGCCCCCTTTCCAGCCTGGAGTTACTAATCAGCTGACCTTAAAACAGAGAGATAATCCTGGTTTATCCAGGAGGGGCCCAATGTAATCACAAAAGTCCTTAAAAATGAAAAAGTCTGAAGAGATGAACCAGAGAGAGATTAGACTATAGAAGAAAGGCACAGAGAGATGCAACGTTGATGGTTTAGAAGATGGAGAAAGGGAGCCACAAGCCAAGAAATGTGGGCAGCCTCTAGTTGCTAGAAAGGCAGGGAAATGGATTCTCCCATAGAGCCTCCAGAAAGGATCACAACCCTGATGCCATCCAGATTTTAGGCAAGAGAGATTCCTGTGAGATATCTGACCTACAGAACTGTAAGATAATAAATTTGTGTTGTGTTAAGACACTAGGTTTGTGATTTGTTTCAGAAACAATAAGAAACTAATACAGCCACCTTTGACTACAATGCTGATGTACCCGAATTCAAGAAATCAATGGCAGGAGTAGAAAGTAGGAGAGATCTGGCTTCCCCCTGGAGGCTTACTTCATCCACACTTAGTATTTTCAAAATAATTACTTAAGTAAATGTAAACCACATTACTATGCTAGTGTAACACACCCACTAAACTCTGCAATTATGTATTGTTATGTCCAATTTTGAGCATCATGTTTGAAGAGAAACACCTGCAACTAGATTGCTCCTGTGATGCAAGAACATCCAAGAACCCTGAGGATGCTCACCTTGGAGGAGACCTGAAGGAAGGCGAGAATATCTGCAAACCTTATGAGGTTGTCATGTGTAAGTGGAATGAGATTGTGTTCTCTATGGGACAGATTATACCCATCGGCAGAAATAGAGGAATGAAGTTTCATTACAATATATGGAAGAGTTTTTGTCATTGAGAGATGAAAACTGTTGGAGGGTGCTGCCTTTGAATGTAGAGCACTTGATGTCACTGAAAGGCATTCCTAGATAGGGTGGGTCTCAATTCTCTTCTAAAATCCCATCTAAGGCTCTATTGATTTTTTAAGTGAGTTTTTTGGAGAGTAGCATGGTGCCTACCATATAGCAGGCACTCAATAAATATTTGTTGAATGATTGAGTGAGGTGGGCTTGGAGGCATAGGTCACTGACTGCAAAATCCATCCACTTCACAGCTTCCCTATGTTGATGATGCTTTGGTAGGTATTTCTGGCCTTTAGAAACAGGCCTGAAAACACTATCGGCCCAATTATCACTAATAAATACTTAATATCCAGGCAATACAATGAATTCTTCTCACCCTAGTCTTTCCACAACCTACAGAAAGCAACAGAATTTATTTTGTTACTCCTCAGGTGGTTTCAGACCAGCGGTACATCACTTCTAGCTATTCATTCTGTGCAAACCTGTAAGAGAGACAAAACAATGAGTTGCCTAACAAGTAGTCTTTGGTGGTGATGAGGTTGAATAGTATCTTTGTATTTGCCCCGATGTTAGGAACCTTTTCAAGACTGCCATCTGGCCTAAACCAAATGACAATGCTGGTTTCTTGGCTGGCTCAGTCTCCAAGCTTGTTATGCCCTTTTGGTTTCTCTAAAATCCAAGGCTTGTCCAACTCAGAATCAAAATAAGTAGTTACTTACAACAAAGGCTTGCGGGGGTTGGTTCGTTGGTTGGCTGGGTTTTGTTGTTTTTTGGGTTCAGACATTACCCTTAACTCCCTTAGATTAAATACCACATTGTACTTTCCTATTTTTCTTTAAAAATGCAGATAGTCTAGTTCAGAGCAGGGGTGAGGAGATCATACATTGACCCCTTTCCTGAGGCTTGGAGGTACTGGGGCATCAGAGCTCTGAGCACCACAAGGAGAAATGGAGAAAAGACTGAAAAGTAGGAAAACAAAGACACCCTGCACTATTGAGAACCACAGGGAGCTCAAGGCATCTCCTGTGGTGTCACAGCTTGCTAAGGAACAAACTTTAGAACAAATTTAGCTAATGAACAAATTCGAGAAATTCAATGAATGAACTCTCCTTAGCTGTCGGTTTCCCTCATACTGGCAGGTCTTGGTCCCAGAACCATTCTATACAGTGTGACTCTGTTCCCCTGACTGAACCAAGAACCGACACAAGGGCTAAGCTGGACCAATTAGAGTTCATTTGCTAATATTTGAACTGAAATAGTGACAAAGGAAGAAGGGAAAGACAGAATGGCTTAGTCTCTTGGGATGCCTCATCCAGTTACAATGAATACAAACTTCGGACATGTGGGCTGGCCATCTTGTACTTGCCATGTAGATCAAAGGGGCAGAGTAAATAGGCCTATGGACAGAATGAAGCAGCCATGCTGCCAAGGGGCAGCAATGAAAGTGTGAGGATGGTTTGCCATGACTGATTCTAGGCCCTCCAGAGGCCTGGCTACACTCTTGCTCCAGGTTACTTGAGTAACCCCTGTTATCTTGAAAGTTATTTTTTCCTTAGCTTTTTTTTTTTTTTAAGATTTTATTTATTTATTTGAGAGAGAGAGCGTGTGCACGAGCAGTGAGGAAGGGCAGAGGGAGAGGGAGGAGCAGACTCCTATTGAGCAGGAAGTCCGAGGCAGGACTTGATCCCAGTACCCTGGGATCATGACCTGGGCTGAAGGCAGATGCTCAACCGACTGAGCCACCCAGGCACCCTTTTCCTTAGTTTTTTTTTTTTTTAGAGCGAGAGGGACAGAGGGGGTGAAGGGGGGAGGGGGAGACGGAAAGAGAGTATCTTAGGCAGGCTCTGTGCCCGGCAGGGAACCCGACACGGGGCTCGATCTCACAACCCTGAGATCATGACCCAAGCTGCAATCAAGAGTCGGACGCTTAACCGACAGAGCCACCCAGGTGCCCCTCCTTAGCTAATTTTAATTGGAGTCTTACTTGCCACCAAAGAATCACAATAGTACACACTTGTGTACTATTTTAATGTGTCAACTTGGCTAAGCTGAACTACATTTTCTAGAATTTGCTTTCCTGTATATTTCTGATGATAAATGGCAATAAGAAAGATTCCTGTGGGAGATTTGGAGGGCAGAAATGATGCAGCAGCAATCTGTAACTCCCACAGGCTGCTGTTTATCTTTGCTGGCTCACCTCATTATCATTAAGCAGCGGCTGAGCCTAAAACTTGCTCTACCTTCCCCTGGATCTTCCTTTTCGCTTCTCCAACTCCTGGGCCAGAAGTGTGTGTTTAGTTCTGTGATGAAGAATTCTAAACATTACTTTTATCCATATATTATTTCATCCTGGTGATAACAGGCCCATCTTCCCAACCTATGGAGATCACTTTGATTATCTGTCATTCTGTACATTGGCTACCAAGCTTCATTGTAGCTACAATCACACCCCTGTCTGTCCTTCCAATACCTTTCTTCTTAATACTCCTTGGGGCCCTTCTATCTTCTAGAAATCTATCAAAGGCATTGGGTAAGAATGGAATGAGATCTAATATATTAATGTGCTGTCCCTACCCTATACATTTAAACAAGTGTGTCTGAAAACAATGGTAGCCCAAAGGAATGAATTTTGCAGAAATGAACACTTCAGTCCTCAGATCAGGCTTGGGAAGGAGAAATTTTAAGGTCAAGGGGGCCTTAATGTAAGTGGCTGCCTCGTCTGGCTACTCTTGCGGAAATCTTTGGCCGCTGCACCAGGAAATAGGAAGCCCCACCTTCTCCCATCTCTTACACTTGGCAGACATTCCTCACCCTTTTCTCTTCCTTTCTCAGAGAACTACAAGATTGTGAGGTCAGGGGAAGTGTCTGACTTGTTCCCAGTCTTCTCCCCCATATCTCGCATATGCCCGGCACAAGTAGTTACTGGATGATAACTGCTGTTCTTTGCAACATAAACTTGCACGAGGCCCACTGTGACACTGAGGACTCAGGAAATCCTAGCCAACCCTAAACTGCAGGATAAACACCACCCTGCAAGTCCTTAACAGTGGACACACTGCCACCACTGATTCATAACAACATTGGAGAATAAGAAAGGGAGGGAAGAAAAAGAAGGGGGGTGACTTACTCCTGTTTATCAAACCTACAGTTACAATTTAAAACTATAGGTTAATCAAATATATTATGCTTAAGCCCTTTTAATTCTGAGTTCCTGAAAGTAATTTAAACTAAAATGTACCACCTGAGAAAGTACGCATAGTATGTTAACTGTTTAAGAAGGGAACAGAAGAGGGCACCTGGGTGGCTCAGTCAGTTAAGCATCTGCCTTCAGCTCAGGTCGTGATCTCAGGGTCCTGGGATGGAGTCCCACATTGGGCTCCCTACTCAGCAGGGAGCCTCCTTCTCCCTCTGTCTGCCACTTCCCCTGCTTGTGCTCTCTCTCTCTGTCAAATAAATAAAATTAAAAAAAAAAGGGAAAGGGGGGCGCCTGGGTGGCTCAGATGGTTAAGCATCTGCCTTCGGCTCAGGTCATGACCTCCAGGTCCTGGGATTGGGTTCCACGTGGGGCTCCCTGCTCAGCAGGGAGTCTGCTTCTCCCTCTTCCTCTGCCTCTCCCCACTGTTCCTGCTCTCTCTGTCTCAAATGAATAAATAAAAGGAAGATATGAGATAGGTAGATAGATATCAAGGTGGGGGGCATCTGGCTGGATCAGTCGGTGAAGCATGTGACTCCTGATCTCAGGGTTGTGAGTTCAAGCCCCACATTGGGTGTAGAGATTACTTAAAAATAAAATCTTAAAAAAAAAAAATAGAAAACAGCTACCTATAGAGGCAGGAAAGGAATAAAGTGGAGAGGACAAAGATAAAAGCTAGATTTCTTTTCATATATCTTGTTGATTTGACTGTAGAATCATGTAAATATTTTATATCATTATAAAACAAAATTACATTTTAGAAAGCAATCCTTTTAAGCTAAGAATCCACACTCAAAAAGCTGTACACTGTATGATTCCATTTATATGACATTCTGGATAAAAGCAAAACTACAAGGACAGAAAACAAATCTGTGGTTGCTAGCAACTGGAGTGGGGGCTGACTACACAGGGGCTCAGGGCAACTGTGAGGTGTGATGGAACTGTTCTCTATCTTTGTTTTAATGCACAGTACATGATTTTATGCTTTTGTCAAAGCTTGCAGAACTATACATTTTTTTAAAAAAGGATGAACTTTATGGTATGTAAACTATACTTTAATATAAAGAAATATTTTTTAAAATCCTTAATAATAAGAATCCAAAACACTTGACCGTATGTCCAGTTGAGGGTGTAACCACCATAATATATCATTCCAAGTGACTTTAAAACACAGTAATGTGCCTGGTCATTCTTTTGGCAATATGCCCTCCTTATAAAAAGAATGGAAAACAATTTTTACCTTTTTCAACTAATCATATTGTTTAGTGTGTGTTTAGTATGAAATAAGGAAAAAGAGTCATTAAACCGGTGTTAAGGACAGAAATCTCAATGTAGGAGAAAGGAGGAATGGATGTAAGATCAATGAAATTAAGTAAAAAAAACAATTTTTTGGAATTAGAAGTATCAGTATGAATTCATCATTTATCTTAAATATTTCCTATTCTGTCCACTGAAAAGATCTAGAAATAATGACCAAAGTGGGAATGATCTGCACCTGTAGTACTCTGGTAGTTATCTCTAAAATACCTCAGGGTTGCTTGGAGAAATGGCAGATTCAGTTCTGGAGCAGGAAATGCAAAAGACAAGCCCAGAACAATTTGTTACACCAAAAAGAAGTCAAACACTATTAGAGTTGCATCTAGAGGACCCAAGAGCCAGCCTGAATGCTCCCACTGGCCAAATAATGGGAAAATTTAGGTGCCATAAAGATAATACCTGCTATGGATTAAATATATCACATGTGTTTAAATCCGTAAGTTCACAATGATACTAAAAAAGCACGAGTCATCACTGGAGCATGCTAGGGAACCATTTCCTATCTTTAAAACTGATAAATAAAGGGGGGGGGGAAATCAAGTACCTTTCCTGCCTTTCCTTTATGAACCATACCTCAGAGAACCCTACTGGTTGCTAAGGGGAAGAGTTTCTGTAAGCTGGAAGTATTCCAGCTAATAAAGGAAGAAGTAAAAATAGAATATCCCCCTTGGGAATGCTTTATGAATTAATGTATCTGGAAAATAATTGTCAGTGGTTGCTAACCTCGCCAAAGGGAAAATACCAGCCATTATGTAGCTCCTACCGGAGTACCCAACACAACAACTTACCAAGTATTTAATCTGATCAACCACTAAATTTAACCCCAAATTTATAGGAATAACAGGGTGCAGAGAGGCACATTCATCAACACCATAAAAAGGCAATCAGCAAAATAAAGACTGTGGGAAACTCCTGATTACTTCAACAAACAAAAGACTGCAAGGGAAAAAGAAAAGTTGGAAGTGAAGCCATAGATTAAAAGAAATTTAAGAAATGTAACGGCAGTGATTAAACCTTATTTATTTGGGGGGTGCCTGGGTGGCTCAGTCAATTGAGCGCCCAACTCTTGATTTCAGCCTGGGTCATGATCTCCCAGTTGTGAGGTCAAGCCCTGCGTTTGGCTCCATGCTGGGCATGGAACCTGCTTGAGGGTCTCTCTCCCTCTCCCTCTGCCCCTCCCCCAGCTCACGTGCTCACTCTCACACACAAAATAAATAAAATCTTTAAAAAAAAAAAAAAAAGGGGGCGCCTGGGTGGCTCAGTCATTAAGCATCTGCCTTCAGCTCAGGTCATGATCCCACGGTCCTGAGATCGAGCCCCGCATCGGGCTCCCTGCTCCGCAAGAAGCCTGCTTCTCCCTCTCCCACTCCCCCTGCTTGTGTTCCTGCTCTCACTATCTCTCTCTCAAATAAATAAATAAAATCTCAAAAAAAACCTGATTTGGATCCTGATTCTAACACAGTGCTATATATAACCAGTCAAGGAAATGTGTAAACATGAGATATTAGATGGTATTGACTACTATTTTTAGTCTTATTGTTTAATTATTAATATAATTAATTTTTAGGCTCTGGTGATACTGGTGTTACATTTATTTAAAAAGAGGAAAGCTTAACATGTCTTTACAGATGAAATGCATATTTAACATTTGCTTCAGTGGGACGCCTGTGTGGCTCAGTTGGCTAAGCATCTGTCTGCCTTAAGCTCAGGTCATGACCCCAGGGTCCTGGGATCCAGCCCCAGTCAGACTCCCTGCTCAGTGCAGAGCCTGCTTCTCCCTCTCCCTCTACCACTTCCCCTGCTTGTGTTCTCTCCTCTCTGTGTCAAATAAATAAACAAACAAACAAACAAATAAATAAAAAGATTTGCTTCAAAATAATTACTGGGAGGGTGGGGACAGAAATAGGTAGGGTCTACATGAAACAAGATTGTCCATGAGTTGATAATTATTGAAGCTAGGTGATGGGAATGCCGGACTTCATTAAACTATTCTATTTTTTGCATATATTTGAAACATGTAGTTAAAAATCATAAATTTAACTATGTACTATAAAACATAACCACCTAAACATACAATGTTTACTGTTTCAAAAATGATAAAGGCTTGGCTTTATCCCTCATAAGGAGGAAGCACAATCTGGATTTATTTTGAAACTTATAAGAAACAGAACAGAATCTATCATGATAAAATGCAATTATCAGTTAGAGGTATAAGCCTGACTTCTGAGAAGGGAAAACCTGTAGGTTAAGAGGACACAAGAACGTTTCTCATAAATAAACATTTCATGAAATGGTATTGATCACTGGAAAGTAAATGCGTTTTTTAAATTATTTTTATTTTATAAAATATATATATTTTATATATATAATTATAATATATAATTCACATACAACACAATTCACATACAACACAATTTGCCCATTTAAAATGTACAATTCATTGGTTTTTAGTATATTCAAACATGTGCAACTATTATCACAGTCAGTTTTAAAACATTCTCATCACCCCAAAAAGAAGTTCTGTACCCATTAGCAGTTATCGCCCATCTGCATGCCCACCCTCCTGCCACTCCAGCTCCAGGCAACCACTAATCTGCTTTCTGTTCTCTGGATTTACCTATTGTGAACATTTACTATAAATGGAATCATACAATATATGTTCTTCTTTTTTTTTTTTTTTTTTTTTAAGATTTCATTCATTTGACAGAGAGAGACACAGCGAGAGAGAGAACACAAGCAGGGGGGAGTGGGAGAGGGAGAAGCAGGCTTCCCGCGGAGCAGGGAGCCCGATGTGAGGCTTGATCCCAGGACCCTGGGACCATGGCCTGAGCTGAAGGCAGACGCTTAACAACTGAGCCACCCAGGCACCCCACAATATATGTTCTTCTGTGTCTGGTTTCTTTCACTGTTTTCTTTCATGGTTCATCCATGTTGTTGCATTGTCAGTACTTTATTCCTTTTATTGCCAAATAATATTCTATTTATAGATATAACACATTTTATTTATCTATTCATCAACTGACAGGCACTGGCACTGTTTCTACCTTTTGGTTCTTATGAATAGTGTTGCTATGAACATCTGCATGGTTATATGTTTTCTCTTCTCTTGGGTATACGCCTAAGTGTGGAACTGCTGGATTATATGATAACTGTGTTTAAACTTTTGAGGAACTAGGAGACTGCTGTTTTTCCAAATGGCTGCACCATTTTACATTCCTACCCACAGGGTGCAGAATTACAATTTCTCCATATCCACACTAACACTTGTTAATATCTGTCTTTTTTATGCTAGCCATTTCAGGGGGTATGAAGTTATATCTCACTGTGGTTTTGATTTACATATCTAGAGATGACTTTTTAGTGTCCAGAGAAATCATTTTTATTGAACCTTTATTGCTCAAAGTAAGGAGAGAAGATCCTTTTGAAATGAGGACCAATTGTTTATACTTCAGAAAATAGTAAGATGAATGCTTTTTTGTGAGGGGACAGTCAAGCCAGTTTTCAGGAATAAAAAGCATATTAAAGATAAATCCTATAAAGAAAAGGCAAAGAGCATAAGAAGATAGGGCAGTTATATTTTTTGGTCATATTTTGACTGATAATTTGATACTAAGCATTACGTTGGATAAAACCTTTTAGTCCCAGGAACTGTTTTTTCAACTAGACCATGTCAGAATGAGCAGAAAACTCCTGAATTTAACCAACCAATTAAAAAAAAAAAAAAAAAAAAGAACGGAGGAAGGAAGGTGGAATTTGTGTTTTGAAACATTTTTTATTAGAGTTGAAACTGACTAGCCTTTCATGGAAAGAAGACACACCAAAACCCTCAACTTGGCTAGAGAAGGGCATTCTAAAGACATCATTGTAATGTCTTGGTATGCTAAAAAATTGGAAAAGGATAAAAGGATCTGGAGAGAAATTTTTAATTGAACATTTGGAAAAACAATAGGTTTGAGGTTCCTCAGAAAGTTAAAAAATAGAACTACCCTACAATCCAGCTATTGTACTACTAAGTATTTACCCAAAGAATACAAAAATACTAATTCAAAGAGATACATGCACCCCGATGTTTATAGCAGCATTATCACCAGTAGCTACATTATGGAAACAAACCAAGTGTCCATCAACTGATGAATGGATAAGGAAGATGTGGTGTATACATACAATGGAATATTACTCAACCACAAAAAAGAATGAAACTTGCCATTTGCAATGACATGGATAGAGCCAGAGAGTATTATCCCAAGTGAAATAAGTCAGATAAAGATAAATACCATATGATTTCACTCATCTGTGGAACTTAAGAAACAAAACAAAGGAGCAAAGGGGAAAAAAAGAGACCCAAACCAAGAAACAGACTCTTAATTATAGAGAACAATCTGATGGTTACCAGAGGGGAGGTGGGTGGGAGGATGGGTAAAACAGGTGATGGGGATTAAGGAGTGCACTTGTTGTATGGAGCACCAGGTAATGTATGCAAGTGTTGAATCACTATATTGTACACATAAACTAATATTACACTATATGTTAACTAACTGGGTTTGAATAAAAACTTTTAAAAAATTGAACTTTGGGGAAGCCTAAGAGATTGAGTTTAACTGGAAGAAGGTAAGTTGTCCAATTCAGATAAATAAATGGAACAAAAGTAAATAACCCAAGACCACCTGATTTTAACATTTTGAATGTGGTACTTAATTTTTTTTTCCAAATTAAGAATTTTTATTGGATAGTTCTATGGAGTTTTGTTGTTGTTGTTTTGGGGTTTTTTATTATTTTTTTCTTCCAAGTTTTTATTTAAATTCAAGTTAGTTAACAAACAGTGTAGCATTAGTTTCAGGCGTAGAATTTAGTGATTCATCACTTACATATAACACCCAGTGCTCATCACAACAAATGCCCTCCTTAATGCCCATCACCCATTTAGCCCATCCCCCCCACCCACCTCCCCTCAACCGTTAGTTTGTTTTCTTAACTATAGAGTCTCTTATGGTTTCCTCCCTCTCTGTTTTTATCTTATTTTATTTTTCCTTCCCTTCCCCTATGTTCATCTGTTTTGTTTCTTAAATTCCATATATGAGTGAAATCATATAGTATTTGTCTTTTTCTTACTGACTTATTTCGCTTAGCATAATACACTCTAGTTTCATCCAGAATGGGGTACTTAATTTCTAAGTAATCTCTATGCCAATTGCGGGCTTGAGCTCATGACCCCAAGATCAAGAGTCACATGCTCTATCAACCAAGTCAGCCAGGTACCCCATGAATGTGGTACTTAAATAAGTGAGGCTGTCTAACATGAGAATATGGACTAAGCCATCTAGAGCCCCCCAAAAGAGGAAGCAAACACTGGAAAATCACAGAAGTGTTTATATACTCTCAAAGGAAAATTAGAAAATAAAACTTACAAAAATGAACCTACTAGAGGCCCTGAGAGAAAGGATATTGGGAGCATCTTCCTAGAGGAAAAGGAAAAATCTCTGACATTCTGCTTGGAATCACTCTATCAATGCACCAATGATAATTCAGAAAGAAGAAGGTTTGGGGTCACCTGGGTGGCTCAGTTGGTTAAGCCTCCGACTTCTGATTTCGGCTCAGGTCATGATCTCATGGGTGGTGGGATTGAGCCCCACGTCAGGCTCCGTGCTCAGCATGGAGTCTGCTTGAGAGTCTCTCTCCCTCACTCTCTGCCCCTCCCCTCACACATGCTCTCTTCCTCTCTCTCAAATAAATAAATACATCTTAAACAAAAAAACAAAGAAAGAAAAAAAGGTTTTGTGTCTTCCAGGAAGAAGACAAAAAGGTCAAAGGAGAACAAGATAGAACTGAAATAAACATCCAGAAATGTGAAAGAAGTTTTCTGAGTAAAGAATCTTCCTGAGGAACATAATATGAACTGAACAGCTCTTTGAAATCTATTGAAAGATTTCTCAAATACAGAATATCAATGGGACCACAAAAAATTTTTAAAAAGAGGTAAGTTAACTGTATTTCAGAGAGAAGAAAGAAAAGTAACATGATGATGTCTTTGAAGAGAAAGGCCAAAGAAAAGAAAAAGAAAAGAAAAAAGCCTAGGGATTGGGGTGTACTCTGAGAAAAACTTGATTTACTCAAAGAAATGTTGAGGTGAGCTTTTAGCGCTTTTTAAAAGCTAGTTAGAGGGATGCCTGGGTGGCTCAGTTGGTTAAGCATCTGTCTTCGGTGTGCGTAGGTCATGGTCCCAGGGTCCTGGGATCAAGTCCTGCACCGAGCTCCTTGCTCAGCAAGGAACCTGCTTCTCCCTCTGCCTGCCGCTCCCCCTGCTTGTGCTCTTTCTCTCTCTGCAAATAAATAAACTCTTTTAAAAATTAAATAATATCTAGTTAGAAAATAGAAAATAAATCTGGAAATTTCACAAAATGATAACAGAAGGAAATATCATATGAAGAAAACTTTTTAAAAGATTATCTTGGAGAAGAGAGGGAAAGAACATCAATGAAATCATCACATTAAGGAAGAAAGTAGCAGTTCTTTTGAGGAAAAAAATAGAAATTAATTAAAATGGAGAAACTGATACTTTAAAGCAAGTAATATTTGTCATTTACAGGTGGAAATATAGGTGTTTTTCTTAAATCCTGAACTCTTGACAATGTTTATTCTTTTCCTCATTCAATTATGTACAAGGCTTTTTCCCCTCTTGCAGAAGAATTTTTAGCCCAAAGAGGTATAAAATAATTTCCCTCAAAGTCCTGCAATTAATACAAGGTAGACAATTCCTTATATTTCTGTCCTATTCAGGAGATTCTGAGAACTCTGATCTCCATAAAATGGAGAGAATACTCATCTTCACAATCTAGACTAGTACGCAGTAGGCACTCAACAAACATTGAATAAATAAGGAAATGACAATAGAAATATAGACATGTGCCCAAAATACTGTTTTTCCCTTGAGACAGCACTCAAGATTTCTAGGTCACGTCAAAGATAAAACAGCAAGAACTATTTTTTAAAAATTCAATTAAATAAAACTCAAAGCCTCTCAGTCACAGATCTACTTTTAAATGTTACATCTTTTGACAGATCATAAAAGAAATTTCAGAGAATTAAGTTAAATAAAACTATAAATACCTATTATCTTACTTCATAAGACTATGAATAGGTTACTACCTAATTTAGTTTTTTTTTTCACTGCATTCACCAGCCTTAGACGAATCCTATTTAAAGGCTTCTTTTTGCATAAATCTGCCAGCAGCACTTTTTATTTACAAGTTTTCATGAAATTGGCCTGTAGGTAGTTAGGATTAGTCAGAAACATGCATAATGACCCTAATTTTTCATTAATAGAAACATCACTGCATTTTAAAATAAGTTAGTCATTATAGTCCAGATAATGACATCTTTTTCATGAGAAATCTATACTGTTTGGTTAGATACAGGGCAGGGGAGGGAAGATTTTAAATCTACATATGATACCTGACATAGGTTTCAACTTCCCCTCAAAAAAAGTCTGCTTGGGATTAAATGAAGCACCATAAATGTACCTGGCCCTGTCACCACCCCCAAGCACCCCTTGCTTTATTTCTATATTAAAAAGGGGGGGAAGGATGACAAAAAAGATAATCTATGACATGAATTTGTCTGCCTCTAGCCACAAGACTCAGAGTCCTTGAAGGCAGAGACCAAACATGATTCCTCTTTGATACAGTGCCTGACACAGAATGTTTTTGATATTTTTTAAGTGAATGAAGATTGGTAGTTGTGGGTACAAGATTCAAACCAGATATGAAATTGTGGAGGGATTTATTGTGCTACCAGACTATGGAGTTTAATATTCTATTCTGTTTCCTATCCTGGAAAGCCAATTCCTTCACCCAGCAAACACTAAGCATCTTCTAGGACCCCAGCACTGTTATATTTCTTGAGATACATCAGAGAGTAAAACAAAAATCCTTTCCCTCACAGCCTAACATTCTAGTGGAAGGAGACAGATAATAAGAAATAATTATAATAATCCATATCCTATAGTAAGTAATAAGTACTATAGAAAAGAACAAAATAGAGTAGGTTAAAAGGGATCAGGTACACAGGGGTAATGACTGTGATTTTAAGCAGGGTGGTCAGAGTAGGCTTCCTTAAGAAGGTGACATCCAAACAAAGACTTGGGAAAAGTGAGACAATGAGCTAGGTGGGCATTTGGAGGAAGGGTAGTCGAAGGCAACAGCTTATGAAAAGGCCCTTATGGGGCAGGAGGCTGGCTGCTTGAGAAATAAAGGTAGGTAGCTAGAGCAGGATGGGCAAGAAGAAAGGAGGTCAGAGGAAGGGGTAGGGGTTGGAACACGTGTCATCTGGGCCTATGTAAATGCTCTGGCTTTTACTCTAAAATAGAAATCCTCTGGATGACTTTTGATCCAAGGAGTGACATAATATGACTCACATTAAACAAGATCCTTCTTCCTGCTCTGTTGGAAGAGGCTGAAGCAAACAGATCAACAGGGAGGCTCCTGTAGTAATCCAAATGAGAGATGATATCTGTATTCATTTGCTGGGGCTGCTGTAACAAAAAACCACAAACTGGATGGCTTAACTAAAAGGAACTTATTGTCTCATCGTTCTGGAGGCCAGAGGTCTGGGATCAAGGGGTCAGCAGGGCCATGCTCCCTCTGAAGGCCCTAGGCAGGGGTCTGTCCTGGGTCTCTCTCTTGGCTTCTAGTAGCTTCAGGTGTTCTAGGCCTTGGACACGGCCATCTTCCCCTGTGTCTCTTCACATCAAGGAACGTGGTAAAGGTAAAGAGATGTAGTCCGATTCTAGGTAGAATTTGAAGGTTTGGTCAAGGCTATGCTGACAGATTGAATATGGGGAGCGTAAAAAAAGAAAAGAATAAACAAGGAGTCCATGATTTTGACCTAAGAATAGGAGTTGCTGCCATTAAGATAGGGAAGACTAGAGACAGAGAAGTGAGGTGGCAGCCATGGAGAGGTGCCATTCAGATCTCCCTGCTGCACAGCATGTATTAGCTGCCAGTCTCCAGCAGACACACTTCCAGGCTTCGAGACATCATTCAGGCCAAGGCCGTGAGCTCCCAGCACCATGCTCAGCCAGTGACTGTGCACAGCAGGGGTTCCAGAGTGGGGCCATTCCTGCTAGGGCAGGAGGCCTCTAAGGGCAATCTTTACTCTGGTTCCTTACCTGCCTGCTGAGATCTTCTTAGAGCTATGCTGAGTCTCAGGCTCTTCCTACCCTTCCCTCCTTTCTTCCCCCTCTCTTTTCACAGGTTTCAGATTGACGGTGCCATCCAAAGGCTCTCCCTTCTACTCCTGCTCTCACTACCCTTTATCCTTCACAAGTATCTCTCCCTTTAAGTCCCTTGCACTCCCAATTCCTTCTTGGTATCTTACATCCAGAGAACATGAACTGACATAATCAGTAGCAAGAATGGGCTGGGAAGGCAGGCAGTAAGATAGGATTTTTGAACTGCACCATCCACTTCTCATCTGACAAAGAAGAACATATCCCGAGTGGTTGTGGGGCATGGATAGTCCCTGGCACAAGGTGGCGGGAAAGCTACTAAAGAGTTTACTGGTAGTAATATGGGAACACATCCCAATGGAGGGGAATGCCCTTGCCAGTAAGATTGAGACATGTGAAAGGTAAGGAGGGAACAATGCATAAAAAGGACAGTAGAGTTGGTTGGTTATTATTAAGTTGTACTGCTCTGCAGGGGGATAATGAACAACCTGACAGCACCTAATAATAGTTAAAGATTAAATATAAAAATCAGAAAATCTTTTTGGTGGTTTACAAAGAGGCCCTTTTCTCCCATACTGGAAGGGTAGATACAACTGAGGAGAAAACCGAGGACTAAATAGTTGCAAAGCCTCAAAAACAATTAAATGCTTAGTCAAGACAGGTCTATTATGCAAAAGTTCTAGCTGGAAAAACCTGGGAGCCATATGGGGGCAGCTGGGTTACAGCCCCTGAGGATTATGGCTCTCCAGACTCCCCTCCAGAGATGGCCCACTGCCCGCGTTAGGAGTGAGCACATGCCCCATGCAGAAAAGCAGCACAGGCCACCTTCACGAGTGGCCCCACCTTGTCCCCTGGCTGCCAAATGGATAACCAGGGATAAATTCCTGCGTGATCAGTGGTGACAAGCTAGAACTGGTCAGAGAGGCACTGTAAGAATTAGCCAGCATGTCCTGACAGCCCAGAAGAGAACCTCTATGGCTGGATTTTGAGGGTGCTTGATCAAGGGGGGAGGAATAGGAGACTGTATAAGCAAGAATAAATTGACTTGGGGGCACTCTCCTGGGAAATGAGATTTAACACTCCGGCAAGGACCGCAGGGAAGAGCAAACTTGCTATTAGGGTGGCCTCTAGAAGCCTGGGGAGGAAACTTTAGCCTATGCCTAGGAAAGCAGAAATGCTTGAGTTACCACAGCAGGCAACAGAAGGCGGGATACAGAGGCTAAGGGAAGCAGGCATACTGGAGGGAAGCAGCACGACTCTTGAAGGTGGCCTCGGCTACCTATGGCAGAGAGACCCTCTGTAGCGTCTCCCTGCATGGCGGATGTGCCTGCTCCTAATAAGGAGCACTAGGTCATCTCAGCATCACATGTGGCATTCTATGATGCCAAATGGCCCACCAGAGGATTCTCTTTCATGGAGGACCCAAGAGGACACTTCATTTACAAAGGCTGTCAGGAATTTACTAGTGGGAAAGGAACCAGCATCACTAAGAACTTTAGTGCTAGATCTCCTCTGGAGGCCAGACCCTAGGGTACCAGAGACAGTCACAAAACTTGGCTTGTTGATAGTGATAGGGCTGATGGGTCCTCACCTAGAGACCAGGTGGCAGCACAGAAGCTGGAAGAACAAAATTACTACAATGACTGGAAAAGCTAGAGGGGCAGTTGGCTGGTCAGGGACTAGAAGGAAAAGATACCAGAAAATCAGAGACAAAAAGATCCATGTGAATGGACTTATAGTTGTAAGCATGAAGTGTAAAGATTTTTGTGTCACATGTTAATGCCCATCAGAAAACATGTACCATGGAATAGGCACTAAACGACTAAATAGGCGAAATGACTTGGCAGTTGACATGAGTCAGCCTTTATCATTCACCACCTTGAACACATAAGATGGGTGTGTACCCACAGTGGCAGAGATGAAGGCTATACCTGGGCCCAAAGCATGATTTCCACTTAGCAGGGCCAATCTAGCTACCTCCATCTCTGAATTTCCAACCTCAGAGATTAATGTTCTGCATCCTATATGGCACTATTCCTCAAGGAGACCAACTGGTCACTTGGTGATGAGTTGACACTGTACCTCTTCAAGGATCAATGATTCGTTCTCATCAAGTAGACACATATTCGGAGTGTGGGTTTGCTTTACTATCTGCAGAGTCTCAAACAGCACCACTATTCAGGGATCACAGTGTGCCTATTTCAAAGACATGGAATTCCACAAAACATAGCATGCAACCCAGGAATGCATTTCAAAATGAAGGACATGTGGTGTTGATCCATGACCATGGAATACACTGGTTATATCACATACTGCACCAGCCAGAAGCCACTGGCCTGATAGAGCATTGGAATGTCCTGGTCGAAGGTTCAGCTGAAATACCAGCTTTGAAGCAATTCTCTGCAAGGATGGGGTGCCATCGTCCAAGACGCAATATAGGTAATAAATCCATATGGCGCTGTATTTCAGTTGGAAGAATTCATGAGTCTGGGAACCAAGAAGCAGAAGCAAGAGTGGCCCCACTTACTATCATTTCCAATGACCCCCCCAGGGGGTCTTTACTCTAGGCTCTGCAGGGTTAGAAGTCCCATTCCAAAAGGAAGTACACTCTGCCAAGGGACACAGCTTTCTTTGATATCATATGAAAACCTGCGAAGTGCAGAGTCCACCATTCTCTTTTAGTTTGGGATTTAAGACATAGGCAAGACATTACCAACTACACTTCTATGGCTCATGATTGGACAATGTGTGTTACAGAAATTGCACGCTTGGGGTCCCCTGTACATGTGGTCCCAGCACTACTTAATGAGGTCTTGGGGTGCAAAAGGATTATCCTCTGGCTTACCTGCATGCTGCTTACAAAATTACCAAATCACTTAAACTGCCTTCCTCAAGGGCTGTTTCCTGTAAAACTCCCAGGTCAGTGAGAGATCAAAAGAACCACCTGCTGCCTGGGGCCAGGGCTGAGTTGGTTAATGAGTCACAGTTTATCTATTTAACTCTTCCCCATTTGCCAGATGTGAGTGACACTATTTCCCTCTTGGGAAGCAGAAGAGGAAACAGCACCATAATGAACATTGGAGACTAGACATTTAAAATAATGAATGTGGGCGCCTGGGTGGCTCAGTCGTTAAGCGCCTGCCTTCGGCTCAGGTCATGATCCCGGGGTCCTGGGATCGAGCCCCGCATGGGGCTCCCTGCTCAGCGGGAAGCCTGCTTCTCCCTCTCCCACTCCCCCTGCTTGTGTTCCCTCTCTCCTCGTCTCTCTCTCTGTCAAATAAATAAAATCTTTAAAAAAATAAAAAATAAAATTAAAAAAAATAAAATAATGAATGTTTGCTGTAATGAATGGAATGTCAGAAATCATATTGTTTATATGCAGTGGCTAAAATGAAGGTCACTTTTTCTGTGGTGAATTAAAAAGTAAATAAATGCTGTTTGACTGTGTTTAGGAGAAAGAAGACAGGATTCTGACCACACCCTTCCTCCTCTAAAATTTTGTGATAGTTTGTTGTGCTGGGTAGCTGAAATACTTGAATTTTTGAGGAATAGGAGAAATTAAAGTTAATTCTCACTAGCTCACAGAATCAAAAAGAAAGAGAAATGAAGAGCTTAGATATCTTTTCTCCTTCCAAGCAATAGTACAGTCAGGCATTTAAGGCACCTTCCTTAAGGTAAATTTCACACAAACATGATCCAAAGTACACGTGTTCTACAAAAACATTTCTTCTAGAAAATTCATAATCAACAAAATAACAAAAATAACAAAGGATTTAAAAACAGTAGCAGTCAGGGGTTGGGGGGTGGAGAGGAGAGAGAGAGATAGGGAAGCAAACCATAAGAGACTTCTAATGAAAGAGAACAAACTAAGGGCTGATGGAAGGAGGTGAGCACAGGGATGGGCTAAATGGGTGATGGGCTTTAAGGAGGGCACTTGTTTTGATGAGCACTGGGTGTTATATGTAAGTGATGAACCACTAAATTCTACTGAAACTAATATTACACTATATGTTAACTAACTAGAATTTAAACAAAAATTGGGGGGGAACAAACAATAGCAATCCAAAAAGTTATTTTAGAATAAACTGTACCGCAAACAATTTCATTTATATAGGCCTAGGGTCGGAAAGAGAAGGGTTAGGTTTCTAAAGATAAATGCTTTAAAAGCTGGGGAGTCTGGACAGTATCCCCAAAGTTGCCATTTACTTGGCAATCAGGTACATTCAGTTTTTAAGTCAAAGCCGTAACTATGGTATGAAGGAGACAGTTGTTGGTTTTAAGGTCCTTCAGTGGAGTTTTAATTTCCTGGAATACAAGGGAGGAAAGTTCAGGCCAACCCCGCCTGTCTTTTCTGAGAGACGGCCAAACCTTAGTGACGATCTGATTTGGGCAGCCAAGAAGTCTTAGTTTTGATCTTTTGTAAGGAGAAGTTGGGACTCTGCCCAAGTCAACAGAAAGGGGAAGAGGCCGGGATGGGAATAAAGACTGAGATGATGCCTGCCTACACACTGGGTAGGCATGTCCAGTTTGAGGCCTCTGGCTTGCCTGTTTAGGCCTTGAGCCATTACTGAGTTACTGTTTATTGGGGCTTTACAAAGACCTCACATATTCATGTACAGTGTCTCTGTCATATTGTTTCAAAACATCTTAGAGAGGGTCTTACCAGGGACAGCGGACCCTAGCTAGAAAGCAGGACCCTGTTGCAGAACCCTTTCCTGGGAGGTCTAAATCAACTCCTTGACTTCTCTGTATGCTGGACATCAAGGAGGGTAACTGGGCTGGGAGCTCAGACATAGACAGCTAGGTTCAAATGGCCTGCAGAAGCGACTTTCTCAGTAGCATATTACTGGAGAGGTAGTATGGTGTAATGGTTTCAGACACGGGTCATGAAGTCAGAGCTGGGTCAGTTCCAGTTCTGCCACTTACTAGCTATATAAATTCCAGCAAGTTTTTTAATCTCTGTAAGCCACCATTTCCTCATCAGAAAAAAAATTGGTAAATATGTACCTCACGAGAAAAGAGATGATATATGTAAAGTGCTCAGCATATAGTTAGTGGTTGACATCTGTATTATCCTTATTACCAACAGAACAATGAATTGCAGAAAAGGGAGACAGGAAGGTAACTCCTCATCTGTGATTCTGTTTCCCAAGTTGTATCACAGGTGCATGATTACTATATCCATTTTCCTTAATGCATATTTGAAAGACAAATGAGATGACAGGTGTGAACCCCACTGGGAATGAAATATAAGACATTTTATATACATATATACAGTTATTTTAGAGAAGAGAGAGAGAAAGAGGGTGGGTGGGGCAGGGAAGGGCAGAGGGAGAGGAAGAGAGAGAATCTTAAGCAGGCTTCAGGCCCAGCCCAATGAGGGGCTCAAACTCATGACCATGAGATCATGATCTGAGCTGAAATCAAGAATCAGATGCTTAACCTACTGAGCCACCCAGGCGCCTCAAGATAGTATCATTAAGAGAGGGCTATGAGAGGCGCCTGCATGCCTCAGTTGGTTAAGCAGCTGCCTTCGGCTCAGGTCATGATCCCAGGATCCAGGGATCAAGTCCCACGTTGGGCTCCTTTCTCAGTGGGAAGCCTGCTTCCTCTACCTCTACCTCTGCCTCTCCCCCTGCTTGTGCTCGTGTTCTCTCTCTGACAAATAAATAAAATCTTTAAAAAAAAAAAAATCATCTTTAAAAAAAGAGAGAGAGAGAAGGCTATGATTTGAGGAAACCAGGTTATGGCCTTGATATTTGATTGCTCCCTTTTGGAAGTATTATTCCTTTAACTCTACCTTTTTGCTTTCCAAGTCTCCTATGACATCGGAGAATTCAGATTTTCAACTGCCATTTAGTTACATACTGAGATTTTAAGATTCAGGTAATGATGAAATCTCATAAGCTCTTTTAGTCAAGAAAATTTAAAAACAAAACAAAACAAAACAAAAAAAACCCCTACCAGGTGATGAAAAATGAAGCTACCATATGTCCAGACCTTGCTGAGTTAATAAGCAAAATCATAGCAAACTTCAATCTAGTCACCTTCAATCTAATTTTATCAGAAATAAGACCTCATCCCCCCCGGAAAAACTTACTCTCTTACCAAAATTCTCATTAAAAAGCTAACAATCTTGCAGTGTTTTGTTGTTTTTGTTGAAAAAAATAATTTCTACAGTGTATTGCTTTTCCTTGAAGATAATATACACAAAGTTCTAAATATTTACCAGATGATAAAGATCTACCAGGGTTTTCAGCCAAGTTTCCAAAGTTTTATGAAATCACTTCTTGGACATATTTCTAACAATCTGGCCCATGATAATTTAACGGGGGAGGATTTTTCCACCTTCTCCGCATGGCCTTTAGTTCATAAGCCTCTGTGTGTGTCCAAACGAAACTCACACCCTGCAATCCTGAATGTCCTTGCTCGTTCAGAAGCAGCTGCTATCAACAGATAAATATTCAGAAAGTTTATTCTCTGGGAACGTCTCTTTCCAATGAAGACACCACATGTTCTGGCTTCAGTACAAACTTATTTTCTCGGCCTCTACTTACTCAGATCTCAACTATCTGCCCTCTTAACAAAATATCTTCTCAGAAATAAATTTCAATTCAGTTTTTGTACACTAGCAATTTTCAGTTCAGGTTCCATGGAGTCAAGTACCAAGCCCACCTCAATCAGAGTAGCTCCACTTTAATTGTTTTCTTTAAGCTTTATTATTTTATTTGAATTAAAACTTTCAAACACTTTGGGAAAATAATTTACTTTTCTGTAATTATAACCTTTAATGAAGAAGAAATTTTCATTACTTCAGTTACTAGAATCTTTTAAGTAATCATAGATTTAAAATGTCATATTCCCATTTAAAAATCCTTCAAAAGTATTATATGCCTCTGAGAAATTTTAAAAAACAGGGAGGCGAGACCTCCACATCCTGTCCCAGTTGCCTGGAGGGTCTGACTGCCAAAAATCTAAGTCTTCCCCCTGGGAGTGCCACATGCATATCCAGCCAGGAAGGTCACATTCCACTCAGAACTCCAGAGGAAGAAAATGATCCAAAGGGGTGCGAAACCAGGCCAAACATTCACTACAGACGAAAATTCATCCATAAAGTAGCGACCCAGTTAATGAAGAGACATTATCCTCATTCTACCACACTATTATTTTTTGCGTTTCTATGTGGGTCACAGCACAGAAAAATCCACGGAGAATTTGCCAGGGAAAATATGGAAGTTATAATTGAGGATTGTTGACCCCACTTTTCCACTCAAACTGTCACATGAAGGGAAAGGTGAGACCACAGGGAGTAACAAAACCACATTTGCCCAGACATTGGGATTTCATAGACAAGAAAATGTTTTTAAAGAATTAGGGAACTGACCTATAGTTGCTTTTTCTTTTGCCAAGCAAATATATGTTTAAAGTGATGACTCTCAACTATTACCATCATTTTGTAAAACACCAGAAAGTAAAGAGATTATAATCTCAGGAAAAAAGGGCATTCCTTTCCTCAATAGGTCAGCTGGCCCTCTTGTACTGACATCACAATGAAATGAGCCACCCTAGTCCCTATTCTGAATTTAAAATTTTGTTTTGTTTCCACTTAACCAGGGAAAAGTACTTCAAGGCAATCCTAGTCAACACACTGGGTATCCAGAGGAATGAGGCCAGAGGATGCTCTGATACGGGCTCCCAAAGCAGCCTGGGTCTGAGGCAACTGGCCCTGAGCTCAGCAACTGGTGGGGAAATCCCCGTGGGACAACTCTAGTTGTGAATTAAGGTTATCCAACAGAAATCCAAGTGCATCATGGCAATTTAAGAGCTTTGCTGTTCTCTGCCCAGCCCTGGGAGAGAGACTGGAGGAGCCAGGAATGCACGCACTCCTCAGTTTTGCCAGTCAGCTTTCCAAGCTTGGTGATCCTTTTCCAGCAGATGGCAGAACACACACATAGAAAACTCCAAAGCCACCCAAGGTTTCTGCCTCTCATTTGGTTCTGTCTTGTTTCTTTAAAAGCTGGCCATGAATGAGAAGAAATTTTGCAGATAAAAAGCCCCACCCACATTGCATCCCTGAATCCTGTTTACACAGCGCTCTGCTCTTCACGGAGAGGCTGGGACTCTTTGCAAAGACAAGGACCACAAAGTCAAGAAAGCCTGACCAGTAAACTGCAAACATCAGGATCAACATGTTCTAGCTGTTAGAGAGCCCTGCATACAACTCATGCATTTTTTAAAATTCCTAAACCCAATCAAAGTTTTCATTCATCATCACATGTGTTTACACAGGTAGATAATAGTTATGAATTATCTTTTCTAAAAAAGCCAATGGCTTTTATATTGCCTTGTTCCAAGGACAGAAGTCACATAAGTGACCCAAAGGTATTATACAGTAGGTCAGAACAGCCAAGAAAACCAAAAGGGTATCTCTCTACTGCAGTGTGTTTTCACAAAAGCAAAATCATATTTCAAGTTGAAAAAGTATTTCCTAAAATGCACTCCAACTGAATATTTCAGGCACAATAGTAAGTAAGTAGGTCACTTGCTCTCTAGGATTCAAAGAATATCACCCTGTGGAACTCCATTTCTATCCTGAACAGGAGAGTTAAAGGAAAAACACTACAAAACAAGAAATTCCATCCCACGAAGCTCTTTACAGCAGCAGCTGCAGCTCAGGTGTATGATCTATGACCAGGAGTTCCGCAGATAATTTTCAAAACTTAATTGACCTATGAAAGTATAAGGAATCGTGCTTCCCCCAAAATCTGCAACAACCACATCCACACCACCACCCTCCCTTTTAGGCATTTTCTAGTCAGAAACTGGACCCAGGAATAAATGCCCCAGAAACATTCTTTAAATAGCCCAAATTTGATTGTCAAACCACACTCCTTCTCCACGCTCCCTCTCTTTTTTCTGTGTCTAATCTGGTCCTGCTCCCACCCCCAAATAATTATGCAGTGTTCTCAGGGGTGCTTCATGCTCCTCCTGGATGCTATCTGCCATGCAAAATAGGATGTTCGAGCTAGAAAGTATCTGACAGAGGAATTAATACGGCTGTGCCTACAGATGAGGAAACCTCAGCCCTGAAAAATGGACTCCCCAAGACCACGCCTTGCCAGTGCCAGACTTACAACTCTACCCCTCAATAGCCTCGTCCCTCGAAGTCTTGTTATGTTGTTCATTCTCACCAGACAATAAGCATGGGGCCACAGCAGCTGGCTTCATTATTAGTTCTCTCAGAAAGCACATCTTTAATGAACGAGGGGTTCAAGTTTAGAAATTTCAGAAACGACTGGTTGGGGCAGACACAATTTTGAGCAGTAGGTACTTTCCACATCCTCAAGTCACATTCTGCCTGGAAATAAATCACACTTTAAAATGTAAACATAGAGAACTGAGCTGTGGTGACCTGCCCCTTAGCAAATGTAAAGGAGGTAAGCTTCACGAGGGCAGGGACTCTGTTTTATTCACATCTGTATCCCTAAAACCTGAAACAGAAACTGGCACTGAACAGCAATAAATATTTGTTAGATGAACAAAATGAAGGAAGGAAGCATCCTTCCTCCCTTCTCTCTGTAGTCCATCTGTACCCTGCTTTTGCTCCCTGTTGTACCTAAGTCTAGTTCCTTTGATCAAAACTCTGTTGTCAGGTAATACCTATCGATCATTTATACGCTAGTAGCCTTTAAGCTGCTGCTTGGAGTGTTTGGAATTTCAGTTTTACTCTAAAAGAAAGCTTTGGCCCTTCTGCAGGCCCAGGCTCAGTCAGCAATGGAAAGCCTTTGTGGCCAGGCCCTATCCATCCTCCTCTCCACGCAGGAGGCCAAGCTTTGAATTCTTTCCAAGAACGGCATATTGTTCATAGGAACAGCTCCCTTCCCTAGTGACCTGATACACTCCTGTGGCTCCCCTTAGCATTCACATCTTCGTAATATAATCTAAACCCCTCTCTTCCTGCTGTCCCTCTCTTCCTTGCTCAGCTATCAAAACCTAGAAGACACGCTGCTGTTGCATATTTAGGCTCAGTCGTACTGTTGAATAAATGCAAGCCGCCTGTTTCCCACAGCTCACTCTGTGAAGACAGAACACTTCAGTGCATTAACCAGGAGCCCCTCCTCACCCTGTCACACACTAGGGGGTGCTGTTGCTATATACAGATCCCAGGAACTTGAAACAAGGAGAAGAAGGAAGTGACAGAGCTTTCAGGGTCCTGGGAGACATTTCTAGTTGGGCCTCTTGAACGGCCCTTCTGCAAAGTTCCTCGGAATCAAAGACCATCATACCCCTTTGAGCTACATAATTCCAGGGTAAAGCTTACACATGGTGCGATAGAAAGAGAGGGCTGAAGATGTCCAAACTAAAGGTTTTACTCTGTGACTCATTTAACACACAGGCTCACATAACAGTATTTATGACAACTGCTGGACATTCATAATTAACCCTCACTTACCACTGGAGAGGAAAATTCTGTTTAGACAACCAAGTGGCAAACACTGTCAGGCAGAATTAAATGTATCAGAGGCAACCAGAACAGCCGGGAAACACTTGAGTTTGTCCCTGCTTTTCACAATCATCCTTCCTGGTATGTGATGTCTAAGGCTTTGGGAATGAAAGCTTCATACACAAACAAATGAATATCAGCCTCTCCCAGCCCCCAGCTTGGCTCTTGCACAAAGCTTGCGGGCTGCCAGAGAAGCTTCTCTGGCCTCAGTTAACTCTTTGCTTGAATGACGGCGGACCTGCACTGCAGGAAAAACTCTCTCAGACAGCAGAATGCCTTTTCAAACTTCTGAGCAAACCATCATGACAAAGAGTATTTTGTAGGGTTTGCGGGTTTTTTAATATAAATTGAGAAAAAATGTATATTTGAAAGAAGTTCTCTGAATGAGACTCACACCTAACAGTATGAACATTAAACATTCCCACACAGAGAAGAATGGATCTGCACCAAGGGAAATAACTCTGGTATTAATCCAAGGAGAAACAATCCCTCTCACCCTCCCCCCTACCCCAAACTAGGGTTTCACACCCTTTGTTGGTTCACACAAATGCTAATGAGCAACAACTCACCAATGCTAATGACTAGAACTCTCTTTGGCTCCAAAAACAACCCAGCCAAGCTAGAAACTTGAAGAATCCCAAAGTGGTTCAAGAGGGACTCAGCCAGTCTGAGGTACCATTTTAGGGCAAACAGAATGGTTTCCTTTTTGCTCTGAACTCTATTCCTAAAAGGGACAGAATCCCAACTACAGATGCATCAGACTTTCAGACAAAATGCAAAAAATTTCTAATCCCAGCTTTTTGCAACAACTAGCCTGACATTTCAGGGAAACTTTTAAGAAAAGGGGCTCTCAACCTAATTTCTGCTCTCACATAGCCAAAAGACACACTCCCATCAATTACGAAGGCTGACTACCGCAGTATTACTTAACCAGGACCCTTAGGGAACAGATCAGAACGGGGAGGTTGGGGGATGTGATATGGGGTAGAGTTTGAAAAAGCCTTACTCTGAGAAAGCCCCTCTGAATTGTCCCCTAGGGGCACTCTGCTCAACCCCATTGGAAATCACTAAGGTTAGCACAGTTATATGCCAATGACATCACACAAGGGGGGGAGGTCAGCACGAGACACACCAATACATTCAGTAAGGTCCTCATAAACAATGGGTGAGCATTTCTGGTCCTAATCCCTTGAAGTTTTATTCTTTAAAATGAAAAACACAAAGACAAACCCTTGTACCTGTTGCTATCCAAAAACTTTCATAAACAAAATGCTAGTTGGTTTGAAAAGTAATAGCATAAAGCAAGTTTTAATTTAATATTACCAGTTACATTTTTTGAACTGTGTTTTACCATCAATCCCGTGATTTCCTAATTCTAACTGTGAAAATGACATCTTGCCTCCTTAGTAAATTCAGCAGTGATTTCAACCATGTTTGCCCATTAGATTCACCTGAAAAGACTGAAAAGTCCTTGCCTTGACACCTCCTTAATGGACTGCCATTTTTCATTGGCTCGGGTGAGACCTGGGCATCATACTTCTTTAAATTCCTCAGGT
>NC_138377.1:57679307-57695139 GCF_054177405.1 Leptonychotes weddellii
GGATCGAGTCCCGCATCAGGCTCCCTGCTCGGCGGGGAGCCTGCTTCTCCCTCTGACCCTCCCCCCTCTCATGTGCTCTCTGTCTCTCTCATTCTCTCTGTCTCAAATAAATAAATAAAATCTTTAAAAAAAAAAAAAAGTTCTCCCATCTGAATATAGGGAAAATAAAGCTATAATCATAAAGAACTTTGTGGTAATGAAAAAATAAAGTAGGTACTTTGAACTTGATATTTGAAACCAATTGTGGGCACTGCTGACAAAGCCCCAAGATGTTGATGAGGTGGTGGGATGATACTCCAAATATGCAACAAATTTATAATATGAGGTAGAAATATATTACATCTCTTTTCCAAAGAATTTATTGCGTTGCAGAAGTTAGCATTAAATTCAAATGAAGAGGCAGCAGTGAGAGAGAAGGGATGTGAGAAGGTTACGTCATGAAATCTAAATGCAGATCCAGATGGTGGAGGAGAGGTTTAAATCCCTAGTCCTGTGGTTCAAACACAGCAAAGACACCTGTGAAAGAAGTAATCAGTGTCAAGGCCACCCTGCCTGCCTCTCCTTTGCTTCCCCACGGCCAGCCCCACTCCTCCCTGCACAGCCAATGGACCTAGTGAGGCTCCTGACGGAAACCACTCAGATCCCCTCTGCCCTGAACGGTAGAGAGCAGACAGCCCCTCCGTGCTGGCAGAGGTTATAAGGGCACGTAGATCCTGGTGGGGCCTAAAACATCACTCAGCACCAAACGAGATCCTGGTAGAGAATCAATACACTAAACCCTAGAAAGTGGGACTCTCTCAGTCCCAACTTGGCTTCAGAAGAAGAGGCCAAGTGGCCCCCTTCGGATACACAAGTTCTGAGCTTGCAAATTTCACCTTCTTGGGAACCGAGAATCACAGACCCCCTTGGCTGGCAGAGGATGGCACATCTCCACTCACACCTACAGCGTCACCATGACAGTAACACAAATGGCTACGTAAGGACAAAACATAAGAAACACCTTACATAATCCAAGACACACAGGTGACTTGCATGGACCTGTGTTGGAATTTCACACCGGCAAAAGTCTCTAGCTCCTTCCAAATGTATTTTTAATGACCTAATTTGGTCAGGATTTTGGTGATACAGCTTAGCAACCGGCACAAAGTAACTTCCCTGGCCCTTCCTGCAATACACCCACAACCCCTGTTTCCACTCTTTTCTCAACCCTTCTAGTCAGGGCAAACCCCAGTTTTCAGTTTCCTAAATGGGGCCTGGGCCACCACAATGATTTTTCACGCAGTCATCTCAAATTCTTGCTTCTGGAAGACTGAAGCAGGCTTCTAGTAACCAACCGGTTATCAAGCACATTCTGTGTTGTAGGCTCTTATCTCAATTTCGTCTTCACAACAATTTATAAGGCAGATGTATTATCCCTATCTTACAGATAAGGAAATGAGAGCACAAAGAAACTGAATAACTTCTGTCCAAGGTCACACAATTAGTAAGCAGTAGAGCAGGCTCTGAACTCAGGTTTGTCTAATCCTAAACTCATGTTCTTTAAAATAATAATGGAGGGGTCCTTACGTAGCACCATGTGCCAGGCACTGATCTAAACACTCTTCAAATCTAACTTACTTAATCTGCACAACAAACCTAAGAAAGAGGTACTATTTTTACCACTGCCATTATTATGCAGATGAGAAAACTGAGGAACAGTGAGATTCAACAATTCTTAAAGTTTCAAAGTTCATAATTGATAGCACCAGGATTCAAATCCAGGCAGGCTATTAAGTATTCAGGCCTTAACCACAGCACACACTGCCCCCTCATTTTCCCTGTAACTTTCTGCATTCATTCATTCAAATGTTACTTAGGCCTTTTTAAGCACTTGACATCTTGCCAGGTATCGCAGAAAGAGAACCAGTATTTGACAGTTTCCTTCCCTCAGAGGGCAGCAGTAGTCTAGGTGGGCAGAATCAGCAAAACAATGTTAAGAAAGAAGGTTGTTGCCAGAATGTGAAGCCAGGTATGGCCTGCTTGGGACAACAAAAGGACTGAAGAACTGTAACAGGCAGGAGGACCTGAGCACGGCGAGCGAGTGGAATTTATAGAGGTGGAGAGAATGATCCAGGAAGGGGGAATAATGTGAGCAAACGTAAAAATAAGGAGGAGGACTGGGGAGAAGGGAAGGACCCCCCCACACACACACACATACAAAGCCAGACTCTACTGCTGTTTTATGTATTCATTTTCTCATTTAACCCTCATGGCAGGCCCATAAGACATCCTCATTTAACAGATAAAGAAAATGAGGTGTAGAAAGTCCAACAACTCACTCAGTCACACATCGGCCAACGAACAGAGCTAGGTTTGTCTGCTTCTGATACCCCTTCTCTAAACCGGGAGCCACTTCACACAGGTGAACACAAACTTATAAGGCCAAGGAATCAGGCAAAGCACCAGCAGGGCCAGGCAGCATCTAACCATCCTGATTTCTAGACCACATAGAGCAACTGGGTCTCTTTATCTTCCTCCCAGCCCCCAAGGGGGTATGTGCTTTTTCAGTGTCGAAGCCTCTTCCTGTGTGTTCCCACTCCAAACAAGCTCCCTTTCTATAGACTGACATATCATGACTTGCCTTGTCCAAATATAGAGCAGGCCTCTAGAGCCAGTTGAGCTCACCAGGGAAGGGCCTGGCTGAGGACAAGCTCTCTGCTGTTGGGGCCCCCTGGTGGAGACACAAACTAGGCCTGGGGGACCTCAAGGAACCCCAATTCAGACCCAACAGTTAGGAGGGGAAAAAACGGAGACCCAGAGAAGGAAGGGGAGGGAGTGGCTAAAGGCATTTCCTCACCCCACCACAAACAAAACAACAAAACAAAACAGAAAAACCCCAAGCTCCGTAAAAGTGCTTTGGCAAGCGGAGGTCTGAAATTCCTGCAACAGCTTGGAGAGGAGGTAACTAGGGTTCTGCCTTCCCACAGAGTCTGTCTGTAGATGCCGGTGCTAAGACTAAAAAGAGCAAAACTGTTTTCTTAGCAAAGTTCAAGCTTGACTCAACTTTTGTGTTGTTAGGATGGGGGTACGGGTGGAGGGGCATCTAAATGTGAATCATCAGCTCTTACTCAGCAACCTGGGGAGGGCGATGTTTCGGGAAAGTACGCCCTCTTGAGACCTTGGATTTGCTCTCTTTCCTCTGCAGGAAAAGCAGGCCCTGATGTTATAGCACCCACCTACAGCTTCTTACAGCATGCCTTTTACGGCACCCACAGCCTATGATCGGAACAGAGGAGTCGTGATGCTTCTGCCAGTTTTCCCTTAGGTGGCCCTCTACCCAGCCTTGAAGGAGTAGACCCAACCAGAGCAAAAGAGAATCCGCTATCCAAAGAGTAAAAGTAGCACCCATTACATCACTGTCAGAATGTTTAAAATGTATATCAAGATCATTATTCATCAAACTTTCCCTCTGGAAACAGATACAGCCCATTACTCTTTCTAAGGCCAAAGGACTGCGTGTCACCTTCCATTAATATTTCCCTGTCACTCTTCAGTTCCATTTCCACCTATCATCACATTAGACCACAGCCAAAAGACATGACTTTTTAAAAATGTACTTACCTTAATGTGCGCATAGTATTTATAGGTCACTTTCCCTGCTGGCTACTTTTAGTGCAGCTGTACAGTGTGTGAAGAGGATTTCTTCTCGTTCTCTCTGGTATAAGTAAAACCCTCAGAGGGAGCAGAACCTAGACATGTTTAAATAAAACAGACCAACGACCTTGGGCTATATCATTTACACAGTAGTGGTTGGATATGCTTCCCCCCCCCAATCTAGGATTTATTGACCAAAGTAATGTGAAGTATTAGGAACCTAGAGATTGGATGACTTAAAGGTGAAGAAGTTGCACCATTCCTTCTTTTTTTAAATTCTTTCTTTCCCCAAGCACACCTCTGTGTTTGCCTCCTATCCCTCTAACCACTCATGGTTAGGTTTCTTTATGCACCCTTCTAACTCTGGCAAGCCCTTACATGTTGGTATTTCCTTGAACAAATTCATCTACTCCCATGTCTACATCATTCTCAAGTCTGTACTTCAACTGATATCTCTCTTCAGAACTTCAGACCCAGGGAGCCTGGGCGGCTCAGTCGGTTTAAGTGTCTGCCTTCAGCGCAGGTGGTGATCTAGGGGTCCTGGAATTGAGCCCTGCATCAGGCTCCCTGCTCAGCAGGGAGTCTGCTTCTCCCTCTCCCGCTGCCCCTACCACTCATGTGTGCTTGCTCGCTCGCTCTCTCTCTCAAAAAACAAAACAAAACAAAACAAACATCAGACCATTCGTCCAACTGCCAACTACACATCTCTAGGATGTCCCACAAGCTCCTCAGACTCAACATGTAAAAAATTGAACTCATCATCTTCCCAATACCCTTTTATTTTGCTCTGTTCTCTGTCTTGCTGATGGCACCACTTTCTATCATTGCCCAATCAGAGACCTTGGAATCCTCCTTCACTCTTTGCTCCTCCCCACCCAAGGTCCCTCACATCCAATCAATTTCAAGAACTGTCAATTCCCTCTCTTGAATCCAACCACTTTTCTCCACTCTCACTGCTACTAGCCTAGTACAGGTTAAAATCATCATTTCCCAAATTTGAGATATCTACCAACTGGTTCTCCTGTCCCTACTTGAGTGCTTCTAATTCATTTTTTATGCTATACCCAGTGAGCTTTCTAATATTTATATCTAAGCATGTCATACCTCTCACTAAAATCCTTCTGTGGCTCCACTCTGCTTTTAGGATGAAGTCCAAATGCCTTAACCAACTGAGGAGACTCTGCATGACTTGGCTTCCATATACTTTTCCAGCCTCATCTCTCACCAGAATTCCTTCATGTTTCATGTTCCAGCCATAATGAATCTCTTTGATCTTCAAACCTGATGTTTTCTCTCCTGCCTCCTAGCCTTCCTGGAATCACAGAATTACGTAGACAAAACAGACTGAAAAATACCCAAATCAGGGCTTTCCACCAATTTCATCCTTATCTTTGGGAAATTCAATCCAATTCAATGAACACTTATTGAGTGCCCACCAAAGGAAAAACAGTACCTTGCCAGCTGCAAAGACACTTACAATGTGTAAGACATACTCCACGCCTTTGGAACTTGCAATATCGTTGCTTCTCTTAGACCTGAGTTTAAAAGGTCAAGTCTCTGAACTTCAGTTCCTTTCCTCAAACTTAAGTTCAAGCCACACAAAGAAACTATCTGTCCCCAACACACTTGGCTTGTGCTTGTATTCACTTTCACCAGAATGTTTCACCCCCTTCTCTACCAAGCCAGGGCCAACATATCTTCTTCCTATCTCTACACTTCAAAGAAGTCCCAACTGGCTGTTAATGCCTAGATTACAAAACTCTAAGTTTCTGTTGGCTTTTTCAGCTGTTGTTAAGTTACTCCAACTGGTATTGATCACCCAGTATTCCCAGGAGCCAGAAACCCTGCATTTAGTAGCTATGTGGGGTATTAGATTTTTAAGTTTAAAAGACTGGGGTTCAGAAAAGGGGTAGGGGGAAGAGCGATCCTGAAGAAATTTAATACCCAGCATTTTTGGGCACCTGGGTGGCTCAGTTGGTTAAGTGGCTGCCTTTGGCTCAGGTCACGATCTCAGGGTCCTGGGATCGAGTCCTGCACCAGGCTCCCGGCTCAGTGGACAGCCTGCTTCTCCCTCTCCCTCTGCCTGCCTCTCTGCCTACTTGTGCTCTCTATTTCTCTGTCAAATAAATAAATAAAATCTTAAAAAATAAATACCCACCATTTCTGATTGCCCCTAGTCACACACACACAGCAAAATGATGGAGCTAGGTAAAGAACACCAATCTAGAATCAAAAGACTATATTCTATGTCTTTGCTGAGTTAGGAATGTGATTTGATTTTTTTTTTTTTTTTAAGATTTTATTTATTTATTTATTTGAGAGAGAGAGCGAGCACAAGCGGGGGGAGCGGGAGAGGGAGAAGCAGACTCCCTGCTGAGCAGGGAGCCTGATGCGGGACTCGGGACCTGAGCCGAAGGCAGTTGCTTAACCAACTGAGCCACCCAGGCGCCCAATGGAGACATGATCTCAGTGATAGTTTTCCCTCTTCTTGGTAGGAAGATGACTAGAAGGCTTCATATTACTAGAATTACAGAAAGGTATCCCCTCTGGGCAGACGAATGACCAAACATCACCCCTTCCTCCTAACTGCAGGCAGACTTTGTACAGAGCATGTGCTGCATGTCCCCATATAGTTGGCCCTGTAGACACCTCAATGCCTTCTAAAGTCATGGCTATCACAACATAAATGGAAGACAGTTTCTCATGCTTCTCACCACTTAGCCCTGAACAAGAGGGCATCTACTTTCCAAACAGAGAAAGTTATTATAATATACTTTGTATACTTCCTCTCTATTGGAAACTCATGTGAAGTTTCCTAATGCCTTGAACTTTCACCATCTGTCCATAATAGCCAATCCTGACCCACCTACCCCACCCCCAATGAGGCAGAAATTTGGATTGTTCTCACACACAAATAGAATTCCTGGCAATCAGAGTTTTACCCAGAGGTAGTAATAAAGCATTATCATCCCCAGCTGACCAGAAGCCCACTGACTACCAACAGAGAGAAGCAACATGAAAGTGTCAAATAGGGTACAAAGCATGCTACAGCTGGGTTGAAACACTAAAAAAATAAGGAATAGGAGGTAGAGAATCAAGTGGCCATTTGCCCCATGTCTTCCTCCCTTTGGTTTTTTAGGCTGGTTTGATTCCTGTCTATTTCAAGGTAGGGCACATCCTATTTGAATCTGGTTTGGGAAGCAACTGAGGATTCTGGGTGCTTCTTTTAAGGCATGCCCTGGGCTTTAGTTTAGCTGAGTGTTCCTAGGTTTATGACACCTTTCCTCCCACCTACCACAAAGCAGGTTTGTGAGTATATGTCAAACAGCAACAGTAGTAAGCAACAGAGTTAAAAGACTGCATGTGGTATCAACCCTATGCTTCACCAGCATCCCTAGAGGCCTGAAGATTCAGCCGCTGTAGTAGCAAAACATCCCCACAGGACTGTACATGGAGTGACCTTCCTATCTTCCACACCTTTGGCATGGCCTTGTTACTCAAAGGACATTAACCCCTGCATTCCCTCTAAGAATCTGTCAGTGAGTCTTTTTTTTTTTTTTTTAAAGATTTTATCTATTTATTTGACAGAGAGAGACACAGCGAGAGAGGGAACACAAGCAGGGGGAGTGGAAGAGAGAGAAGCAGGCTTCCCGAGGAGCAGGCAGCCCAATGCGGGGCTCGATCCCAGGACCCTGAGATCACGACCCGAGCCGAAGGCAAATGCCCAACGACTGAGCCACCCAGGCACCCCTGTCAGTGAGTCTTTCAGACAGCATCAAATAAGGGAATTACTGGTTTACAGGCCAAAGATATTTATTGAGTTTGGAAGCATTTATCAATTACCTTCTCTGTGGGAAACAATGGGTTTAGAATTAGGGTGTAGTAGGATAGGGTGAAGAACGGCTTGAAAGAGGAGAGGCACAGGAAGCTTCCCCTCACAGGAACTTAAAAATGGGGAAAATTACACAGACATGAAATAAATAATACAAAAGAGGGCCAGAACCCAGGTATCTAGGGTTATGCTTGCTCAAAGAGAACAAAATGTGTAACTGGCCATACCATCAACACCTCTTAAATGTTTTTCATTCCTCTAGACAAAAACCTTATCATACCTGCCAAGGAGAGAAACTACAATAAAAAGAAATATGCTCCTTGGGGGAAGATTTGTTTATATTCTTTTGCTATTCCCAAGACACAGGCCCTGAAGCCTATTTTCAAGGTGAGCTGGGTTTTGATGTGTACAAAGATATGGCCAATAAGACAGTAAAATACCCAAATAAATCAAAAGAATTAGGAAGGCCCACTGAGGCAAAATTATGATGCATCCGCCAGCAGGTATCTGGGCTCTGCAGCATAGAGCTGCTGATCCAAGTGGATGCCCCAGAACCATGTGTCCCTAGGGCCTTTTACAGCCTGGGGAGACAGTAATTGCAAGCCTACCAGGAAGGTCTGTGAAACCAACTGCAGAGCTCCCCAGCACACTGCATCAAACGCCATCAAAACTGGAGACTTTGCTGATAAGAGAAGTGTTGCATTAGACAAAGTGACTCAGGAGACTGCAAATCCTTAGTCAGACCCACTTCAGCTTGATTGTAATTCTTGACTCCGGGCCTAGTTCTGAAAGACATCAAACACAGAGGGGAAAAAGTCTGAGAAAAAATACAGCTTATTCCATTTGGAGCATAGAGAATGAGACATGTAACAGATGGAATGGGGAAGGGCAAAGGGCTTAATAAAATTCACTACAGGATTAGGCATTCATTTGATTAAAACCAGCATATGTGGGGCAGAAGCAGAACAAAGTGACACTGCTCTGACTCATCCTGCTTCAGGGTGTGCGGCCACCACCATGCAGACAAGACCAGGAGGAAGCCACAGACACAATCCCTGCTAAGAAGCATCGTAATTGGGGAACTGGACTGTGAAGATTTTGCCTTGCTCTTTAATGTCATGAAAGTCTTGGCCACAGATACAACAACTCATCTGGGATAGAAACAGAAGAGCTCAGTTTTGTATCCTCCATGCTAAGCACAGTGCTGGACAGATCAGTGCTTAATAACTGTGCTTTGATTGAGTCTAACCTCTTCGTTATATCCATGAGGTCTAGAGGGGTTATAGCTGCATTAGGTGACTATGTATGTCCAGACTTGCCAGATAGTCCCAGTCTACCCTTGGATCAGCATAATCTGTACTGCCCCCTTTCACTTGCAAAAAGGTATCAGTTTGGACAGCAATTATATTTTACCTTAGGTATACAGTCTATCACCAAAATGAACGTTTTCCACTGATTAGATGATCACAAACACACAGGGGGCCCCTCACTTTTTCCATCAAGTAACTCCTCAGTCCTTGCAGAACCTATCTTTGGGGGACTCTGTGAGGCCCTTTTCTCTCTAGTCTCCCTTTCTATCTCTCTGCCTATGTCTCCATTATTCTTCCATCCCTCTGTTTCCCTCAAGTCCTGTCTAAACCCCGGGGGCGGGGGGATGGGGGGTTTTGGTGAATCAGCTTCTCTCTGTCCTGTGAGTCCTGATTATTTTAATTCCTTCAGAGTCTCAGAGGGACAACACTTCTAATGCACCTTTCCTTGCTAATATTCACCACCTTTCATAGCCTGACTTTAATATACTTTTGTGCTGACAGAGTCTCTTTTTTCCTGACTTACCAGAGACCCCTCTAAGAATGAGTGATAATGAAGAGAAGGAAGCAAGGGAGGAAAAAAACCCTATCTTACTACAAATAAATAAATCAACAAATAACTTGAATGAGGTCCTACACATGGGCAAGGAGATGGACACTTAGCCTTGTGGATTTTTCGTATCTTCCAGAAAGAAATAACTGAACTATGTGCTTGCTTTTTAAGCAAGGAGTCTGATTTATTCCTGGGACTTGTATCTACTTCTTTTTATTTAGCATAGTGTTTACACCAGCAGGATTCAAGAACAAATTCTATTTTGTTCAAGATAAATCATCATTCACTTCAGGAAGCCCAAAACCATCACAAAAATAAAGACAAGTAGGAGGAAAAAGGAATGTTAGTAAGAATTGGATCCATTAATGAGTTTGGGATTTTGATATTTTTTACGTAAATTGTTTTCAACCTTTCTCTTAGACCATGAGTGGGGGTTTATTACCTGGTGTGTAAACTTATGAGCTTCAGGCACCATTACTAAGAAGGAAATAATAGCATATCTATAGCCTGTGTCTTCATAAAAGGAAACAAGAGACTCACTTGGCCATATCAGATGCAGGACTAAATTAGGAACCTTACAAAAATAAACTCAACTCCACATAGTGTGAAGTTAGAGTCTGAAGACACAGATTGGAATCCCATTCTAACCATTCCCAGCTGTATGGCCTTGGAAAATCTCTTGGGGCCTCAGTTTCTCCATACAATGAGGGGCTCATGTGCTTAAGTTCTACCTATCCCTCAAACTCTATGATCTGATCGTTTGGTCAGGGAGAATTTCTTTCTCCCATCAGCCCCACATGAATGGTATCAAACGTTCATTCTCTCTCCTATTCCCATGTCCCACTACTTATCTTCTAACACCCCAAACAGAAGCCCCTTGGATCTCTATGCTACTTCACTGTTCCCATCTTTCACTGGATCAGATGCTCTGGATTATATAACTTCATCGGGGGGATTTCTGGCAAACAAAAACTGCCTCTGCTCACGGTACCTGGCTGTGCTTTGACTGTGAGCTCTCTGACCACAGCAAAATATCTCAGATCAAAGGGTCCATCTGTCTTTAGCTGGAAAATAGAACTTCAATAACTAAGTTTGCTACAACTTGGCCAGCTGAGGGTCACCACCGAGAAATAAATTACTCAGCCTTCCAAGTCTCTCCTGAACCAGGGTGTGTTCCGGGGATTCAACAATAAACAGTTTCAACCCTTGATCCTCCTTGGCAAAGAATGTTATTTCATTACACCTGCCTAGAAAGGTACCAATATTCCCTGACTTGCTACTGATACTCATTGATTCAAACCTGACTCCAGACATGTTTGCTTACTTAAAAGAACCTAAACAAAGCATCTGTTACTTATTTTCCCTTAGTGAAAGAAGAGTTTGCAGGATCTTCTTGTAGTGACCCTTGTCAATCTCATTTAAAAATAGTGGTCACAACTTCGGCTCACGTCATGATCTCAGGGTCCTGGGATCGAGCCCTGTGTCGGGCTTCCCAGTCAACAGGGAATCTGCTTGTCCCTCTCCCTCTCCTTCTGCCCCTCCCCATGCTCATACTCTCTCTCTCAAATAAATAAATAAAATCTTTGGAAAAAAAAAATAGTGGTCACAATTCATCAGTACCCTCTGTGCCTATGAAACGAAAACACCCTTACATAGTCAGATCCAGGGACCTTAAACCCCATTTGGATATCTCCTGAAAGCTCCCTCATAATTACCTCATGGAACTGCTGGAACCAGGAAATGAGATGATACATGTGAAATGCACAAAGCCCACAACATGATAGGAACTCTGTTTTTTTTCCAATGGGTGAGAAAAATACCTTAGAGCAGGTAGCATTGCAAGATGATAGAGGGAAGGATTACTGTAAGTGGTAAAATGGTAGGGGTAAGAGAGGAGGAGTGGATGCACAAGTAAATAGAAAAGTGAAACAGATGTGTAATAAGCCAGGGGCACAATGTAGGAAAGTTCTCCCAGACTCTGGTTTCCCAGCATCCCAAATGGCCACACTCATGGAAACCTGCTTTTCTGGTGGGTCTCAAGTTCCATCCTCATTACACAGTCTATAATCCACCTACAGACTTCCACTCCTGCTCTCTGAATGCCACAATCATAAGAACATACTTTCTGCTCCCTCGTTCTTAAGTGTAATTCCTACATCTCTCCCATGGTGCCAATGACAGTCATATCCCTGCATTTGATTTCTCTGGTCTGAGTGGGAACAGCCACCAGAGATTCTCTTTTATAGATAATTTGATAAATTTCATGATGTTGGAATCCATACCCCTTTAATTCTCTAGGAATTTTGTCTATTGCTGCTCTACCATGTCCAAGGGCCCATGGTTGATATTTTTTCATAGCAATCATGAAGGCATATACAGACTTCCAAATGCTCTCAGTGCCTACGTGAAAACAGCTTCCCACACAAGGAAGAACTGCCCTGTTCCAAACATCAATGCTGCCCTCCCGCCCACCGCCCCCCGCCCCCGGCATTGGTAAACTACCTTGCCTAGTAAAATGCTTCCTAGGAGAGCAGTTCATCAAAAGCCTCCACAATTCTAAGTCTTAGCTTTGCTAGGCTGACTCCCTGACTCCCATACCCTGGCTGTAAGACAGATTCCTAATGGTTCCTGAATCTCATCCCCTTGTTCCTACTAACTGGGTTCAGAGACAGTGGCTAGCACAAGACATTCCTGAGAATGTGACTTCTAACCCAAATCTACCAAACACATGAAACCCTTGGACTGAACTTGTTCCCAGTCTCTTTTCCTTGATTTTCTTTCTCTCACTTCCTCCATCCTTTCCATAATTGCTGCTTTTCTTCCTATTACAGATGAGCCTCTGCTTCCTTCTGTCATCTCCTAAGCTTCTCTGAAGGAATTCTCTGGCAAGTTTTGGCAATTATAAAAAGTAGAAAGGATGCTGAGGATCAGTCAAACAAAATCAAACAAACAAGCAAACAAAAAAAATTAAGAAACTAAAGGAAGTATGCATTTGGTTCTAGAAACCACTGCTTCTACATTATCTTACGCACTAGCATAGATGTGTCCCTTGAGAAGGAGTCAAGCTATAAGATTACTTAATACTGAGTATATCGGCAGCACTGCAAGGTGACATTTACCATGACTTTCCCGTACCGAGGGCTGGATTTCCAGCAACTCCTTCCCTGGGGCCAACTTCTTATAGCTTTATGGCCAGAAATAGCTGCATAACTTGGCAAGATGGCAGGGTGGGGAGGGAGGAATTAGATCCATGCCCAAGGTGTCAGTGGCACTGTGCACAAAAAGCTGGCCCACGGAGGGAAGAAAGGCTGGGACCTGCTCTGGCCACTTGGCAGTTTGAGGGTGTCACTAGTTGGAGAAAATATCTGAGGCCCAACCCATATCAAAGGGGAAGCCTGGTGCCTCATCTGCCAGCTCTACACTGAAATAAGGAAGCCCAGCCTGTGGAGCTTCTTCCAGCAGCCAGTTGGGTGATACAACAACTTGGCACCGGGCCCTAACCCTCCCTTCATCATGCCCGGTGGAAAAGGATCCCCAGTATGGGGTTCAACACCACTCTGTCTAAAAGGGTGGCAATCAAGGGGTTTACAGCCTGACCATCTTATCCAAGGTAATGAGAAACCTACAGATGCATCCATGTATGGCCCGCACAGTCTATGTATAAATTGGAAGGCCCCCTCGACTGCTTTCGGCTCAGGTCATGATCCTGGAGTCCCGGGATCGAGTCCTGCATCGGGCTCCCTGCTCGGCGGGGAGTCTGCTTCTCCCTCTGACCCTCCCCCCTCTCATGTGCTCTCTCTCTCATTCTCTCTGTCTCAAATAAATAAATAAAATCTTTAAAAAAAAATACTCTTAAAATTGGAAGGCCCTCACTCTGGGCGAAGGCAGCCCTGTGGCTGCACAGCTTGGCTGGAACGTGGGCATGATTTCTGCCCCCACTGCTTCCTGTGCTCAGGTATAATGCACCACACATAGCCACACAAAGCTTCCCCATCCCAAGAGCTCAGGGGCTAAAACTAATCAGGTTCAAGATAGAGTGTCAGAAAAGGTGGCAGGTATCAAGTCTGGGTCAGCCCAAACCAAAGACAGCCTTCTCACACCCCTCTGTGCACTGGGACATCAGTCTGGGCCAGGCTAGCTGAGGACAGAGATGTTGGGAGGAGCAAGGGTGGAAGGAACACAGTAGCCCTGCCAGAATTCACACTCAAGCCAGTCATGTCCTACCCTCACTTAGACACAGCCCCTGAGACCCAACTCACTCCTATTAGCAGGCTCAGTCATCACCATCTGTCTCTGAGAAAAATTACCAAGAACAATTCATGCTTACTTCCTCTGAGTGCAAGGGGAGTGTGAGGATTCAACAATGATGTAAGGTGTGGAAAATGGGCTGAGCAGTACGGTCACCAATGAAAGAATCAAAAGGAATAGGAGAAAGCTCTCAGATCAAGGTGGAATGGTTCCTAAAAGAAGCGGAATGGAACCATACCACTCCTACCACAGCTCCAAATATAAATAGGTAAAATGTAAAAAGAAGATATTTGAAAGGGGTGCTCTAAAGCAAGATAATGATCTCCTTGGACCCAACTGATTTTAGTTCTTGGGGATTCAGGATGATAGAGACGCTCTGCACAAGGCAGGTGCCCTGAGCCAGGCTCACTGTGGGAAATCAGGGCTGGACCAGTGTTCCCCACCCACCCTACCCATGACAGGAGAGGTTCTGCAGCTGCTGCCTGAGGTTAAGCCTCCCTCGATGCTACAAACCTAAGGAGATAGGAAGAAACCAGCACAATCCTGAAATCAAGCTGACGTGAGTGAGGGCCTGATCAAGGCTGTCCGTGAATGCAGGGACTGGACCTGTGACCGATTCAGTAGCACACGGGGCAGAACTCTCCAACCACCCATACCATACCTGGTTCTGAACAGGGGTCCCAAGGGATTTGGGGTAGAGACAACCATTCAGGGAGGGATGAGTGAAGAAACAGGGAAAGACAAAGTGAGAATCTCTCAATAAAAAAAGACAACTAATGAAAGTCAGCCAATGTTGCAAACGAAAATAACAGAACAATCTAAAAAATGTTTATGTATTTTCAGAATCTTCAGAGATAAAGGAAGGAATAACATTCATTTAAAAACTCAAACAAAAATAGGCACAAATGAAATTAGAGGAGGTGGAGGAAACATATAATAAATGAAAAATAAAGAAACTGAAAAACTTAATAGATGAGATCACCTCAAGTCTGTACACACTCAAAATAGGATTAGGAAATTGAAAAACTGCACTGGGAACAAACCACAGAGAAAGAGAAAAAAATTATGAAAGGGCAGTTAGGAGACCTGGAGGATACATTGAGAAGTTTTAAAATACATCTAGTCAGTTCTACAAGAGCAGAGAGTTAATGGGAGACAAGCAATATTCAAATGGTTAGTGGCTAATAATTTTGAGGAACTCAAGAAAAAAGTCCACAGTTTCAAAAAGGACTCTGAGAGGCAATGTGAATCAATAAACATAAATCCACAACCATAGTGTGTGGTCAAACTACAGAGCATTATAAAAGTTACTAGAGAGAAAAGACAGATTCCTCTGAAGCAATGACAATTAAACTGACAATAGATGTATCATCAGCAATAATCAATCCCAGAAGAATATGGAGTAATATCTTCCACATACTAAGAGAAAATAATTACCCACCTTGAATTCCATACCCAGCTATTCAGGTATAATAGACTAAGGGAGCTTCCCACCCAGAGACTCTCACTGAAAAAACAAACAAACAAAAAACTAAAGAATGCACTTCAGCAAGAAAGAATCCAGGACAACAAATATAGAAACTGACAAAAATATAATAAGGTTATACTTAATCCTTAACCATAAAAATAAGAATTATTTTTGGTTCATCTGTAACCTCAGGTAGCACTGCCCTAGGTAATAAATAGACGGCAAATAAAAAACACAAAATAAGATGACAGAAAGAAGTCCAGATATATTATCAATCACAAAACTGTAAATGGACTAAGCCCAGAGGCCAGCAAACTATGCCTAGCAGGCCAATTACAGCCATGTGCATTCATTCATTTATGTCCTGTCAGTGGCTATTTTTGAGTAGTTATAACAGAGATACATATATATGGCCCACACAGCCAAAAGTATTTACTATCTGGTCTTTTATAGTAAAATGTTACCAATCCCGGGCACCTGGGTGTCTCAGTCGGTTAAGCGACTGCCTTAGGCTCAGGTCATGATCCTGGAGTCCCGGGATCGAGTCCTGCATCGGGCTCCCTGCTCGGCAGGGGGTCTGCTTCTCCCTCTGACCCTCCCCCCTCTCATGCTCACTCTCTCTCTCATTCTCTCTGTCTCAAATAAATAAATAAATAAATCTTTAAAAAAAAAATGTTACCAATCCCCAGATTAAAACCACTTATTAGAAAATGGGATAAGAGTGTAGATCAGTTTTTTAAGATCCAAATAATGCTATTTATAAGAAAACATAATTTTATTTTATTTTTTTT
>NC_138377.1:57695639-57912925 GCF_054177405.1 Leptonychotes weddellii
CCGGTGACCACGGAACGTTTGGGGAACTGGGGTGACACGGAGCCACCCACGAGGCTCGCACGTTTGGCGCTACGCTGGCTGGGCCGCGACGACCTGCCGAGTTTCCCTGTCGGTTGGTATATGCAAATGAGCGCCGCGCCCGGAGCACCTTGGGTAACGGGCCGTTCGCGGGACCCAGGCCTGGGACTGTGGGCCCTGCAGCCGTCGCGCTGCGCCCGCGGAGCATGCCGGGAGTGGCGAGCACAGCAAAAGCCTCAGTGCGCGGGGCGCCTCGGGGGCCGGACGAGCGGCGGACGAAGGGGCCGTGAGGCCGCCGTGGTGCGAAGAGGGCACAGGCTGGCGCGACTGAGGTCTCCCTGAGGGCTTGTGAATCGGTTGACTTGCTGAGCCACCGGGGCGCGGTGTCGAGCATGGGTCCTCCAATCAAAGTATGTATGTAACGTCACCGATATTTCAGCCGTGACACAGGGGCCTTATGCCAGTTCCAGAAGACTTTGTTGAAATAAGCTCTGCGTCCAGCCCTCCGGGAGATGCCTGCCAACAACCTGACCACTCCTCTCGGAACACGGAGCGCCACACTTTAGTTTGCCCCGGGCTCAGTGAGCACCTGCACGTGTCTCGTGCCTGAGTCCATTCTGCGCAGGCGCCACAGGGAACCGGGAAGGGCCTGCAGAGGAGCCCGGATGGGTGGCCACGCCCTTCACAGGTGTCTTCCTCCAAGGTCGTCTTGGAACCCGGCCTCCAACCCGCTAGAATACTGAAGAACGCGGTTAAGCGCACCTGTTTGACCTGAAAGGTGGATTCGAGGAATTACACTATGAGAGTTGGACTGGAGAATCATTCTTGTACTTCCTTACACTTCCCGCACCCTAACCCTAGCTCTGTTACGACACAAACGCTCAGGACAGACCTACTTGCAGGGAATACTGGAATGTTAGTATTAAATATTTGATTTTAACTAGTGCAGGGACCATACCGCTCAAGTCACAGCCTTGTGTATTGTGAAATGACGGCCACAGGTGAAAGCCTCTGGTATTGAAGTGGTTACAGTACTCTATATTGAAGTAAAATGAAGGACATAGGTTTGCCGGCATTGTGTTAAAATGGCATCCTTAATAAGGAATATGGTATATTTACATATAATAAGTGGAGTTTTGCTTTTTTCTTCAGTCCGTGATCGTCCTACCCTTTCTCCGAAAATATGACACAATATTTTGAAGTAAAAACCTGAGAAAGATCAGTAATATTGAGAAGTTTTTAAATTGGTACCCAATTTTATGTTGTATTAAAAGAAAGTAGTGTGAAACCCTGTGAAAGTTTCTGGTATTGCTGGGACAAAAATAGAGAAGAAACAGCCTATAGAGATTATTGGTAAACCTATCTTTCCCTTTGTTTATTATTATAATCCTTTTCTTTCACAGCTTTTGAAAAGTAATAAAAACACTGTGTTCTTCTCCCCCTCAAAAAAACTAGGCGAAAACAAGATGCCTGTTGAGTTAAATTGCCCAATTACAAATAAAATATGCTTTGATATATTTCTTCTAATGGCTTGTCTTTCCAATAAGCCAGTTCTGATTTCAAAGCTATTAAAAAATAGTAAATTGATGTTCAGTTGTAAGATTTGAAGAAATATATAAAAACCTTTTCATGTTCTTGCTCTCTTTAGAAACCTTACCACCAAACAGTTTATTAACGGTTACATGGTTACAGGAATCTATAATTGGAAGGATGGTCAGCGTTCCAGGGTCATGAACTTGAGGTCTCTACCAGTTGTAAACTCCTTCAGTCAGGCTACACTGCAGGATGACCACGTTTAAACACTTTATATTCTAAAAAAAGAAGTGTTGACGTATACAGAACAAAAAGTTTATCTTCACAAGAGATCAGATCTTTTGGGAGAAAAAAAATCTTTATAACGGCTTTAAATTATCAGATGTCATGGCACTACTGAACAATGTGCTATTAAAGAGCTAGAACAGAATTTCTCAGGCGACTTATGTTTGACCCCTTTTAAAGCAATAAATTCTCTTTAGACCCCTAGTATTGCTGAAATTCTATTTTTGTTGTTGTTGTTTAAATATGTATAAACATAAAACTGGGCATAAACTCATTACTCTTACAGCTGTTATAAACTCTAAAACCAAAGCAGATTTTCAAATTAAATACAAAACTACAAATCAATGCAAGCCAAATTAACATTAATTTATTGCAGTAGATGATGTGTTTGGCTGAAACTAAATCACCATTGTTGGTTTTGATAGGGGAAAGATGTAGCCTCAGGTTCAGTTCTATAGTCTGTTTCTGTGTGGTGACAACTGCAGAGAATATTAATTCATGTAAGTAAGCTCTGAAAAAAACAACCTTTGTTTGCAGCCAAATTACACAGATTATACAAATTATACAGAAACTGGAACATACATTTTTTTCTTATTTTAACATCTATGAAATCAGGGTACAGTAGACGGGCACTGACAGTCTATGAAATAAGGTAGTTCAAGAAAATCAGGCCTCATACTTAACACTCTGCTAGTGAGAAATCCTTGAATGCCAATATATTACTTGATGAATCTAAAGCTGTATTATTTATTTCAACAAATGGAGTTAGCATAATAATATAATTGAAATCAGCACGAAATGTGTAATTAAATTTTGCTGAAATTTGAAACAAGAAAATATCCAAAGTTAGTTTTAAATTCTTAGAAATATTTTTTAACATTTTTGTTTGTTTTACTTCAGTCCTGACTCATAGACTGTTGAAGATAAAGACAGAATTAGGCCTCTCATAGTGTTTTATTGTATATATGCTTGGGACTATATTGGCTAATATTTCAACAATTGTTGGCAAGATAGAAAAGAATTAACAGAGAATCTGTATAATCAGAAATGCCCTCTCCCCCCCAAAACAAGGCAGACAGGTTCCTACAGCAAAACAAGTCTGACACAGATATCACAGGCCTTGTGGTTTTTCAAACAGGCTCAGCACTATGTTTGCCATGAATGAGGCTTGAGAATGCAGAGTTTCACAGAGGCAATTAGTATCTCATTTACACCATTTCATAATTGATCATAAATCAGATTTTATTATTATTGCTTCCACTCTGTTTTCAATTTAGAATATTCAAATTACCATTAAATCTTTATTTGTATAGAATGTCCTGAAAGCATTTGGCTTTCACTCGGTACAAATACATCATTTATATTGTTTAGTCTGCCTCTGTTCATTTCCCATTAGCCTCTACAAAATGGCACATTACTCAGTGGCATGTCATTTTCATGATGTGAAATCAAAGTATTGATTTGTTAAAAACATAAGAAACTAAAATCTTGGTCATTGAAAATGCTATTTATATTATCACTAGGAAACAGAAACTTTGCCTTCATAGACAACATAAGTATAGTGGCAGGCACTGGCCATTGCTACCATTTAACTAGCAAGACACAACAACCAAATATCAGCCGGTTATATAAACTGTCACACTGATGGTCCCTTAGCTCAGTAAGATGAAATGGCAAATGTAAATGCAAATTCACTTTGGAATCTCATGGCAACTTATTCCAATGTGTCTGATTCTGCTTATTTCAATATTTTAATTATCCCCCCAAAAAACAGTTTCTTTTAAAAATCCTGTAGAAAATCCTTTGACCCTTAAGAATCTGTCTGAAGACTCCAAGAGATTCCAACAAACTAAAAGACAACCTACTGAATGAGAAAAAATACTTGCAAATGACATATCTAATAAAGGGTTAGTATATAAAGAACTTACACAAATCGACACTAAAAAAAAAACCCCAAATAATCTGATTTAAAAATGAGCAGGGGGTGCCTGGGTGGCTCAGTTGGTTAAGTGTCTGACTTTGGCTCAGGTCATGATCTCAGGGTTCTAGGATTGAGTCCCATATCTGCCTCCACGCTCAGCCGGGATTCTGCTTCTCCCTCTCCTCCCCGCTTGTGCTCTCTCTCTGTCACTGTCTCTCTCAAATAAATAAAATCTTTTTTAAAAATGAGCAGAGGACATGAATAAACATTTCTCCAAAGAAAACAGGCAGATGACCAATAGACACATGAAAAGATGCTCAATATCACTCATCATCAGGGAAATGCAAATCAAACCCACCATGAGATATTGCCTCATACATCTCAGAATGGCTAAAATCAAAAACACAAGAAATAGCAAGTGTTGGCAAGGATGTGGAGAAATAGGAACCCTCATGCACTGTTGGTGGCAATGCACACCGGTGAAGCTGCTCTGGAAGATAGTATGGAGGCTCCTCAAAAAATTAAAAATAGACCTCCCTATGATCCAGCAATTGCACTACTGGGTATTTACCCAAAAAATATAAAGACACTAATTCAGAGAGGCCTGGGTGGCTCAGCTGGTTGGGCGTGTGACTCTTGTTCTCAGCTTGGGTCTTGATCTCAGGGTCATGAGTTGAGGCCCGGCGTTGGGCTCTGTGCTGGGTATGGAGCCTATTTAAAGACACACACACACATACACACACACACACACCAATTCAAATGATACATGCACTCCTATGTTCATTGCAGCATAATTTACAATAGCCAAATTATGGAAGCAGCCCAAGTGTCCATCAATAGACGAATGTATAAAGATGTGAGATATATAAAAATACACACACACACAATGGAATATTATTCAGCCATAAAAAAGAATGGAATTTTGCCATTTGCAACAACATGGACAAATCTAGAGTATAATGCTAAGTGAAATAAGTCAGAGAGAGACAAACACCGTATGATTTCACTCACATGTGGAATTTAAGAAACAAAACAAACGAGCAAAGGGGGAAAAGAGAGAGACAAACCAAAAAACAGACTCTTAACTATAGAGAACAAACTGATGGTTACTAGAGGAGAGGTGGGTGAGGGGATGGGTGAAATAGGTGAAGGGGATTAAAAGTACACTTTACTCGATGAACTCTGAGTAATATATGGAATTGTTGAGTCACTGTATTGTACACCTGAAATGAATATAACACAGTATGTTAACTACACTGAAATTAAAATGAAATTTAAAAAAAGAATTAGAAACAGAAAAGATGGGAGGGGAGTAATATTTACTGAACACCAACTACTTGACAGTCATTAAACATAAAAGATTGCATTTCATATTTCCAGTTATTCTGAGAGGGACTCCTGGGTGGTTCAGCTGGTTAAGTATCTGCCTTTGGCTCAGGTCATGATCCCAGGATCCTAGGATTTAGCCCCACAACAGGCTCCCTGCTCAGTGGGGAGGCTACTTATCCCTCTCTCTCTCTATCCCTCTGCCTCTCCCCCTGCTCATGCTCTCTCTCAAATAAATAAATAAAATATTTTAAAAAATTATTCTGACAGGTAGAGATTATCCCATTCTGTAGCTGAGGAAAATAATGCTCAAAGGAATTATGTGCCTTGCTTAAATTCATACGGTAATAAAAATAGATTGGGGGAGAGAGCATTCAAACTCAGGATCCTGAGAATCCAAATCCATGCTGCTTCTATTATTCTGTGATTTGATTTAACATTAGAGATATCATCCTAATATAGCTTTAACCAGGAAAATCTTTATGAACTCTTGAAATTCTTGGGCAATCAACGCAACAGAACATGAGAAGATGAACTATTTCAGTCAGCTCTAGGTTTAGTGTTCCTAGATTATGAAGGAAAAAAATTCAATCCTCAGACCAGCTCACTTCCATCTTCCAAAATGCTTGTGGGCTACCTTTTTTAGACTCGTGAAGCTTACTAATGAAATAAAAAGTAGTACAATTGTTGTAATCAGAAAATAAAAACAGGAAAAAAGACCCGCAACTATAAAAATAATAATAATAAAATGACCCAAGACAGAGCTTCTGTCCCCATGTTGTCTTCCATTAAAACAAATGATTCAGAATTGTCTTTAGTGTTCATTTCTTTGATAAAATAAAATAATAAAATGTAGTTCTTGAAAATAATTGAACAAAATAAATAATAATTCATTATTTGAATGCATGTTTTATCAACCAAAATTGGCCAAATAATTTTCGTTAAAGAATCCCAGAAGTTACACAGAGTTCTAGCATTTCTGAGAGCTCCTAAAAAGGTAGGTAAAACTTGAATGTTGTTTTTTAAGCATGTGAAAAAATCTAATTAGAGATGGAGATTCTAAAAGAAAACAGGAAAACATTTTTGCAACTATGGGATTATTAAAGATTTCGAAGACAGGACACAGAAAGCAGAAGCCATTAAAAAATTGATAACTGGACTTCTTCAAAATTAAAAGCTTCTGGTCATCAAAATACAATTTTTTTAAAAAATGGGCAATCCAGAGACTGGGAGAAAATAGGAAAATGTCACAATCAAATATCAGGAAAAGGATGTATATCTCTAATAAATCAGGAACTCTTACACCTTAACAATAAAGAGAACAAAAACCCAAATAAAATATGGGCAAAAGACTTGAACAGACACTTCACACACACACAAAAGATATATAAATGGTTAATAGGCAAATAGAAAGATGCACAATGTCATTAATCATCAGAGAACTGGTAGTTAACACACAATTATTACTATTTCACACCTATTAGAATGGCTAAAATTTAAAAGATCGACAATACCAAATATTGGCCATTATGTGGAGCAACTGGAACTCATACATTGTTGGTGGGAGTGTAAACTTGTTTAACTTTCAGATAATTGTTTGGCATCTTCTTACAAAGATAGACATACACTTACACTGTGACTCATCAATTCCACTTCTACATATTTGTCCAGGAGAAAGTAAGGCATGTGTCCGCAAAGATTCATCTGAGAAAGTCTACAACTGCTTTATTCATAATAGTTCCAAACTAGAAATATTCCAAATGTCCATCAACAGGAAAATGGATGAATTTTACAAATTTCAAATGAATACTACTCAGCGATAAAAAAGAACACATTACTAAAAAGCACAACAACCTTGATGCATTTCACAGGCATACTGCACAAAAGAAGCCAAACATGAAAGGGTACATATTGAATGATTCCATTCATATGAAATTCAAGGACAAGCAAAGCTAATTTAATAGTGATGGAAATCAGAACAGATGTTGCTTAGGGGAGAGGGGGAAATGGGGGATTGACTAAAAGATGGTATAGAAGAACTTTCTGGAATGATGTAAAGTTCTATTATCTTGATCAGTGTGTGGGTTACATAGGTATATGCATTTATCAAAACATATCAAGTATACACTTGAGATGTGTGCATATCTCCCTTATAAAGTATACTGCAACAAGACAGCATGCTTCAATGAAAAAGAAGAAAGTATCAGTAACAAAAGAACTGTTGCTGAAATCTCATGCTGAAGGGCTTGCTCCTTCTAACCAGTGTAGTATGGTTCCTGGAACTTTATACTCTAGCTATACTCCTTTACTAAATGTATCAATTCCATCTAATAACAGGGCATTTAGTAAAGCTGATGGGTGTTGCCACTGTGGAGACTTCATCAAGTTGATTTCAGAAATATCTAAATATACTTCAGTATATTTCACGACACTTCAGTGCACTGAATATTTTTCAATTTATATTAATTCCTTCATGCAATAAATATTTATTGAGCACCTATTTTGTTCTAGGCAATGTTATGGGCTCCAGGGGTACAATCGTGGCCAAGTCACTACACCCCTTGCTTCATGGAGTTTCACTTGAGAGTGGAAGAGACAGACAATGACAAAGTACACAAATAAGTAAATGAAGTGATTTCAGGTGGTGATAAATGCAATGAAGAAAATGAAATATTCGGCCACATCTCATTCATTTCTGAGAAATCATGTGTGAATTACATATTTATATGTCATGTTCAGCTCCAGTATGATTTCAAAGATCAATTTCTGAATGTTTTTGTTCCCACTATGTGATGAAAACACATTTTCCAAACATGAGAACATGAAGCCCTATTTCATCCATGCACATTTATGTACATTTTAATTTTCTCACACACTCTTTTAAAAAGGACAGATTGACAATTCACCAGATCATTACACACAAATAATAGAGCATATGGACTGTGCATTTAAGTAAAGTACTCCACACTGTTAAGATTCACCATCATAATTTCACTGGGAACTCCCTTTCTCAAGGCCTTAATATTTAAGGACTTATACTAATAAGTAACTGGGATTTTTTTTTTTAAGATTTTATCTATTTATTTGACAGAGACACAGTGAGAGCAGGAATACAAGCAGGGAGAGTGGGAGAGGGAGAAGCAGGCTTCCCGCTGAGCAGGGAGCCCAATGCGGGGCTCGATTCTAGGACCCTAGGATCACGACCTGAGCCAAAGGCAGACACTTAACGACTAAGCCACCGAGGCGCCCCTAACTGGGATTTTTTTTTTTAACATACTAGCTTGAAATGACCCATGAAAATCAGACTACATACCAACTGCTCATTCATCACATCAAGCATGGTAAAGAGACTAAAAGTTTAAGACTCTAAAGGTCTATTCTCATCTAGTACCTTGGAACTGTTTGAGAGTCATGCAGTTGAGCCACAGGATCTCACTGGTTTAAGCATGTTACCACACAACAGTATTGTACTTTTGATCCTTTAAAGGTTATTTTGGTTCTCGTAAGTGGAGGACCAGAAAGAGATGCTAGCCATTAGTGTTTTAGCTTTGTCTGACATTGATGAAAAGCTAAAACTGTAGTAGTCTCAACTATGGCAGATCAATCCTTGTCATAAAGCCACCTTTTGCAAATCCAGGTAGACCTGTGCAAGTCAAAATGTGGGTGAGACTATTTCCTATCTTCTAGTTTCTACAGTGGTTTATACCATTTTGAGAAATGGTGTTATCTTTCATTAGCAAACAAACCCTCTCAGCACTTTAGGAAAAACAACAGGTGACAAGCATCGTTAGTCGTCACCTGCGTAGAGTCAGGGACCATGCCAGGAGGCAGCGTGCTCTGCCCAGTACCTTGCTGGCAGACCTGGAATCCGACCAGAGAGTGCTGAATTGCTCATTTGGGCTAATCTTCTAGCATCCCCTCGTTACCACACAATTCAAATGGAAGAAAAACCTTTTCTGATTGTCAGCTGAGTTTACACATGATGAAAATCTATATTTATGTTCATTCACCTTGCAAAATAACGATAGTAACAGTGACGATAGCTCTTGAGAAACCATGGAACAAGTATTCCAGTGAAGGCAAGCAACAAAAGAGAAAGACAGCTGGGGCTGCATAGTCACCTGAACAAAGAATAATTAAGAATCAAAATAATCATTTATATAAATAGTAATATTAATGAGTGAAAATGGACCCCTACAATTTATAATAAAATTGAGTTTTATTTTTTTCTGCTTTATGAAGATATATGCACAGCGTTGGTACTCATGGGAACAGTAAAACTCAATTAATTTTATCTTTTAAAGGCAGGGTTTGGGGTTGATGGCAGAGACAGGAGAATGCCTGCTGATTAAATCTTGCACCATGCCTTCCAGCTGAAGTGTTTTATGCTCTAGAAAATAATTCCAAATCACCTTTGGATGGCGTGTATAATGGTATGTGACATCATCCTAAAATGACTCATCCTCCTGGTTCCTTTTTCATCATTTGAGGCACATGGTCAGTAAGGACCTCTTTTCTATAGATCACATGGCTCTTAACATGTGAGGTTGTTAGGAACACGTGCTTCCGGGTAGGCATATCTGGATTTCATCCTCAGCTGTGCCATTTACTAGTGTGATCCTGGGTTAGTTCTTTGGTTGAACTTACCCAGTTCCTTGAACTGGAAATAATACCAACCTCATCATGTTATTGATGAGATTAAGATTAAGAAGATTAAGTAAGATTAAGAAATGATATATGAGGGGCCCCTGGGTGGCTCAGTTGGTTAAGCATCCAACTCTTGATCTCAGCTCAGGTCATGATCTCAGGGTCGTGAGAAAAAAAAAGATATATGAAATATGCCTGGCTAATGAAAGGTACTCAAATAATTACTGGTTCATTTCTCCTCTGCTTCTTTCCCTAGGTCCTATCACACACATATAATCAGTTATCTGTATATGTCTTATTGTTTACCTCTCCTTGGACTGTAACCTCCTTATTAGGGAGGATGGCCTGTCATTCATCTTTGAGTCTCCTAGAGCCCACCACATAATGCCTTAAACAGAGTAGGCACTTGGAAACTATATATTCAATTTTACTTCCTGTAACTCAGCAGACACTCAGCAATTTAATGAAATAAAACCATAGTCAAAATGCCTAGTGATGTTTCTTCTCTCTAGTAGGCTGGCTGCTTTTATTTTTAGATGTGTCTTTCTGGAGCCTTCACTTAGACTGATGGCCTTTTACTTCAGGTAGACAGAGTCTTCCAAGGTTGGATGGGCTGTTTTCACGATTCAGCTGAGGCTTTGCTTTTGTCCTGAATTAGTCTGTGACATGTACGGTTAGATGAGTTTTCCAGTGAAACAGGATGAGCCCAAGGAGTAAATCCACCAAACTATTCTACTTTTTGTCAACTGAACATCCAATAGCTGCAATGTACAGTACAACTGGCCACATATATAATATATAAAACATATATATTACATTTTTAATATGACTCATGAGAATTTTAGTGCGCCCTAAACGTGTTCAAAACGCTTTGATCCGGGAACCTGGGTGGCTCAGCTGGTTGGGCGACTGCCTTCGGCTCAGGTCATGATCCTGGAGTCCCGGGATCGAGTCCCGCATCGGGCTCCCTACTCGGCGGGGCGTCTGCTTCTCCCTCTGACCCTCCCCCATCTTGAACTCTCTCTTTCTCCTTCTCGCTCAATCAAATAAATAAATAAAATATTTTTTAAAAATGCTTTGATCCAGGGGCGCCTGGGTGGCTCAGTTAAGCATCTTCCTTCGGCTCAGGTCTCAGATCATGATCCCAGGACCTTGGGATCAAGTCCCTGGGATCGAGTCCCCCCTGCTCAGCGGGGAGCCTGCTTCTCCCTCTCCCTCTGCCTGCCTCTCTGCCTACTTGTTCTCTCTCCCTCTGTCAAATAAATAAAATCTTTTTTAAAAATGCTTTGATCCAAGGAAATTTATTTTTTCAAGTTCTCCACAGATAAAGTAAATGCCAATTATACAAATACTTTAAAGAGGGAAATTGCAATTAGTCACATGGGGCTGTGCCTTGTACACTTTACCTTGGGGAAAAAGTGTAAGTAAATCAACAGTCCTTGAATATTGTGAATTAAGGGCAACTTTCCTTTATTCTTCTCTTTCACCCTTTGACCAAGACCATGGGGCTGTTTTGAGGATTAAGTGAGCTAAGTATACACGGTGCCCAACTTAGTACCTGCCGCACAGGATGCGCTGAAGTGGTCACACCTGGGCAGCCTGATGTTGCCATTTGAGGGACAACCTAAACCTGGGTTTCCCCTTCAGGAGAGAGGACAAAATGCAGGAAGGAGTTCCCCAGTCCCCTTCTCTCAGAGTCCACAGGCATTCCAAAGATCTTTGACTCAAAATACTGTTTTCACAGTAAATTTCATTAAGAACATTACCTTGAAAATACTACCTTGAAAAAAAAACAAAGTGACTACCGTATCTGGAGGGGAGAGAGCACCCAGGGGTTTCCTGGGAGCTGGCAGTGTTCTGGATCAGGGGAGTGGCTACCTGGTGTGACTTTATGATAACGAAACTATACATTAATGTTCTATGTACTTTTATATACATGTGTCATATTTCAATGGAAAAGGTTTAAAATGAGATTGTGTGTGTGTGTGTCAAGAAAACAAACAGAATTCACTAATCTTTCCCATTTTTCTTTTGACTGTTTATCCTTTTCTTAATGGTGATTTTATTTTTTGGATGAACATAAATACATTATTTTAATGTAGTCAGTCCTTTCCTTACCAGGAAAAGATACCTGTTTGGGTCCTGTTTTAGAAAATTTCCCATGCCTCAAAGTCACTAAGATATTCTCTAGAAACTTTATTATCTTACTTTTCATATTTGGATATACATTCTACAGAAATGATTTTTTAGTGTATGGCATGAGGCGGAAGTCAAGATTTGTTTTCCATACAGAGACACACAATCAACCCAATGTTATTTATTAAACAGATCATTCTTTCCTATTGACCTTCAATGCTACCTTTCTGCATGCCTTTGACCTTACAGTTGTGGGTCTCTCTTTTGGTTCTGTTGATCCTTTGTGCCAATACCACACGGTCTTAATTAAAAATGTATACTTTTTGAGAGGCAGTGGAGGGCAGGAGAGGTATCCCAGGCAGGAAAGCTGTGCAATATATGGATATAGTTTGTCCATGTACAGAATCCAGAGGCAACAGCAAAATAATTTCTTAATTGTCAACATATTGAATTTACCTTCAAATGCTCTACTGAGAAGCCATAGTTTCTGTTCACTAGAATAAACACCCTTTATCCTTCATTTCAAAAGATGTTTCTATCCATAAGGCAGCTGTGAGACATCTGCTCTAAGATCTTTTATTCTAGTAAGGGTAAAAGTTTGATGGATCCATTCACTCCCTCTTGCCTAGGCCCATACATTTATAGGCAATGTGATCGGGGCTGGGATAAGTTAAGAAGCTTCTGCAAGAAGGAATTTATGTTTGGCCTCAAAAACAACTCATCCCAGTCAGTTGATCAAATTCAGTTTTGCTAACCATGCAACCATTTTTTTTGGCACAAATCTTGCTTTCTAGGAGTCCTCCCCCCTTTTACTGGGGTAGGTACCCTTTTTTGAGCCCCCACATTCCCTGGGGAAATTGTCTTCAAAGTTCTTATAACGCTGAGCTGTAATTGTCTCTTTACGGATCTGTCTTCCTCTCTAGATCATGAAAACCTTGGGGATCATGTCTTAGTCTTTTTCTTTTCTTTTTTTCATCTCTAGTTCCTAGCACAGCACCTGAACAAAACTGACATATAATAGAACTGCATATTTGAATAAAAGAATTAATTTCTGACTCGATCTGTCATACACATTACTGACTTAAATAAGGCTTCATTGATAATATTTAGCCATGCCTGGAGATTAACTATTAATGCACAGATCTGAATTTGTGGTGAGAAGTTTGATAGTACAATTAAACTGAATATCCTGGAAGCAAAACATGAGAGAATATTGACTATTAATTGTATAATATGATTCCTGGTAACATGAAAACCAGATACCCTGAGGAACTCAGTGTTTCACACATATTCACACACGCACATGCACAGAGAGAGAGAGAGATGGCTAAATCTTATTTAAAAGTCTCCATCAATGCAGAGCTGAGCTGGCAAGAAAGTTACCTCCAGATAATGAGCATTGGGGATGATAGCTGCCTGAAGCATCTGACAGTCCCCAGTGGTGTAGAGCTTTTGGCATTAACTGATTGCATGCAAGAGACAGGAGACAAAACTGAGGGCTTATGTAAAGTGGCAAATCAAAAAAAGATGTTGGCATATAGTTGAGACTCTGAAAAGTGTCATTCTATTGGAAGGATGAACTTGGGGCAGAACCCCTCCACATAAAGAGAAATGATTAGGAAACATGCCAGTGTCAGCTTTATTTCTGAGCACAGTGAGGAAAGCATTCTCTTGAGGTTTCTCCTAATCACACATTCACCATCATCTGGGTACAAGCCAGAATTCACATTAGATAAACTAAAATTATAGTTTAAAGTGATGCCAGATTGTAGTGACTTGTTTAAAAAGCTATCAAGAGTATGCCCAAAGAACAAGAGACTAAAAAACAAGATCCAGAGACTAAAAAAAAATAATCAGGCTGATCTGGAAAAAAAAAATTAAAGGCAACATGTAAAAATGAAAAGTGTAATGAAGATAAGAAATTCAATAATTGGGTTAAATGTCAGATTGACCATAATTAAAGAAAGAATTACAAAAATGGAAGATAGAATTAAAAATCACACAGAATATAGCACAAAGTAATTGTGATGGTTAACTTGACTGGGCTACAGAGTGTTCATGTTAAACATTATTTCTGTGTGTGTCTGTGAGGGTGTTTTGGGATGAGATTAGCATTTGAATCAATGGACTCAGTAAAGTAGATTGCCCTCCCCACGTGTGTGGGCATCAGGCAAGCAGGTAAGAGCTTGAATAGAACAAAAAGCTGAAAAGGTAGGATTTGTCCCCTTCCTGCTTGCCTCTTTGAGATGGGACATTGATTATCTCCTGCCCTTAAACTGGGATTTACACCATTGACTCTCCTGGTTCTTTGACCTTTGGACTCAGACTAGAATTACATCATCAGCTCTCCTGGATCTCCAGCTTGCAGATGGCAGACTGTGGCACTTCTCAGTCTCCATATTCACATGAGCCAATTCTTCATAATAAATCTCTTCTTCCTCTCTCATTGTCTCTCTTGATCAATATAGATATAGATATAAGTGTATCTTATTGGTTATATAGAGAGAGATGGATAGACAGGTCTTACTGATTCTGTTTCTCTGGAATGCTGATGAATACAGATATTAAAACTTATGTAAAGTTCTGGAGGCTAGAAATCCAAGGTGAAGGTGCTGTTGGTTTCTGGTCCCCACCAGAAATATATATAGCTGCCTTCGCTCTGTTTATGGGCACAGAGAGAGTGAGTTCTGGTCTCTTTTCCTTTTCTTATAAGGACATCAGTCCTATTGGATTAGGGCCTCACACTTTTGACCCCATTTAACCTTAATTACCTCTATAAAGGCCCTATTTCCAAATATAAACATACGGGGGACTAGGGCTTTAATATATGAATGTTGGCGGGACACAATTCAGTCCATAACAATAGTCCATAAAAGTAGGTAACACTAGATAGAAGGGGGAAGAGAATATTCAAAGACATGATGATTGAGAACTTTTAGAACAAATGTTCAGTAAACTTAAAAAATCCAAAGCAGCATAAATGACAAGAATACATGCTTCATACATCATACTAAAGCTACAGAATACCAAAGGCAAAAATAATGTTAAGGGCAGATAGAGAAGACTATCTACAAAGGAACCTCTATTAAACTGACAGCTGATTTCTCAGCATCAATGACATAAAAAGATAATGGAATGATATCTTTAAAATCAACTGTGAAAGGGGCACCTGGATGGCTCAGATGGTTAAGCGTCTGCCTTCAGCTCAGGTCATGATCCCAGGGTCCTGGGATCGAGCCCCACATCGAGCCCCACATCGGGCTCCCTGCTTGTCGGGGAACCAGCTTCTCCCTCTCCCTCTACTGTTCCCCCTGCTTGTGCTCTCTCTCTCGCTCTATCAAATAAATAAATAAAATCTTTAAAAAATAAAATCAACTGTGAACTTAGTAATGTATATTTAGTGAAATATTTTTTAAAATAATAAATACAAAATAAAGATATTTTCTGAAAAACTAAGACTGAGAATTCTCACTAAAAGAAGTCATACAGGGACGCCTGGGTGGCTCAGTCAGTTAAGCGTCTGCCTTTGGCTCAGGTCATGATCCCAGGGTCCTGGGATGGAGCCCTGCATCGGGCTCCCTGCTCAGCAGGGAGCCTGCTTCTCCCTCTGCCTGCAGCTCCCCATGCTTGTTCTCTCTCTCTCTCTCTGACACATAAATAAATAAAATCTTAAAAAAAAAAAAAAAGAAGTCATACAGAATATATTCCAGAAGAATGAAAATGAACCCAGAAAGCTCTGACATGAAAGAAGGAATGGTAAGCAAAGGAAATAGTAATTATGTGAGTAAATAAAACCAAATGTTTACTGTATGAAATAATACTGGGAGTTAATTTATAGGGCTATATATTAAAAACAAAATACTGGAAAACAATAACATAGGTAGGGTAGGGCTGATCAGAATTATAAAGCAAACCTTCTATAAGCCCCTGTGGCGATCCAGAAAAGGATAACTGCACTGGTTAACTTTAGAATTTGTTTAAAAAGCATGTGAAATTTTTCAGAATAACACTGAAAAAATAGAAATAGACAAAATTTTCCAATTAGTAGAGGAGGAGAAATAAAACAAAAAACTCAGTCAAAGCCAAAAAAAGGCAAGAGACAAAGAGAGACAAAGAGAGAAAGTGGAGCAAGTGGAAAACACAAAATAACATGATAAAAAGAAATTCGAACATATAAATGGTTACAAAAAATATGGTAGAACATTCCAACTGAAACACAAAAACTGCTGCTCTAGGATAAAAAGAAATCCATCTCTATGCCATTTACATGATAAATATCTATAGTCTGAGATAAAGTTTTAACACAAAGGTTAGAAGTGAAAGATTAAAGACGTGCCTAGCTGGCTCAGTCAGTAGAACATGTGACTCTTGATCTCGGGGTTGTTAAGTTCAAGCCCTACGTTGGGTATAGAGATTATTTAAAAGAAAATCTTTTTAAAAAACCCAAAACAGTAAAAGATTATCTTTTTTAATCTTGGGTACAATTCACATTGTACTCTACACATTTTGAGAGAGAGATACCCAGTAAATGCTAACCAAAAGAAAGCAGCAGATCTGTATTAATAAATAAAATAGATGTTAAGGCAAAAATATAGAGATGAGAGACATTATAAGATGATAACGCTATCCACCAAGAAAGTTTAACAATTATGAACTTTTATGCACCTAATAAAGGAACTTTAAATTATGTAAAGTAAAAATAGAACTTTAAGGAAACAGTGCCAAATTCCATGTCATATGGAAGATTTTAACACACTTATTTTAGTAATTGAGAGCAATAGATCCCCCTAAAATCGGTAAAAGTATTAAAGATTGAAGCACCACAATTTCATCGGTTTAGTATAATGGACATGTATAGAATATGAATTGTACCCAAGAATTAGAGACTCCCTATTCTTTCCATATGCCTATAGAAAGAAAACTCATACTGTCCATAAAATAGATCTCAACTAATTTCAAGTCAGTGTTATTAGAGAGACTATGATCTCTAAAAAATTTAATTAAATTATAAATAATAGAAAAACATAACTATAAACATTCTGTATATAAAACATTTAAAATGCTTCTGTTTATTTCAAAACGTGTAGAGTACAGGCAATGTGCTACACACAGAGAAACTTGTGACTTTAAATGCATATTAAAGAAAAGAGAAAAACAAAAAATGAACGATTTAGGCAACCAACTGGAGAAATGAGAAAAATAACACAATAAGCCTAAAGAAAGTAGAAGGAAATAATAGAGATTAAAAGTAGAAAATGAAATAGAAGACAAAGACATCATAAAAGAACCAATAAAGCAAAAAGTTGATTTCTTTGAAAATACTGATAAAATTGATAAACTTTAGACAAGACTAATCAAGACATAAAGAGAAGAGGCATAAACAAGCCATGTTTGGAATGGAGAGTGAGGGACATTACAGATAAAGCAGGAAATAAAATGACAATTAAAAAATATGAATGACTGTGTTGATAGACTTAAAAGTTTAGATGAAAAGAAAAACTCGGGAAAATATCAGTCACATCAGACTGATATGATTACAGAATGGCCTAAATTGGAAATTCACTAAGAAGATTCAGGCTTATACCAATCAGGGGTGATTTTTTTTAGATGATCCCTCCAAGATTGTTTGGATACCTCCTGACCAAAAAAGGGAGGATTGTCTAAATTCTTGAATTTCACGCTAAGCCTGGGATGGTATGGTGAAAGACAAATTAAATATTATTTAAATAAGGTGGGAGTGGGGTGAGAAAGGGCTAAATATCAGCACCCTAGCAACTGTGGAAGGTAATATGAAGTGTGGAATTATATTAGTTCTTATTAAAAGAATGCTCCTACTGCTCATTTTTGTTTATTATTTTGTGTATCAGAAATTCAAGTGTCCGGTGATACAGCATTAATTTTGGAGTTGGAGTTTTTCCCAACTTGATCAAAACTGGAGTAATAGCATTGCAGGCTCCCCAGTGCAGTAAGAACTCGTAACACTACGGACTTCTTCAGGTGACTGAGAGTTTCCACCACCTTTGTCCAATTAACAAATCAAATGACTGAGAACAGATGAGACTGTGCAAAACCATGGACTCTGAAGTTAGAACAACCAGGGTTCAAATCCACCACAGAGTTAGGATGATCTTAAGAAAATTACATTTAATATATGTGCGTCTCATTTTCCTCAACTGCAAAATAAATACGGGATTTTTTTATAGATGTACTCAGCCCAGTACAGAAAGTGTTTTTATAGAGAGCGTTTATTGTAGAGTCTGTCGGTACTCCATAATATAGTTCTTATCCCAGATCCCTTCTCAGTGTTGGTGGGCAAAATGTATTTCTTTCTTTTCCTTTTTTTTTTTTTTTTTAGATTTTATTTATTTATTTGAGAGAGAGAGAGAGGGCATGCGTGCACACATGAGGGAGGGGAGGGGCAGAGGGAGAGGGAGAAGCAGACTCCCCACTGAGCAGGGAGCCCAAATCAGGGCTCAATCCCAGGACCCCGAGATCATGACCTGAGCCGAAGTCAGACACTTAACCAATTGAGCCACCCAAGCTCCCCAAAACATAATTTCTAAGTGGATATAACTCATATACATTGAAAATGCTTCTCCTAGGATGTGGCTTAGGAAGTTTTAAACACCCTAATCTTTTTGTTTGGACCAAAATGTTCAGTTTTGAGAAATTTTGCATTTTTGACTTATCATACTTTCCAGGGGGGCTGATTAGCATTTTAAAAGTCTGGGTTAGTATTATAAAAGAAAATGTCTTTCTTTGAAATGGCTGTGGAAGAAGACAACAGAAGACATAAGGTCAATAGTGAAGTGGTTGGCTGCCCACCCCAATATGCTGCCCTACTGGTGTCTTGCTCATGTGTATAAATATATGAAAATAAACTTCTGTGAACTGGCTTGCTTTATACCTTTAGAGATATATTCCCCTAGTGGGAAATGTATTTTCCATGCAAACAACTGACGTCCAATATTCATATTTGACAAATTAATCTTTGACTATATATTGATATCAAGCTATATTTAGAGTCTAGAATTTCTTGGATGGTATTTCTCAGCATCGATGTTTTGGTTCCTTTTAAATTTTTGGACCTGACCTATTACTGTGTTGTGAAATCACCTGCTCTGGAGGACTGCAGTGATGATTAGTTTGTTATGATCAATACTGAAAAAATATGTAGAAAATGTTAGAGAGCATTATATACAGTAAGGGATATTTAGGAAACTTTCACATCTGTGTTAAATGTGTGAGTGTGGATGTACACACACACAGTGGGTCATGATGTCAAGAGTATTTCTTACTCTGGATCTTGGTCAAAATGAGGATGAAGGCTGCTGTCCCATGTGAACTGGTGGAAAGGTATGGGGCAGAAGCAGAGGGTAAGAGTCTCTCCTGGTTCTAAAATCTGAGACCGCACAGCATACCTCACACACACACACACACACACACACACACACACACACACACACACCAGGCAGTTCCTAGTGTTCAAGTTTGTTTTGTAGGTCAGTTTTTGAGGACTCAGAATGCATCGTGTAAGAGAAAGACTTATTATCAAACCAGCCTAGAAAATCATTAACATAACATAATTAAAAAAAAAAAGCACCTTCTAAACCTAATGAAAAGAAAAAAGAAAATCTTTAACCAGTCATGTACTATAGTCATAGTATACTAAACACCCCAAGAATTGTGTGTAACAATGCAATCCTTTTCATTTTATGAAGAAAGATACTTACTCAAGTGGAGTAAAAGAGACCTAACTTGGTTGCCACAGACCTGGTGATGACTTTGAGTAAAGTAGTCATATCTCTGGATTCAGCTGTCTCAGGGGTGAAATGTGGAGGATCTTTAAGGCTTCTTCTTGCTCTGCAGTATGAAGATCCAACATTTTCCTTAGTGTCCCACCTTCATCCCTACAGCAGAACAGTTGTGGGTGGAGGGAATAGCACAAAATTCACAGTAAGAATAACCTGCCCAGTCTCTGGCTCTATGACACTGAGCATGTCACCAAATCCCTCTTGGCCTCCATTACCTCATCTGTAAAATATAAGTAATAACTTTCATCTCTAAAGGATTAAATGTAAAAGCACCTAATAAAATACTCAATGTTTCCTTCTTTACCTCTCCTCTTCTCCACCTGCCAGGTTGTGGAGATGGACCTTTGCTCTCCAACACCCTACCCCTGCTCAAGCTGTGACCCTGTAGTGAGAGAAGGGGCTTGGTGGAGGGGAAGAGCAAAAAAGAAGGAAGAGGGGGACGGGGGGAGGCCTGTCCCAGCAGAACTGAGGGGAGCTGGAGAATCCTGCTTGCAGGGGAATCTCTCCAGGGCCTGGCCCTTGATGCCTCCCCAGCTCTTTCCTCCTTCAGGACTACCCCACCCCCCACACCCTATGTCTGGGCCATGACAACCTTGCAGTAGAAGGAGTACTTGGTGGGAACAGGAAAGGGAAGGAAGGATCCTAGCTGCAGTGCTGGGGAGGGTCTCTATGGCAGCCTCTATTTTCAAAGGACTGAGTTTTTGTCATCTCCGTTCTACACCCTCAAACAAAATAGAACAAACAAAAGCAAACAAACTCAGCCTCTCCACAAGAACCAGTGAGCAATAGAGATTTTTATTGGTCTCAGTGAGGGAGATGAGGGAGCGAAGTAAAGAGGTTTACCTCACAGTGCGCATATTACTGGTATGACAAAAGTCCCCAGCAGACTTCCAGGTTCTTCTCTGAAAGCTCCACCGAGACCACCGGCCACTTGGTCTCCTTCTCCCCGCTGGTCTCCATTAAGGCTGCCTTTACCTCTCCAGGGCCTCTCTTCACCACTCTCCTTTTCTGAGACAAAGCATTTTAGTTCCTCCAATTTTGTTAACTCAAACCTGTATCGCTTGACATCATCCTCAGTGAAAAAGCAAATAAACTGCTCCTGTCATCATGAATCACTCTCTTCAGAAATTATAAATAATAAACCATTATCTTTCTTATCACATTTATATACATGTCTGAAAAATCATTTGTTGGTGGCATATTTGGTTGACATTGCACATCAAAGATACATGCTGGAGGAGGAAAGGGATGTGGAATAAGAAGAAGCTTCAAGTATCTAAAAAGTACCTATGAAAAGCTGATAGCAAGTCCCAGATGGGTGTAGTGGGGCTGGTGGGCTGTTGATATAGGAATGAAGGAGGGCATATTCTTTGTAATGGTCTCAACCTAGACAACTCCCATACCCAGACTACCACCTAAAGTTCCAGCAAAGTTCCATTACCAAATTAATCTTCTTACAACATTTATTTCATCAAGTCTTCATCTGTTAAACAATGAATCCCAATTCCCTTTAAAGGGATGGAGAATCAGCCTTGAGGATCAATTTCACCTGTTGCCTATTTTATAATAAGGTCTTTAAGGACAGGGACTGGGCACCTGGGTGGCTCAGTTGGTTAAGTGACTGCCTTCGGCTCAGGTCATGATCCTGGAGTCCCGGGATCGGGTCCTGCATCGGGCTCCCTGCTCAGCAGGGAGTCTGCTTCTCCCTTTGACCCTCCCCTCTCTCATGCTCTAACTCATTCTCTCTCTCAAGTAAATAAATAAAATCTTAAAAAAAAAAAAAAAAGGACAGGGACTGATACTCATTTAGGAGTTACCCTTACCCTTGTAGGTCTATCATGGTGCCCTTCAAATAAAAGGCAGCCAAATGCTGTGTTGAACTGGGTAGACTTTAATATCATAAATATACATAAAATGCTTTTATAAATAGCTATTTATAGAAACCTAATTTTAATTAAACATTTTCTTTACTATTTTCTACTAAGTTGTAATTCAGTTTATAATATAATCTTACCCCATTATATGATTACAGAATGCCGTCATTTAATCCTTATGGGACTAGAGCTTAATACAGAGAATGCTGTTGGAAGGGCTTTCTCTTGAAACATGGCCCAGATTCAAAATGAAGCACATTTACACTGCTATCAATGGCATTAGCCATGAGTCCCTTCTTATATCTACTCTCATTAGTTAGTACTCTTCACTCTTTGCTCTCCCACAAAAATCCTGAGTTGTTTTTTTTTTATTACCAATATAAAATACATTTCTGACTCAAGAAACTATTGCCTAATATGTAGAATCATCAATTTGGCCATATTATAAAATATTTTTGGATAGTGATACTTTAAAATTTTACTTGTATTTAACTAACGTTGCTATTCTGGACTGGGAAAATAGAAATTAAAGTGCCGGGCATCAAGATTTGAAATGTTCTTTTAGCAAGGGGCTGGGAAGTTTACAAGACAAGGATAAGAACAAAGATGATGAAATTAAAATTTGCCCACCTTCAGGGTGCCTGGGTGGCTCAGTCAGTTAAGTGTCTGCCTTCTGCTCAGGTCATGATCCCAGGGTTGTGGGATTGAGTTCCACATTGGGCTCCTTGCTCAACAAGGAGCCTGCTTCTCCCTCTGCCTGCCACTCCCCCTGCTTGTGTTTGCTCTCTCTCTTTCTCCCTGACAAATAAATAAAATCTTAAAAAAAAAAAAAAAAAAAGAAAAACTCTTTCTTTAAAAAAAGAAAATGTATCTTTTCCAATCAAAATAAGTCACTTCCCCTTCCAGAGTGGAAGTGGGTGCAAAATAGTCAACATGCCACCAAGTGGCTGATTTGTCTCCTTTAGAGATGGTACTGGGGACTCACTGTTGATCTCTGTTGCTGGAAATCTGGACAGGTTGGACTTTTGGAAGTGGTGTAGTTAGATCAGACTTGGGAAGTGAGATTATGTTGTTAAGCCTGTGCATAGCCTCCACCCTACCATCTTAGTAACTCTGTTTGTATACTCATTGTGCCAGCATTGGATAGCTGATGATAAGCCTGGCTGATATTAGCCAGTCAAGTCATTCTGGCTAATTAGTTGTTTAGTGCCTCTCCCATGGTGTGTGCTCTCTGGTGAGAGTTAACATCCAATACAAAGATCTTCACATCTTGTGCCCACTCCAGGAAGTCCATCCAAATGTCTCTCCCCCAGACATCCTTGATCCTGAAAGTCCAGTCTTTATCTTCTCTTCTTTCCCTTCTGATCATTTGCCACTGCCCATGAGTCTGTATGTATGCAAACTGAGTTCCTTCTCTTTCTATGAAAGTGGATGATCAGGTATACTACTGAATCTCTCTGCTCACCAAGAGGATATCCTCTCATCACTGTTTGTTAAGGCCATGCCCAAGTGAAGCTGAGGTGAAGCTATAGGCCATTTTTGGTTTGTAGCCACATTCCAAGACTATCCACTTATGAAGAAAGAAGCTTAGATTTTTTCCCTCTTCCGTCCGCTGATCATAAGTGACCCTCCTACAGAGGCTGTATTAGTTTGGGGTCTTGGGGATGCAGACACCAAGACAGAGTTGGAAATGCAAGATATTTATTGGAGGTAAACCCTGTGAAAGAGAAAGAGAAGAGGGAGCCAGAATAAGCAGAGAAAGCCTGTCAGACCAGTAGCTTCTGGGTGGTGTGAAACAAGATAGAACTAGTGTATTCCGTGGTCATGGGCCCACTCCTGCACCTCTTTTACTGTGAAGTAAATCTCTGCATTGGATGCTGTATTATGTGGAATTTCATGACTCTTGACCAAGTACTCTATAAATCCCCAGATTGTGATGCTGCGTAGGTTCTGGGGATGGGAAAAGGCAAACCCATACCTGGAATTGCTGTCTATTCTTGTGAGAATGAACTGTTGGGCCCTTCCAGAGGACCATACGTATAAAAGGAGCCAATGTAATCAATATACTACCAAGTCACTGATTTATCTCCTCAAGAAATAGTGCCATACTGGAGACTCAGCCTTGCTATTTCCCACTTACGAATTGGATATTCAGAATAGCTGAGTCAGCTGAATCAATAGCCAGGCCAGCTTTAAATGGGAGCTACGCTATTGTGCCGTCTTCACAGTGACCACTCTACTCATGAGCTCACTGTGCCACTGGGGTAATGGATGACAAAGGCTGGCTGATATCAACTGGTGAAGTAATTTCATCCATTTGGTTGTTCAGTCTTCTTCCATGGTTAATGCTTTCTGATAGGCATTATTATGGAGTACAAAAAAATACTCATATTTCATACCCGATACCATAATCCCAGCTATATGCCTCAACCCTGGACCTCCATATCTCTGATGTTCTAGTCCTTCCTCTTTTGGGCCCCTCGACCAGCTTGCCAGGCTATTCACCACTGCCTGTATGTCCATAGATTTTCTCACTTCAGATTACTTCTCCTACAAAAATGACTGAATGACCAGGAGCACCACTCATAGTTCTACCCATTTGGACATTTTCTTATACCACTGTCTTTCAAGACCACTCCCATGGGTGGTTATATTGTAGCTACATCTATTATCAATTTGTACCCACTTACTGAAATATCCCATTTATAAACCATGCTTGTGTATTTTTTTTCTTCTCCTTCAGCTGGTCATAGGAGGCCCCTATTCAGCCATAGATGTGAGCTGTGGTGGGTAATACAAGGAGCTGAACTACTTGCTTAAAACCTTCCTTGTGCTTTCTAGTTGCTCGGGTATGAGCCCAAATATAGTATTTCTCTCTTACAGTAGATTGCTGCTGGGCCTGCCCATCTTTATGAATTAAGGGTCTGACAGAACCCACTCATTATGGGCAGTCCCAGATGCATGGTCACTTGGTGTCCATGGTTGCTTGTTCCTTTCTCTACCAGAGCCCAGGAACATGCCGGGAGCTATTTTTCAAAAGACATAGTAATTTATATTCCAGATGACATAGCTTTGCTCCAAAACTCCAGGGACCTGAATTCTAATCATCCCTTCAAGACTTTTCTATAAACTCTACATTATATCTTTCCCACTATTGATACCTCCAACACCATAGGGTCTACTGGATAGTATGGCCCAAGTAGCAGAGTTGCATATACCAAAGCCTGTACCTTCTATGGAACTCTTTGCTATTCGGACCACTCGGAAATCTGGCAGTTTTCCCTGTCACTTGGTATGTGGGTCAAAGCAAAATTTCTAGGTATATAACAATGGTTCTAAACCAGGAATGATTTTGCTCCCCAGGGGACATTTGGCAGTATGAAGCAATTTTTTATTTTCATGACTAGAGTAGGAGGAGTACTACTGGCATCAATTTAGGTAGAGGCCAAGAATACTGCCAAACATCCTGCAATGCACAATACAACTCCTAAAGAATTATTTGGTCCAGCAGTGCCAAAATTGAGAAAATCTGGTGTAAAATATGTTGCCTTCGGAGCATGAAGCCTACCAGGTGCTGTGCTTCCATGGGATACAAGATGCAGCAATTTTCTCTTATTTTGCAGGGAATATCCAGACTGACCACTAGACTCCTAAAAACTCTACTGAAGTGAGAATTCCCTGCTCCTTATTGGGTTTATCTCTTTCATCTGGAATATATTATCTTATCAAAGACTTCAGCATACTAGCTATCTTTCAGTTATCCTGCCCGATCAGCATGACATCAATAGAATGGATCAAAGTGATGTTCCATACGATGTCCAGACACTCAAATCTCTTCAAAATGCATTATAGCAGATGTTAAGAGAATTGACATTGTTGTAAGGTAAAACTGTAAATGAATACTGTCTGCTGTACATGAATGCAAAATATTTCTGATTCTCTTTCTTAATTGGATATAGTCTCATTCTTGCCAAATCAATGCCCACATAATATGTATCACAAGACTTACTAATCTGCTCTACAATGCTATCATGTCTAACATAAAAGCTGTTATTAGGGCTTCTACTTGGTTGAGCTTAGTAAGTCTACAGTCATTCTTCAGGATCCACCTGGTTTTTTCAGGAGTCAGACTAGTGAATTAAATAGAGGTTTGATAGAGACTACCACACTTTGCATTTTTAAAGGTGGCACTAATCTCTGCCACTCCCATTTCTGGGATGAGATAATGTATTTTCTTTACTATCTTCGCTAAAGGTTGAAGATAGGATCATATCTTGGCTTTTTCACTGTATGAGAAATCTTACTCCACAGGCCAAGGACCACATGAGGGCTAGTCCAATCACCAAGTATGTCAATCCTAATTACACACTAAGGATCAGTCAAATAACCACTATGGGGGTCTGTTGAAACAGTGGATCCACTATCAGCTGGACTTTGGACAGAGTTCCTCTTGTTACTTGGCCCCTATATACCCCCCATCCTAACAAAGGGGTCTTAAGGCATCAAACATCAACTCAGACCTTGTGTCTAATATTCCTCAAAACGTGAGATCCTCCATTTTCCCCAGTGTACAATCAATCACCTACCTAAATAGCCTAGGCCATTTTAGGAAATTATAAGGGAGATCTTCTAATATATACTTGCTGGGATATTGTAGGGTCTTTCCTCCTAGAGATCTGTTCACATTTTAGTGAGTTGGTTCTGGGTCTGAATATTGGCTCAGTTCAGGGAACTGAACAAGGGATTTTAACTTTTATTGGAGAGGTTGCCCTTGGCCTCTTGCTTCTCCACACTTGCTCTTTAAGAGTATTTTAGATGTTAAGTAGCACCATCATTGAATGTTCATCTCTTTTGCCCAGAGGGTAGCCATGTTCTATTACCTATCTCCACAATTTCCTGGGTAAGCCTTTATGGCTGTCTCTCCAACCTTGCAGGTCATTATGATAAGTATGGCTCTGTGGCTTCTGGCAGTTGAGTGTGCTACCTGCTTTGAGATGCCATCATTCCTATTGCTATGAATGAGCTCAATTCTGTGACCACCTCTCCTACTATCATCCTCAGCCTGTGGATGAGAAGAACCACCAATAAACACCCTGTAATACTGGTGTCCCTCTCATAGAAACATTCCTGACAGTCAAGGGGTACCTGGGTGGCTCAGTCGGTTGGGGCTCTGAATCTTGGTTTCAGCTCAGGTCACGATCTTGCGCTTGGTCGTGGGATCTGAAGCCCTTAGCACGGAGTCAGCTTCAGATTCTTTCTCCCTCTCCCTCCCCCTCTGTACTCCCAGCTCTCTCTCTCTAATAAATAAAATCTTAAAAACAAACAAAACAAAACATTCCTCATTCTTATAAAATGCAAGGCCACAGGGTCTTTCTTGGTGAATACAGAAATGTCTAGCTCCTAATATCTGTCCACACCTACTCACTACTTGATCATTGGCTATAGGTGCCCAAGAATAGTATGTCTTGGGTTTAAATGTCGTAGTGAATTCTGAGAGTGCAGCAGCTGAGAACGATCAATTGCCTGCAATCCTAGAGGCAATTCTTGATTTTTTAAGATTTTATTTATTTGACAGAGAGAGGGAGAACACAAATAGAGTGGCAGGCAGAGGGAGAGGGAGAAGCAGGCTCCCTGCTGAGCAGGGAACCAGACATGGGGCTCGATCCCAGGACCCTGGGATCATGATCTGAGCCCAAGGCAGCTGCTTAACTGACTGAGCCACCCAGGCGCCCCAATTCTTGAAAGATTTGAGCAGTGCACTTCCATGGCTGCCATATGGACATGATTTTTAACTGAGAAAGAGACACTAGGGCAACAGTAGTTGATGAGATAGGAGGGATGAGGACTACTTGCTTGTGCAACTTAATTGGATCCTCTGGCACTCATGCCCAATCACAGATATACCACTTCCATCTTATGATAGATTGCTGCTGGGTCCATCTGACTTTATGACCTGACAGATCTGACAGAACCTACCTTATCTTAGATAGTTCTGGCCACATGGTTTACTTGATAGTGATGGTCATGCTCTTTTCCAGGGTGCAGAAGCATACAAAGGACTTCTTGAACCGTTTATAATACTCTATAGGAGATGGTGTGGATTGCTCCAAAACCCTGAGTTTGTGTTGCAATTCTCCTGTTGGGGAATTCCATAAACTCCACATTGTCTTTTCCCATCACAGATTCCTCCAATACCATTGAATGTGCTGTCATAGGGGCCTTTCTAAAAATATAGGCAACTGCTTATTTCTTTTCAAACTTCCTCACAACTCATATCTTCTTAAAGATTTATTCTGTACATTTTTCTTCTACTTCATTAGTTTTTATTTTTTTCTCCCTGCCAATAATTTAGGCTTCCTAATACATGAATTCAAACTATGAATTCTGTTTATATGTATGCAAAGCCATAAATCTCCACAATTCAACATACCACAAGATTTGATGTTTTCATTATCTTTTAGTTCAAAATATTTCCATTTTTTATTTTCTTTTTCACCCACGAACTTTTTTTTACAAGTATATGCTTAATTTCCAAACATTAAGGGATTTTCTTACCTTGCTGTTAACTTTTATCTTATTTTTAATATAACCAGAGAACAAACTCTATATGATTTTAATCTTTGAAATTTGAGATTTCCTTTGTGGTTCAGCATATATTCAATTTTGTAGTAGTTTCACGTAATTATCTACAGTTATTGGGTGCAGTATCTAATATGGGCCCTTTATGTCATGTTTGCTTATCATGTTGAATCTTTGATACCTTTACTGTTATTTAATTTGCTTATTCCATGTGTTAATCTACTTGGATAATGGAGATCTAGCGCTCCTTGTATTTCTAACATTTGTTTTGGCTTTATGTATTTTAATGCTATGCTACTCGGTGCTTACAAATTCAGAATTGCTATCTCTTCCTGCTGAATTAAACCTTTATCATTATTAAGTGTTCTCTATCTCTAGTAATGCTTTTTACCTTACATTTTACTGTCTGACAGTAGTATGGCAACATCAGCTCTTTGTATTTGCATATGTCTTTTTTATAAAGTGCTTTATACTTATCTATTGACATAGTCATATACTTTTTCTCTTATTCTATAAATGCACATTACAGTGACTGATTTTTTTATTCTTATGTTAATCCCCATACATTACATCATTAGTTCTAGATTACAGTGACTGATTTTTGAAAGTTAAACCAATTCTGTATTTTCCTTTTAACATCTTGCTAAACATATTTAAGATTTTTCACTTATATACATAATAGTGCCCTATGTCATTGTTGAATTTACTTATCAAGATTATGTTAACCCCATAAAATCAATTCAAGTGTTTCCTTTTTCAATTCTACTAAAGACATTATAAAAATTTTGTGCTATTTCTTCCTTATTTAGTAAAATTCACCAGCAAAACTATATGGGCCTATGAATGCATGTAAACTTTGAAGTTATAAATTCATTTTAGTAGATATCAAACTATTAGCAATTCCTACTCCTTTCATGTAAGTTTTAATATGTTGTGCTTTGGGGGAATTTTTCTATTTCACTCAAAGTTTCAAATATATTGACATTCATTTGTTTATAATACCATCTTTTTCCTTTTAATCTTTCTGTATCCTTATGATTTTTTTTTTAAGATTTATTTATTTATTTGACAGAGACAGAGAGAGCACAAGTAGGCAGAGTGGCAGGCAGATGGAGAGGGAGAAGCAGGCTCTCCGCTGAGCAGGGAGCCAGACGTGGGGCTTGATCCGAAGACCCCAGGATCATGACCTGAGCCGAAGGCAGCCACTTAACTGACTGAGCCACCCAGGCGCCCCATCCTTATGATTTTTGGTGTGGCCCTTGTAAATGTGATTTTGTCATTTTCTGAATCCAGTCTGACTTCCCATATCACTTATTTAGAACATTAATTTTTCAAATTCAATGTACTTAATATGTTTGGATCTAAATTATCATAATATATTTTGTCCTATTTGTTTCCTTTTCTCTTTTTAAGCATTATTCCATTTTTCCACCTTTCCATTGGCTTCAATGTTACACTTTTTACTTAACATTAGATTTACCCACATATTTACCATTGCTGTTGCTTTTCGTTCTTTCCTACATATCAACATTCACCTGGGGATAGTTTCATTCTGCCTGAAAAACAGTCTTCAGTATTTCATTTTAAGAGCATTTTCTACTTCATCTAAAAATGTCTTTTACTTTTATTCTTAAAGGCTTTTTTTTTTTTTTTGCTATTGAATTTTAGGGAGATATTTCACGTTGTTTGGCTTCTAATATTTTGATTGAGAAAGCCACTTGTAGTCTAAGTGGTACTCTTTCGATCCTTTTTCTCTGGTTGCTTTTGTCTAATTCTCAGTCTAATTTTAGTTTTATTTTTATCTGCTTTGGTATGTATTTTCCTGCTTTCCGTTGATTCACAGCCCTTTAATCAATTGTTTGTGGTCTTGATAGTTGTGGAAAGATCTCAGCTATTATCTAGTCATATATTGCTTCTTACTATCTCTACTCTTTCTGGAAAGTTCAATTAAATTTATGATAAGACTTTCTTCTTGGGGCACCTGGGTGGCTCAGTCATTAAGCGTCTGCCTTCGGCTCAGGTCATGATCCCAGGGTCCTGGGATGGAGCCCCATGTCTGGCTCTCTGCTCAGCCGGGAGCCCGCTTCTCCCTCTCCCACTCCCCCTGCTTGTATTCTCTCTCTCGGTGTGTCTGTCAAATAAATAAATAAAATCTTTAAAAAAAAAAAAAGATTTTCCTCTTACTATACTTTAATATTTTCAGTTCTCAATCTTTTATTCTATTTTGTATTAACCACTTGGAATTCATGAATTATATTTTCAGCTGTGTCTAATCTTCTATAAGCCAATCCTTTGAGTCCTTAAATTCAGCTAATATATTTCTGGGTTCTTTAACTTCCACTTGGTATTTTTCTGTGCTTTTGTAGTCATCTGCTGAAATTCTTGACATTTATTTCCTTGGGCTTAGCATATAGTCTGTGTTGTTAGTTTTAATTCATGCTGTCTGTACACATCTTGTTATTTTGTGTAAGACATCAAATTTGCAAAACTGTAGAAACACTTTGAGGTCTTGAAATCTAATTCCTGCCCATCTAGAACTATAGAAGGCCATCAGAAGCATTATTCAGATTCTCAGTTACCTCCTAAATAATTGGAGGCCAAAAGCAGGTTTATCTATGTTGCCATTTTTTTCTCGCCCTATTGCTGGCTGTAATCCTTCACTATCTTGTTAGCTCCTTTTTTTTTTTTTTTTAAAGTAATCTCTACAACTAATGTGTGGCTTGAACTCATAACCCTGAGATCCAGAGTTGCACACTCTACTGACTGAGCCAGCCAGGAACCCTGATCTTGTTAGTTTTTCTGATGGTCTTCATATTGATGTTTTGAAGCAAATTTGTCCATTTTTTCCCTAGGTGTCCTAAGCTAGAGGATTGGTCCAAATGATATTACCTGGCATTATTATAAATGGAAATACCTTCTTGTTATCATGAAATCCCACTTACATTCTAACTATATAGATTTTGACTTTCTGTAAGGCAAATGTAGCATAAGGGTGGGAACTGTGGTAAAAAAAAAAATAAACTTGTATAACTAAGTTTGGCTCCTTTCCTTTCAAATTTCATGTGTTATGTTCACATAAAATGCTTGATTTATCTTTCTTTTTTGGAGGGATGGCCCTTGGAGTTATCTACTGTGCCAATTTCACTGATGTCATTTTATAATTCATTGTCAAATGGTAAAGCAATCCTGCATCTTTGGTCATAGCATATTATCCTTTTTGTAAATTGCTTGTTTCAACTTGCTAAATTGTTGGTATCAAGGTAACACTGGCATTATAGAATTAGATGACACAATGCTCCTCTTCAATTTTCTTGAAGAGACAGTAGAAATAACATGTGGTGAGTTAATGAAATCATGTTTATAGCAGCCAAAGAAATGTGTGCAGAGGAAACTTGTTGAAGACTATTAGCTTTTTGGTGAGAACAATTGCTTAGTTTAGAACACTAGGTAACATCCATTTAAAAACAATGCAAAGAATTCCAAGTGGTTTTCCTTGAGTCGCAGATCTTACCAATACTGCTCAGTTACTATCTACTCAGTCAATGCTGAGTTTGAACTGACTAAACAACCTCTATGGATGTTTTGTGAAACAGCCAAAGAAGGTTGAGAAAATGTTCAATACAACCTTAAATAGAATCTGTTCTTACAACTGATGGTGGGAAAATATAGGTGTAGAACAGAAAGAAGCTTTGTTGGACAAATTTATCAAGCTCTTGCAATGTAAAGGCTTCAAATTCATGGTTATTCATTGTATTATTTAACAGCAGGTCCTTTACAGAAAATATTTGAACCTATCATGTGTTATTAAATGAGCAGTATCAATGGTGGACTTCATCAATTTTTACACACCTATCTATTGTAAATTTCATGAATTTGTCAGGGCCAGGATTTGAAATTTTTCTGAATTAGAGGACCCACCCCAACCGCCATTACTGAACACTAAATTGTTTTCAAAATCAGCTTATTGTTGCTGATTTGATGTTTCTCATTGAATTCAACCTAAAATTACAAGGCAAAGCAGTGGTCATTTCATGATAATTAACATTGAATCACAAGCAAATCTCAAGTTGCTTTATACATTTTCTGTACTATTAGAAATTAAAATGAAAAAAAATTTTCAATTCCAAATTTGTATTAGATGTACTTTCCAAGCTCACACTATAATTTTAGCAGTTTTTGACCTTGATGGACTTGCAAAGGAAATTAATTTTAAAATCTATTTAACCATGTGATTGTAGAATTTCCACACAACCTTTAATTGGAAATGGTTAATTTGTAACATAATGACATTTAAAATTTTTGTCAATAGAAAATTTTGTTTTTTCGTGTCTACGGAATATCCTTGCTTTTAGCCTCCTGGGCTACAAAGCATAAAATATTTACCATCTCCTAATGTAACAGTTTGTCAACTGTATTTCAATGAAAAATATATTTACCATCTGACCCTTTATAAAGTTTTCTAGTCCACATCCTAATCAAACTGGCAAGTTTGAATTATTCCTTAAGAAAAGTGCAGTAAGATGCCCTTTCCTCAACACATTCTCAGATGTTCTCCTCAGAATTTTTCTCACAAATATACCCATATAATTTCTGAGATGCATAAAATCTATAATGTGCAATTTCATCGGATTCTGTGAGAAGCTTTCTCACTTTAAATATAGATTGTTTCGTTTATGAATTCTGATATATACTGCAAACTAATGCCAAGGCCTCTCCCCCACTAAATGCACCAACAGTGACTCAGGTACTATGGTCATATCAATCTGTTGGGGAAGGCCTAACACACACATACACAGGCACTTTTTCTCCTTTGTCAATCTGTTGATGCTGCTGTGGTATTTTCTAGAGAAGCTACTATATGGTCAGTACATTCTCTGACATGTATTTAAAACAAGATTTCTCCATGAAGATGCTCTTATTTTATAAAAACAGTTTCTCCGCTCCAGTCAGTTTTCTGATACTGAAATTTAATCTAGCACTTAGTGTCTTCCTACTCACTGCATATATATGGTTTCACTCTGAATTTTCTGATACACTTGGCGTTGTGACTTGGAAATGAAGAAAACGAACTGTGCCTTCCTAAGATAGCTCCCCAGTATGAACTTCAATGTGCAACTGTATGAGTTATCTTTTGCGGTGTAAATTACCCCCAAAACTCAGCAGCTTAAAACACTTAACTACATTTCTGAGGGTCAAGAATCTGGGTTGCATAGATCTAGTTCTGGTTATCTTGTGAGGTTTCATTCAAGGTGTCAGCTGGGGGCGGAAGAATCAGCTTCCAAGCTCATTCATCATTATAGAGTGGGTGCCCAAGAGGGGAAACCACAGTCCTTTATAATCTAGCCTTGGACATAACATACCATCACTTCTGCTGTTTGCTCCTGGTCACACAAGACCAATCTTGGTAGAATGTAGGGGACCATACAAAGACGTCACAACACCAGAAGCCAGGGCATCAGGGGCCATCTCGGGAGCTGGCTATCACTCAATAAGCCAGTTTGACTTGAGGCTGATGGACTTTCAAACGCAGTACCTAATACAGTCTCTCTCCAGTATGAAATTCTGATGTACACAAGAGTTGTGACTTCTGGTGAAGGCTTTTTCACAGTCATTGCATTCAAATGACTTCCTGCCAGTGTGGATTTTCTAAAGTGCAACCAAGACTTAACAGGTGAAGGCCTTTTCAAATTTCAGTACGTTCATGGATTTCTCTCCAGTATGAGCATTATTGCTATGTCTTTTGGTAAATGTCTCTACATATTTAATGCATGTATTAAGATTTTTGTTCTGAATGGTTGCAAATATTCAACCATTGTGTGTGACTTGAATTTCCCAGTTACCATGTTTCTTTCCAGTACGAATGGTCTGACGTTCAAATGGCTTCTGAATGAAGACCTGCTTACATTCTGTACACATGTAATTCTTATGTATGAATTCTTCAAAGGAATCTAAATACTGATTGGTGGGCAAGGTCTTTCTTTATTTCATGTTGGCCTATATCCTCAACTCTATTTTCCACAGGAGCCTGAAAGAGGTTGGGCTGTCTTTTAAGTTCCGATCAGTTGCTATTAGAGGTGGGTTAGTCTCAGGACTGAGCTCTCAGGCTGTTTTCATCTGAGACACCAAAACCTACAAACCTTGTGGGTTTTAGAAGGAACTTGATTCATTGATCAGTCTCTCAGGAACTACAGTTGGAAATCTCAATGACAACAGTAAACTCTCTCAGGACTACTTCTGCTTTCCTCGGTTTTTATTTATTGAAGGCCTACTGGTGATGAAGTACCTTACCTTTTGTCTAGATCCATCTTTACTCCAGAAGGACCTTTTCTTTGGAAGATACTGCTCCCCCTCATCCCCATACTGCCAGCATTTTAAAGATGTCATTCCACTGTCTTCTGTCCTTGTTGATTTCTATTGAGGTATCAACTGTCAGTCTTATTGGTGCTCCACTAAAGGTAATTAAAGTGTCTTTTCTCTAGCTGCTTTAAAAATAAGGTCCGTCTTGGATTTTCAGCACTTTGCCATGGGTATCTAGGCATAGTTTCAAATATTTAGCTCTGTTTAACTGGTATTGGCTGAACTTTAATCCGTGGGTTTTCATCAATTTTGCAAAACTGCTTGCTAGCCATAACCTCAAGCACTGTTTCTGCCCTAATCACTCTCCCCCGACCCATGACTCCAAAGTACATGTCAGACATTTTGAACATATCCTGATATTATCCAGTGAAAATCTTGTCTTCTGGTTCACTAATCTTTTCTTCTACTGAACAGTTACCTCATCAAAGGGAGTTCTCTCCCCCCTTTATTTAAGTAGGCTCCACACCCAGCGTGGGGCCCAGTGAGGGGCCTGAACCCACAACCCTGAGATCAAGACCCAAACCAAGATCAAGAGGCAGACGCTTAATGGACTGAGCCACCCAGGGGCCCCTCACCTAGGAAGTTAATTTTTTTCAGTTCTAGAGGTCCTTTCAAACAAAAATCATTCCTTGATGAAAAACTTCACTATTTCATGTCAACCCTCTCCATTTTCTTTCACATTAAATCAGTTTTTTAAAAAGTCAGTTTTACACAATCTAGATAATTTGGATTCAATCATACATTTCTTCTCCCTCTTACCTGTCATATAATTTTGTTGCTTCACACACCTAGTAATCTTTAAACTGTGTGCTGGATATTGTGTATAAAAGAACTGTAGAGGCTCCAAGACAATTTCTTCCTCTTGAAAAGGGGATCCCCCTTTGCTTTGTTAGGCAGACTTTTGGTAAGATTTAGCCCAAACTCATCCCTGTGCCTAGAGTACAAGCCTAGAAAGTTTTTGGTTGAGAAACTGGGTGGACCTTTGCTTCTTCAGCCTTGAAAGATTTCAAGGGATTCAGTTTCGCCTTTGAGAAATTTTCAGTTTAGCTTTTTTGCCCAAATTTCAACATTTAACAAATAGAACGTAGAAAAACTGGCTGTTCTTTTAAGGCTTTCAAGCCTCCAATTTTGTCACTCCAGCCCTATGCAATCAGTAAAAGCACAGCTGATTTCTCCTTCCCTAACATGGCCCTTTACCTGGGCCAAATCCAGATGCCCACACTAAGCCAGCTTCTACAAAGTAAACTGGAGTGTAAGAGTTTGTGATCTTCCACTAAGCTCTGAATACTTCTCCCCTCTATACAGGATTGAGTCTAGTGTACACCTCCTTTCCACATCACATTGTTGCCTTTAAAAATACGGCTTTTGAAAATTATCCTGCCTAATAGAGCGTTCGATGGTTGTTATTGACCTGAAGTGAGCTACATCCTCTCATATGAAAAACTGAACCTCTACAGTGTTGGTAATGCAAATAATTAAAAGTGGTAGAAAAAATGGTGACTTTTGGAAAGCTCGGAATATATAAATTTACAACACTGAACACATTCTGCAATGCAAATCACTCTATATCCTCCAATTCCTTTTATCATCAGTTTCCTGTTTCTTTGATAGAACCTTTTTATTCACAAAGAGTTAAGGGGGAGAAGACATTTTACAGTTGAATTTGGGGTGCCTGGGTGGCTCAGTTGGTTAGGCGACTGCCTTCAGCTTGGGTCATGATCCCAGAGTTCTGGGATTGAGTCCCGCGTCGGGCTCCCTGCTCGGCGAGGAGTCTGCTTCTCCCTCTGACCCTCTCCCCTCTCATGCTCTCACTACCCCCCCCCCAAATAGATAAAATAAAAATAAACAGTTGAATTTTCTAAGAAGTAACAGTAAAAGTTTCCTTAGTAATATGCCCAGATCTTTGCCATTAAAATGTTCAGTTTTGACTGGTTTATTACAACTTATGGTCATAGAATTGCTCAGTAACTATCAAGTCTACATATTGATACAAAGTTTAAATTTGAATGCCAAGGCTTTTTTTTTTCTACTTAATGAACCCTTCTCATATGAACTTTTTTTCCCAGAAACTCCATTTTGTCTTCCCCAGATGGAATATATAAGCACATAACCGGGAATAAATCTCTTAATCTTGCACCTCAGAGATGTGTATAGTTGGATGGCTTCTGGATAGCTTAACTAGTTCCCACTAGTGATTCTTTGGAAACCATGGCTATAAAGAGAAAAATACTCAAAAGCCAGCACGTTCTTAAAACTTCTAAGGTTATTCTGAGTTGAAGAAACTTGATTGAATTTGTCTGAATTAAGATTTGCTGCCTATACGCCTCAGATGGCACTTAAATAGACTAAAAACAGCCAAAAAGATTTCAGAAGCAGAAACTTACATTTTGAAGAGAGTATCCATTAAATAGTGGTCGCATACTTCCAGATCTATTATAGACATGATTTTGGTATTTTAGGGTTAGTAAAAATATTAATCATTTATGTCAAAATTTACTTATTAAGTATGCTCACGATTAATGTATAGTTTGTAGAGATGCAATGACCACCACTAAAAATATTACTGTAAGGGGCACCTGGGTGCTCAGTTGGTTAGGCATCCAGCTCTTGATTTCAGTTCAGGTCATGATCTCAGGGTTATGGGATTGAGCCTTGTGGTTCTGTGCTCAGTGGGGAGTCTGCTTGAGATTCTCTTCCTCTCCCTCTGCCACTCTCCCTGCTCTCGCTCTCTAAATTTTTAAAAAATATATTACTTCAAGTCATCTTTAAGAATAGAAGGCGGGGCATGCCTGGGTGGTTCAGTCGCTTAAGCGTCCGCTTAAAATGTCTTTTCCCCCTTAACTCTTGGTTTCGGCTCACGATCTGAGTCATGGGACTGAGCCTTGCATCGGGCTCTGCACTGGGTATGGAGCCCGCTTGGAATTCTCTCTCCCTCTGCCCCTCCCCTGCTCATGCTCTCGGTCTCAAAAAAAAAAAAAAAAAAGGCAGCAAAGCTGTGAAAGTAGTTCAATTCTGATATATACAATTATATCACCAGTCTTACACACTGGATGTAATGTTTTAATAACTTATTATGATCTTTTAAAGAACTATTCCACATAGCTCATTTACTTTATTACAACTAAAAAAGGTAATACCCTTTGGGAATAAAGGGTGCTAAAAGAGAGGACAATTATCATCACCCTCTGTAAAATATTACTTCGACCTATATTATTTGGAGTTAATCTATCATAATTATTTCACATAATTGGAAACTTGGAAGATTGAATTTTACTAACAATCTATGCCAGGGATCATCTGGTCAGCTGCATCTTTTCTGTAGACACAGTTTTACTGGAACACAGTCATGTTCATTTATTTCTATATTGTTTATGGCTCTTTTTGCACTACAACAATAGAATTGAGATCATATGGTAAGATATCTACCATCTGTCCTTTGACAGAAAAAGTTCGCTCACCTTGATCTACACCATGAAAATAATAATTTAAATGGATTTTAAGTAATTTACAACTGCCATTTTTTTTTTTTAAGATTTTATTAAGTAATTTCTACACCCAATGTGGGGCTTGAACTCACAACCCTAAGATCAAGAGTCGCATGCTTCACCGACTGATCCAGACTGGTGCCTCACAACCGTCATTTTGTAAAGAATTGGATAAGGCATTTTAGTTTGTATTTGAAAAAGGCATCACTGGTAATGGTTTCTCTCTATAAACCAAAAACATTTAGCAAACTGTACCTTTGAGCACCAACAAAGATGAAAAAGCTGAAAATGAAATTTCCAATAAGTAAATTTGAGAGAGTATCCAAAGGTTATGTTCTCTCAGATAGCGTGGGTTTTTGTTTTTAAAATCTTTTCACCTGCATTTAAAATAACCTAGGTCCTATGCTAATAACAGCAGCAAGGATAGTATGGAATGCTTCTAATTTTACTTATCATTTTAGAGTAATAAATATAAGGTGGCGTCACTGAACAACTACAAAGACATTTATTTGGATAAAATGAAACACCAAAAATCTAGAGAAAAGGGAAAGAAAACCCAGAGCTCCAAATTTAAAATGGGTAAGCTCTTTTAAAAACTGGCAAGCATCTAAAACATATTAAATGATTAGGACAAAACATTCAGTTCAAGGTCACAAGAAAATGATCTTGTGAGTAGATACCTAATTACAAGTAACTTGGATGATTTAGTGAAGCAATGAATAAATAGGTCAATTGTTAAGCCTACATCACTTGTATTGGAGTAAGATTTAATACAGAATAGAAATAAATCTGAAAAAACAGGTCACAACACTAAGAGAATCTTAACTAAAAATTAGGCAAACTTTCACAACAGGAGAGCCATTATTAAGTTGTTCATCATTTTTACCATGTGAGGCAAATAAAATTGAATAGAAAATCTACACTGTGGGAATATACAAATGTTCTTCCCACAAACTCCATGACAACTACTCAGTGTGTATACTGCAGGTCTTAGACTATTTGTAAAATGACTAAACCTAAACTGCTAGCACTGCATTTTTATAATTTTATACATTAAACTTAGTAATGACCAAAATCTTAACTTTGACTATCATTGATTAGCTTTTCAAAATCGTTCCTATTGCCTGAAAGATTTCTCTAAGACTAATATTCAATATTTTAAGATTTAAGTGATAACTGTGGATTCCCCCCACCTAGACCCACCTACCCACAAAGAAATAAAATATGGGGTGGGGGGGATAAATGGAATCACGCTGATAGGATGATGACAAGGTTCAACTGAGGTTAATGTTTTGTCCAAAGTTCATTAATTAGATTTTAACTACTTTAAAAAGATCATGGTACCTGGCTATCTAATGGCTGGATACTGGGCATCAGCTATTAATGCTTGTACAGTTTGCTCAACTATACACAGATGTTACCATAAGAAATCAATTTTGAAGAGTAATTCCTTCTCCTATTACATCTTGGAAAATTTTATTTCCAGATGTTTGATAAATTGAAAAGGCTGCTGAGAATTCCAAGAGTTCAAATACAATAAAAAAATTAAGACCTATAAAGCACTGAAACAAATCAGAAATTGTTCAACCTAAAAATTAATTAAAATGACTGAATTCAAGATAAACAAAAAGATTAAAGTCAAACAAACTTTACCAGATCCATAGGTTCTGAGAACATACATCCATAAAGCTGGGCTTAATATTCATAATCCATGAAGAGAAAACAAAAGTATATTCTTCAATGTCAGCAGCTCTGCTAATAAACTAGAATAGGCTTCAAAATCTTTCCAGGGGCTCAAAAGAATGTCTAGCCACAGCTCAAAATTCAGGTTCAGGTAAGAGCTGAGTCAGAAATCTGAGCAATCCATCTTTTCCTGAACATTTAAAAACTGAATCTCCACCAGTACGTATGCATCCAAAACGAATTTTGGATCTCCTCTCACGGTATAGTAAAAAGCTCAATAATATAGCTCCCTAATAAAACTTTCATCATATTGACAAATTTATTTTTATTTTATTTTACGCCAAGAAAAAAGGCTTTTACCAATGAAATGGTAAAATTAGAGGCAACTATAACTTAAAATTACATAGCTTCTTAATGTTTTATTCGTAGCATTCTTTATACAGAAGCTTCACTGATATTTAATTTACTGCAGCATCCTGTGGGTGAAGCACAAAATTACATTAATTATAAACAAAGAAACAAAGCACTTCTGACTTTTTAAAATTATATATATATATTTATATCCAGTTGACAAATAGCATCACATTACTGTATAAAAAACTAAAAATCACCATGGAAGCTAAGGCCTAAATTCTTATTCCAATTGTTCCCTTTTGTTTATATCTAAGAGATATTAGAAATTAAATTCCAGTACCTCAAAAAAAAGGTCTACATTATTTACACACAGTATGGAAAATAAAAGATGCTTTTTGGCTAAGTTAGATTGCTGTTACCTACAGTATATACAGCGTAAATTTTAGGGGGGAAAAAGCACTACTAAACAAATACAATTTCAAATGGAAATGTATTATGCCTAGAATTTTGTTCTAAAATTAATTGTGTATCCTAGTGTCTGTCTGTTGAATAGAATTTGTCTTCCAATAAATCTACTAAAAATTTGAAAAGGAGTACCACTATACTTCTTTATATTGCTAATCTAGACACTGTTGAGTACAATATTGTAATAACTATAAGCACTGAAGCTTAAATGAAACAATGGCAACATGTGTGTAGATGGAATTTTATTTAAAATTGTAAAATATAATGCCTTAATATTTACCCATAATTATGAGACTATCTAATATTCTTTTCATCCTTTAAGTCTCATTATATAATATGTCCCTAAACAGTGAAACCTTCCAGTAACTTACCAAAGAAGAAGTTTAATTATATTATTCTGTTCTTAGAATTATTTTTCTGATAATTAAAAACATATCTAAACCCTTGGCAAAAACAAACGCAATCAATTCAGTGTAACAGACTGAGCTTTAAACTGTACTTTAATTTTCAATTAACTGTAACCTACAGGTTAATTGAACCAAATTTAGAATTTTAAATGAGCCCTACAAAGGTTTTCAAATCAATTATAGAATGCATAGAAAAGTGGAGGTAAGTTTTGGGGAAGGTGTAAGGTAGTTAATGTGGAAAATGGTAAATGCTAAACAAAATGGTACTAAATGTACATGAAAGTTAAATTAACATAGTATAAAAGAGAATAGCTTAAATAAACTGGGATTCACATATTACAATAGCAAAGTCATGACTGAATGAACTGAAGACAAGAACAGTTCTGAAAATTCTCTTTTCAGCCTACTTCCAAAAGAAATAGTCAGGCTTTTTTCCTGTACATAGTTTTGAGCTTTGTCTATACCATATATAGTAGAAAAATAAATTCTTTAGCAACCTAGAAACAGTTTATAAAACTCTTAAAGTTTAATTTTCTTTGCCAGACATGCCAATGTTAAACTGACAGCTATAAATTAAAGCTATATAGACAATAGGTTATTAAGTAATATAGAACAAGTTAAGAATACTACATTTACCGGATTTTTCTTTTTAAAAATTACTGTACTTTCTTAATTCCTGTGTGCTTTGCAATAGGAATAATAGGGACTTTGTTTTCTTAGAAAAGATAATAACACATAAGAGTATAACACAAGTAAGATAATTTATAATATACATGTACTTCAACAGCAGCCTGGTTCATGTTGACATCTTGATTCTGAAGTTAAAATTAGAAGTATAATACCTAGGACATAACAGTTGGGAAAGACAGTATTTATTTTAGGGAAAAATGAGCAAATCAAACTCTTAGGAGCCTCGAATCTCAAAATCATCTATTTACTATAATACACATAAGACAACCTTAAAATTGCAGTATGAATGAAGATTACAACATGGACCAAAGAATTTCCTCTTCCTACAGAAAAATGTAACCTAACAATGAAAAACACAGCATTTTTTTCTTTGCAGAAAAAAATGGCATGGTTTGATAATAAACGAATTTTGAATGAAGCCTAAAAATATTTACCTATGCCACCTATTCTGAAATTTTTATCCATAATTTAGTGTTCTGGTTGTATCTTCACTAACCAAATGTTTAACCCCCAAAGCAGCAGTCATTTACAGCAAATCTGGTACCAACGTCAAAAGAAAAAACTGTTTTAAAAAATGGTGCAAAAGCATTTTGATTTTAGTACAACATATCACAGAAAAGAATATGAATACAAGTTTGCAATTTTATATATACATACTCCAAAGAGGCTGTCAGTACCCAAAGTATTTTTATTGCTATATTAGCAATGGATTTTTGGATATGTTTTTAAGGGCCACATAAAAATAGATTCAAGGAACAGATTAAATTGAAGTCCTAGATTAAAATGTTTGGTTTAAAGAATTTTCTACAACAAATTTCATGTTTATGTATGAAAAGTTATATAACCTTATATGAAAATGTCATGAAGTATTTTCTACACTATACTAAATGTATTTCCCAAGAGGGAAAAAATTAAAATATCTAAAATATATTAGATTAAGATTACAAGACCATCATAGATCTTTTGAACATGCATCTGTTTACAGAATTAACAGTATACAAGATGTTTATTTCATTATGGACCATAAAGAAATGAGTTGGTGACAACTATCCTTTGCACAACATTATCAACTCACTTTAGCCACAAGTATGTCCTTGGTATGCGTGTACAAGAAATATGTTCATTTACCCCTCATCAAATCATCCACAGGTTTACTTAGAAGATGAAGGTGCAGAAATATGTTAAGTGTAGTTTTCTTTCTTTCAAACAACATCCCAAGCATGGCATAAGTAGCCTGAAATTATAAAATACTTAACTGGGCTTTTTGTTATCTACACAGATTGCTAAAATGTAAATTAAATTGCCCAAATTAGCACACCAAATAACAAAATCAGCCATAAAGCAGGCTGAAAAGCATTAAATGTTTCATATATGTGAGTTTTTAAATCATTTAATTTCTATAGAAAAATTTTATTCACAATATAATGTGACAGAAAATGCCACAGGAATGATATACTGATTGCAATAAGGTTGCATGCAACAGCAGCTTTGCATTTTATAGCTATTTTTGTTTATAAAAATTAAACCTCTCCAGTCATGCTTATCACATGGTCTTAGATTTGTAATGTAAGTGAGTAAGGAACACCATATAGTTCAAAGAGAAAATGTTTCATCATTCTGAATGTGAATTACCTGTAAGAAAAATCAAGTATACTACTGAACCCTGAAACATGCATGCCTAGATTTGCTTTTTGTCAATTTCAGGCTGTCTGCAATCAATTCCTACTTATATAATACCAAGAGGATCTGTCTGTAACTGTGGTTGAATCAGCTGAGGTTGCAAGGGTGGAGGCAACTGAAGCGGTACCATTGGTTCCACCAACTGTCCTGGGTTTGAAGGTGGTGGAGGAGCCACAGTGTTCACAGTTTCTACAATTTCTCCATTATAAAAGAAAAACTGACACTGCTGAATGAACGTTTCAACAACAGATTGATGGATCTTAGTGGTAGACAGAAACTCTCGATTTTCAAAATCGGGTCTCATCAAGGTTGGCCAAAAACAGATGGATAAGTTGTCTGCTGTCATTAGGTTGATTTTATTTTGCTGACTAACCCTGAAATTATGATAGGAAAAAACAGTTAGAAACCAATCAAAATTCATGACAATTTAAGTATCCTAGATCTCAGATGATTTAGTTTTAAACCTTTTATCTTAACTTCAAATTTAAAACATTTTTCTTCTTATACATTCTAAGATGTTCAACTACATTCCAGTAACAGGAGACAGCAGTAAAATCCATTTCTTATGAGAACCAAAGATAGTCTTTAAAAAAAAAAAATTGTTGTACCCAGCGGTTTTATAATTTACTTAGAGAAGCCTCCTTAATTTGTGTGGGGAAAAAAAAACACACACCTTTTTCTCAGAGTAAAGAGAACACGTGACAAATTTTAATGAGTTTCTGGTAACAGAAACAGAAAATTCTAATTGCATATACAAATTCCTTGACTATTACGAGAGATGAAGAGACAACTATGGTATGCCATCTCTTTGAACCTTGGAAAAACCAAGCTTTAGAAAAATTACTCTATCATAATGCCCCAACCAAGAGGCTTTTCAACTTACAAAAAAATTAGTTTCTACTACTGCAAAAAATAATTTTTTCAATCATTAAGTATTTGTACCTTGCTACAAATTTAATTTGAAAGACAAAAGTTCACAGAAACACATTCCACCTTAAAATTCTTAGGATTTAATAATAATTTACAAATGATCGATCATACGTTATTAACAGATTTACATCTAGTTCTTTAAATATGTGAGCAAGCACTTCTATCATTATCTGTAAGAAACAAGAAACATAAGAGGCAAATCTTGAATTATAACTCAAAATTATTAAATTGAGAAAGAATCTTAGCTGACCCTCTTATTCCACACATAAAGAAACAGCCCAGTATGCAAGGTAGTGGGAAAATCTCATAATTAAATTTGCACATCAAAATATTTTAAATATAAACCAAATCTCCTCTCCCCAACCATAGGAATTGCTCATCTGAGGTAAAATATGTGCCTTAAATATATGTGTTCTATGGTAAAAGTTATTACTATCTGTTAAGAGTCAAAATTAGAATATTTAGAATAAAATTAACCTTCTGTTAAAATATAGTGGGCCTAGTCAGGTGTTTCTATGCAGTAGGCAAGTATAGATTCTAAGAAAAGAAAAAAACCTTAAAGTTGAAAGACATGAGAGTATGGGCATCAGGTCTAATTGCTGGGTCAAAAATTGTAAAAGAAAGGTTCCAAATAAGAGATGAGGGTGGCCAGGGAAGGCTTCTTTGAAGAGGTAATGTTTGATGTATGAATTAAGAGTGATGGGCATTTGGGGGCACCTGGGTGGCTCGGGTGGTTGAGCGACTGCCTTCGGCTTGGGTCGTGATCCTGGAGTCTCGGGATCGAGTCCCGCATCGGGCTCCTTGCTCGGCGGGGAGTCTGCTTCTCCCTCTGACCCTCCCCCCTCTCATGTGCTCTCTCTTTCAAATAAATAAATCTTAAAAAAAAAAACAAACAGTGATGGGCATTTGGTAAAACGGTAGGAAGGAAGGGTAATTCAGTCAAAACAATGGTTCTCAACTTCAGTGTCTATCAGAACCTCCTGGAGGGCTTGTTAAAACACAGACTGATAATTACGTCTGGGGTGGGACCTGATAATTTGCATTCCTAACAAGTTCTGAGGTGATGCTGCTGCTGCTGGTTTGAGGACTGCATTTTGAGAACTGAGGCAGTCACATTAAGATGTAATGACAGACAGGCACAAATTGATACTTTTGGTTAAGTGCTATTAGTTTAATACAGTTACCTGATGTGTACTTGGGGGAAATGGAAAAAAGGTATAACTGAAGAAGTTAGAACCAGACCACTTAAACAGTTTTTTCTTTAGGATATAGGATGTTATTCAATCAGAAAGATATATTTATAGAAAGATCATTCTGACATCAATCAAAGGAGGATCAAGAGGAAAACTGGCATGGAGAGAGCTTAATTACAAAGAAACTAGAGTTACCTAAATGAGAAATGATAATGGCTAAACTAAAGCCGTGGCAGAGGAACAAAAAGGAAAATAAATGAGAAAAAATGGATTTGACACAGTAACTCACTGAATATGGAAGGTGAAAGAGAATGTAACAAAAGAGTAACTCTATGGATTAGTTTTTGCAATTTGTCAATCATCCATTATATATTTATTTGTCATTTATTTCCTATACTAGAATTTAAGTTCCATGAAATGAGTGATTGCTTTATTCACGTGCTATGTTCCTAGCCTTTGTAAGAATATCTGGCACACAGAGTTCCCATTACAGTCTATACTTAACTACAGAGTCCCACTACAGTCCTTTTAAAATTTAAGTCTGATGATGTTATTTCTCTGCTCTACTCTCCAGTGGTCCATCTACCATTAAGAGTAACTGGCATGCAATACTATTTTCATTGAGACAAAGTCTCATTCCCCACATCCCCATAAATGTCAGTTGAAGTCAACAATGTGCTTAGTGACATACACCCATAAAGCAACTTCCTTATCAGTAAAACATTTTGAGGATTAAAGCTTTTAAGCCTACACTCTGTGTTAATACTGTCCTATATGACCTCGCACTGTCTCTCTTCCCTTTCTGACCTTACCTCTTAACCCTGTCTATCCTTCTCTCTACTGGAATCACGAAGTCCTCGGCTATTCCTCAACCCATCATATATGCTTTTGTTGTGTGGCTGTATTACTGAAGCCAAGCACGAAAGTGTCTAAAATAATACTGATTGTGGGCTAGCACTGTGTTTCTTTGAACATGCTTTTCCTTTTGTCTTTTTTCCCTATTCTTTTAAATGAAGTACAATTCTTACTTCAGCACTTTAATCTGGCCAGACAATAATATGTTCACAAACCATCCTTATACTCCATATTGGGTAAGTTCTGGTACCATGTACACATCTGTTATCATATCAAAAACCACTTGTATGGTAATTTTCAAAAGATGATATTCCACTAATTATATGTTAATACTAGTATGCTGGTATTTTCTCAAGGAGGGAGACTTCAGAGAACGGTTACTAGAAATGTTAATATAATTTTATACTACACTGAGTGCAAAAATAAAACTTTAAACATTGGTTAATATTCTCTTTTAAGAGGTACAAACTGAAATATACTTAGGTTTTAGCACTGGTGTAGTTAAAAAAAAACCCCAAACTTCAGTTCATTAAAGTGTCACTAAAAAATATTATGAATAGACTTTTGAAAAAATAAGCACAAATACTAATAATTGTTTAGTCCCAAGAACAACTTTGTGAGGTGTTATTTTTCTCATTTTTTATAGTTGAGAAAATGAAGACTTAAGCAAGGTAAGTAATCTGCCTACAGTCGCAGAATAAAAATGTTTCAAAACCAAGCCTGTTTGACTCAACAGTCTGAGCTTTAAGCTATTATACAATACTTTCACTTAAGAAAAGGCATTGTGAGTAGTATCATTTTAGAAAAAAGAATAAACTTCAAGCTTAACATACTTAGGGCTTTTAATACAGGATTAATGTCCTGCATTTCAGGTTAACAGTGTAGATAATAAGATGAATTTAAGTTTCTGATAAAAATTTCACTGTGTGGGCTATATCCAAACAAAACAGGCAAGATATACAAAAGTAACACAGTGTGATACAAAAAGCAAATGAAACATTGGTTCTACTTATAAGATGTGTCACTTATTATGTGACACTGAGCATATAATTTCCCTCTTTAAACCTCAATTTTTCCAACTTCAAATAGGTTGATTTGGTTAATTATTTAAGAGTTATTTCATACCTAATATTCCAAGATTCTACAGAAGAGAACTATTAAAGAATAACAGTAATAAAAAACAGGGGAGATGTACCTATTATACTATTCATGTAATCATTAAATGTACTAAAAGAGTCATACAACACCTTTCTTTAAACAAGTTGATGAAATATCTTAAAAACCCGGAAAAAATAGAACCAAAATTGAACTGTATGTTTAAATTAGTTTGCCTCCTTTTCTCTCAGAATTTATCAAGTCTGAAGTTTGAATGAAATTTATAGTGCATTTGCAAAAACAAAAAATAAAAATACCTGTTTAGATGTGTTATTACATATCTAAATACATCATAGTTTACAGGATGAAATTTCTTAACAATTTCTTTCAATGCATGAAGACGTTCTGTTTTATCTGGGATTTCTGTAAAATTAGAGAGAAATCTGTTAAAATTCATACATTTAAAAATATTCGATAAAGCTTCCTGGTTTGCTTATTGTAAAAGACAATGAACAATCTTTTTGAAGCACATTAGGATAGGTAAACAAAAACAAAATATTCTAAAGAACCTGCTAAATACATTATCATCTATTACAACAGCCTTTCTGCAAATAAAGCTAATCAGAGGTCTAAGTGACTCGGAGACAGTGAAAAAAAAAAATACTGAGTAAGTACTTATTTTCCTACCTTTTTCAAAAAATGACTGAAGACACGAGGCCAAAGTTAATTTGACTTTAAAAAATTTAAATACACGTTTAATACCATACACAGGTTAATATTTTACGGAAATACATTACAGATACATTCATTTGACAAGTTCATTTAATTTTCTTAAAAAGCCTTTGAGTTTGAATCAAAAATGTAAATCTCAAATTTCTAGTACAGTGACCTTCAAACTTCTAGAAGCACTGAGTCACTTGAGAGACCAGCTAAAACTAAGTATTCCTGGGGAATACTCCCGAGATTCTGATTTTGTTTATTTGGAGGAAAATACATTTAAGAAAGAGTCTTATAAGCTAAATTTTTATTAGCTACATGTTCTAGTGCGAGACTGATTTTAACACATAGCAATCAATATATAAAACCCACCAATCATCATCCCTCTCCAAAAAAGGAGGCTTATAACTTACTTGCTGCTTCCAATAACTCTGGATGAAGAGAATATGGAATTAAAGGGTCTGGCAGATCTGCAAAGAAAGCTTTAAGAGCTCCAGCTACAGCATTTACTGTTACTTCCATTGATACTAGACTGATATTATGATCTACAAGACAAAAATTTAAATTTAAATTTATAAAATAAAATTCTGATTTATTGTAAGAGAAGTAAGCTAAACAGGTACTTGTAGATCCAAATTTTTAGAATCTTCTCATCAGCCATGTTTCTTTACAGGCTGATACATCCCTCCCCCACTGTTTTAATTTAAGTTTGCCTGACATAAGGAAAGAGAGAACCAAGCAAGAAGCATCTTCTATTACAACAAAAAATGCTGTTAGGCTTATGAGTATGCTGAAGAACATTAGTTTTCACTAACATCTATCTTTTAAAATATTTTGTTTATATAAGCTATTTAAAAAGGCAATAAGAAAACAGACAAAAGACAGGAATTAAGCACACAAATCTGAGTTACACCTTCTAATTTATGCTTAATTTTTTATATAAAATACTTTTAATTTCAACACTTATCAGTGAAATTCTGACTAAAAAAAGAAGACTGGAAAATACTAAAGATGTATCATAAGGTTAATTTGCTATTAAAAGAATCAATATTTTCCTTTTACAAGTACTATGGATACTTTTGATGGAAAATGTACAAACACAGACCAACAAGAGAAAAAAATTACCCCATACCTAGAGACAATCACTGTTTATACTTTATTTTAGCATATTTCCTTTCAGCCCTTTCCCACTTATTAAAAAAATAAATCAGACAAATCATACATTTTATACTGGATTTCATTTTTAAGGCATTACCTAAGATCATTAAAATTTCACAAGCAACTTTTTAACTTTTCTGTGTGCTAGATAACATTTAATTGTAATATAACTGAAAAGCTGAAAGACTAGTACTAAGAACCTACATATATCCTTAACCCATTATTAAACTTTTGCCCTAAATAGTTTTAATGACCACAAAATATTCCCCCAGATTTAACAATATACATAATATTTTATTACTGAACATTTGGATTTCATTTAAAAACATTAAAGATACTATGATAAACACTTTTATATACTAAAGCTTATTTTCTTAGGCTACATTCCTTGTAACAATAGCTATCTGAAGAATATTTAATATGGTCATACAGAAAACTCTTCATTATCTCATTATTCATCACAGTTCCTCTAATCACTCCCATTCTAAATATGAAAAAGTTAGGATTAAGAAAAATTAACTCCCCTATGGCACAAAGACAGTAAGTGGCAGAACCAGAAAATAAAATCAGGCAGTCTAATTAAAGAGGCCTAGTATTGACCACTACCCGTTCCTTCATTATTTTAAGGGAAATTGCACAAATCTGGTATTATAAAGTTTCAGTTTATCCAACAAAATATTTTTAAAAAATTAAGTACTATATATACAATATACTTTTAAAGCAAGGAAAACACACACACCACTCAACAACTGACATTTTACCATTTCAACACACACAAATCTACATTATTTTACATGGTTATCTAGTATTCTGCTTATAAGCACAGTGGGTAGGCCCTCTCCTCCTTTTTAAAAAATTTCAGACAATGCTGCAATGACTACCCTTTCAAGTATATCTTTGTAAGCTTACACTAAGACTTTTGTAACATAAATATTTGTAAGTGGAATTTCTCTAGCAAAGATACCTGAATTTTAATAGATATACATGAATTGCCTCTCAAAAGGCAACATACCTGCTTGTCTATACTCTATCAACAATCTTTTTCACTGATAATAAACACATAAAAACCAAATCTCTTTGCTTTAATATTTATATCTACAAATCATAGAGACAGAGCATATTTTCATAAACTTGGTTGGTCACTTTCTTCTGATGTGAACTGCTTATCTAGCTTAGATAATATTCCATAACTTCCTCAAGTTTATAGTTTGTCTCCTGATTTTATGTTTTATCCACTATCTCACACAGAATTTTTACATTTTTAGGTAGTCCAATTTATTATCTTGTGTATGCTTTCTAGGTTTCGTATCAAATTCAGGCCTTTCCATACTCTAAGATTATAAAAATATTCACTCCTTTTTCTCCATAATGTTCAGTCTTCATTTTTCATATTTAAAACTTTGATTTCTTACAGAATTTACTTTGAGTAGGGAACTGTTTTGTTTTTATTCCTAATGGTTAGTTGGCCCTACAGCATGAAATAAAATTTTAATTGCATCTTTAAATAAGTACTATCTCTGCTATACAAAGATGCTGGTATGTCATAAGTCAATTTATTATTGTTTTTCTAATTCTGGCAATGGATTTATAGCTTTTCTATTTCCTGACTGTGGTATTTATTCTATCACATACTTCTAATCCTGTTTCAAAACTCTTTCCCTTCAAAATCCCACAACCTTAGAAAATCAATCTTCCCACCATGAAATATCAATAAGGAAAATAATTTTAAAATGATTTTATTTTATATGCCATACCTTGATCAAACTGCTTTTGAATATTGTCTTGATCAGTTTTGTTCCCACTAACACGGTAGAGTCCTTCAGTACATAATCCTAAAAGAAAAAAGAAATATACAAGCTTTTATACATACATACTTATCTACAACAAAAAATATACTTAAGTTTATGTACATCTTAGTGACTTACAAAAATATGGTGGTAAACTGTTAAGAATTTAATTTTTTTGAGCATTTCTTTTTAAATTCTCAATGGACTACTTTTTCTGTTTAACCATTTAGGACACCCAGGTTCCATGCAAAATGAGAAGACAAGTTTCTCCCTATTTCTCCCACCAAATACAGCTAAAATTCCTGAGCATAATATATAGAAAGTCAAAAGACTGGTAGAGAGAAAGTGGGCTATCTAAGGACCCTGGAACTTGAAGAACAATAGGACAGTGAGTTCTCTGGGTTTTCTTTTTGCCTCATATATACTGGATTGGGCAACAGAAGCCTGCAACCCAGAAATACCACTCACTAAGCACAGGCAAAAAAGAAAAAGTAACAGAAAACCAACCACAACAAGAAAAACCTGCTTTCTCTAGTGAAATGTGTGGCCTTAGAAAGCAAAACAAAACAAACAAAAACAAACAAAAAAAGAAAGTAAAACAAAACATTTTTTATTGTAACTGCCCTCCTCTAGCCAAAGACCATGAAACCCACTCCTTACATATATCAGTTGTGACCAAGTAGGGAGATTAGAATTCCACTTCTGCCCAGCAGTAAGAAAGGCACCCCTTCCCCTCCCTGGAATGTCACTAGAGGTGAATGGAGACTAGATCCTAACAAAAGAGGGAAACTACCCTCCCCACCATGGCAGTGTCAGTAGAACCCTATGGAGACCAAGTAGGGCATCCGGACTTCCATCCCCAACTTGAAGTAATGAAGCAGCTCTCCTTCCCTGCTTGTGCAGTGTCAGAAGAGGCCTACTAAAACAGAAGATCCAAAATCTCATAGCATAATATCCAAAATGCCTGGGATACAATAATAGGCTAAAATCATTCATCATACCACAAATGAAGAAAATCTCAACATGAATAAGAAAAGACAATTAACAGACACCAATACAAAGGTGTCAGTTGTGGAATGATCTGACAAGGATTTTAAAGCAGCTATCATAAAATATTTCAACAAGCAATTATAAATACACTAGGAACAAAAAATAGAAAGTTTCAGCAAAAAACCAGAAATACAATAAGAACTGGAAATTTTAGAACTAAGAAATAACAGAACCAGACCTTGAAGATAAATCAATAGAAATTACAGAGTCTAAACAACATAAAGAAATTATACTGGAGAAGAAAAAAAAAAAGAAAGAAAGAAAGCGAGAAAGAAAAAAGAAAAGCCCCAGGGACTTGTAGACAATAACAAAAGATCTAACATTTATATGTCACTGGCCAAAAGTCTATAGCTATTCTCTATGTTCAATAGGAAGTTCCTCAAAGCACTTCTAAAAGAAACTCAATTTGATAAGGCATTGTACTCTTATTGTACTCTTGTTACAGGAGTAACAACAACCACCAATACCACAACAACAACAAAAAAAACCCAAAACAAGTAATCAATGAAAAAGGAGATTATTTCAAACATTCCTTGACCAATGTCACAGCTTTTGCACGGGACAATGTATTATTAATTCCTTCTACTTTCCTACCTAGTTATTAGAATTACTTTAGTCTTTTTTTTTTTTAAGATTTTATTTATTTATTTGACAGAGAGAGCAAGAGATCACAAGCAGGGGGAGTAGGAGAGAGAGAGGGAGAAGCAGGCTCCCCGCTGAGCAGGGAGCGAAACGTGGGGCTTCATCCCAGGACTCCGGGAACATGACCTGAGCCGAAGGCAGACGCTTACCTGACTGAGCCACCCAGGCATCTTAGTCTTTACAAAGAATACACAATAGGAAAGAATGAAGTTTATCTCATGCTGGAGGAAAAGTTAATATTCAGAAATCTATGAACATAAAAGGGAGCAAAAATCCAATGACAAAGTTTCATGGCTAAAGTTGTATTTTTAAATGTTATAAAATTTTACTGACATAGTCACAACAAGAATTATTCTGTAATGAATGAAAGAAACCAGTCACAAAATAATTTATTTTGTATGATTCCATTTATGTCAAGTTCTAAAACAGGTAGTACTTACCTATAAGTGGGGGATGGGGTAATCAGAAGAGGTTATCTTGGGTGGTTGGAAAACTAATTTGGGAAGAGACATAAAGGATGATGAAAATGTTCTGTCTCTTGACAGGTATATGGATGAAACAGGGGTATGCATTTGTCTCAACTCAATCTAAGTGTACCCTTAAGTTTGGTGCACTTCACTCTATGTAACTGGACCTTAAAAATTAAAAAAAAAAAAACAAACAAACTGGGAGCCACTTACTGAACTCTACTTAATAGGTTTCAAATCTAGGGTGTAATGGAGACTTTTGCACATTCCAGACTTGAGCAAATTAGTAAATATGCGGAGAATAAAAGGAGCAAGGATTCCCACTGTTGGCGAAGGAAATTACTAATAAGAGGCAACAGAATTAAATGTACGTTGTGGCATTAGACTGAAATTGAAAGTAACAGCAAAAATTCATGGTTTTTAATAGACTGCTATAGAAGTAAGTACAGATACATACAGACATATATTTCTGAGCTTTCCTAGCCTTTTCTGCTAAGATGGTCCATAAACAGCCCCAATATTGGTTTCTAAATACCATTCTTTACCAAAACAAACCAGAGCAATCTGGAGCAAAGGCTGATGCCAAAGTTCAATCAGAAAAAGTATAAGCCAAGCCTGGTGCATCTTGTGCCAGAAAACTGAAAAAGTACTTAAAGAATTATGGGGACATATCTTAAAAGGACACAGAAGCCATGAAGGAGACTAAGTTACAATGATCTGAATATCAAAATATATAAAAACATTAATGGATTATAACCCATTGACTATATTAAGGATGAATGAATCCATATCAATATAAACAAAAAGTTAATAAATTAAAGTTTTAACTTCAGTGATGAAGTTTGGTAGATATAGCACCAAATAATCAAAATTAATAACACCTATATTGGGGCAAACTGACATTTTGTCTCAACAGATATGATGTACTTAAAAAGACATATCACCCTGGTGGTATTTCTAACAAAAAAATGTAATTCAAATCTAATAATGAGGAAACATCACACAAACTCAAATTGAGGAAGAAAGAGTAGTTCATTTGTATAGTGAAATGTCAACCAATAACCACAGGAGAAATTTAAAAAATCAATGAAGGGTGACTTGGTGGCTCAGTTGGTTAAGCGGCTGCCTTCGGCTCAGGTCATGATCCCGGAGTCCCAGGATCGAGTCCCGCATCGGGCTCCCGGCTCGGCAGGGAGTCTGCTTCTCCCTCTGACCCTCTCCCTTCTCATGCTTTCTCTCTCCCTCAAATAAATAAATAAAATCTTTTAAAAAAATTTAAAAAAAAATCAATGAAGACTAAAACTAGTGGCTAAAGGTCTGATGATAATTTCAAAAACTCTTTTGAATTAAAGGGGTTTTAAAAGACTAAAAGAACACTAAATGCAATGCACCTAAATTAAATTATATCCTAGACTGCCCCTCTCATAGAGTTAAATGGCCCAAAATGTCAATAATGCTGAGGTTGACAACCACCAACATAGTGATAAGCATTTAATATTTCTCGCTAAATAAAAATTTTAAAGTACTTAATCATACATGCTAAAAATCTTGCCTTCCATTCACTAATAACTAAATGATGTACAATAAATAAACAAAAAACACCCCTAACTCACTTATCTAGATGTGAATTATCAAAGTTTCACTTGAACTTAAATCACCCAAAATATCTATCGTGGGCCTTCAAACAATAAAGGCATTAGAAATCTATTCCAAAATTCCAAAACTAAATATAAAAGTTTAGAAATTTCGAATGATAACTTTTAACCAAGTATCCTCTTTTTTTTCTTTTATTAGAAAAGTACCTAACCCTTGTGCTGTACAAAGTTCTTGGTATCTGAAAATGGTCTATCTGAATTGCTAATACAGGATATAAAACAAAGAGTTTCACAGACTGTTTCTGTACACCTTCAGGTTGAAATAATCCTAAATCATAAAAGAGATTACAAAGTAAGGTATGTAGATAACCCATAAATTAGAAAAATATGTCCATGGGGAATGGCATCAGTAAGAGATGGAGATGGGAATTTCAGGGCTTGGTTCCCCCAGAAAAGCAACTAATGAGCTGTCAAAAAGTGTCAGAATCAATTTTTGCAGAACTCTGAAATGTGGTTAAAAAAAAAAAAAAAAACAAAACATCACAACCACTAAAAGGCTTGGTGAAGAAAGCAGCTTATAACTGTCCATCTACCATACCCCTACACTTCAGATTGGCAACGACCATAATGATGCAGCCTGTGCTCTGGGCAAAGATTGCAAGTGCCAGAGGGAGCAACAGAGATCTTATTCTCAAAGAAATGTGGTGATAGGTTTTCACCTGTCTCCCAGATGAACAGCACAAGGGCTTGCTTGTGTTTCACTCAACTTGAAGTGTCCCCAGGGGTGAGGTAGTTTCACTGGCATTTAAAGGCACAAGTATTAGCTGTAGCAATTTGGAGCAGGAGACAATAGTCAGGACAAGCAAAGGGAGAGAAAGCCTGTGATGGAAGATGTTGGCATGGGAGACAGTGGCAGAATTACAGTTTTAAAAAGCTGCTACATAATACTGGGGAATCAAGAAGTCCACATGCATGCCCAGGGCTAGATACATCCTCAGAAAATGCCTGACAAGATTAGAAACTTTATCTCTAGGCTGACCACAGGCTCTGCTCAAGCTGGAAGTGAAGGCTCAGGCAGAGTTATAAATGGCTTGGGTAAGTGTTGAAAGAATGCCCCAATAAAATCTGCAAAGACTTGGAAAGGATTTTTTCCAATGACTTTCAGGCATTTAAACAAACTGTCAAAACACTAGCTAACCACTAATCTAATGGGGTACAGACGTCAGTGGCCACAAATGACAAAAAATACACACTTTACAACAGTATTTTAGGAAAGTCACCAAACCAGCAAACATAGCCAATAAACAACAACAGAAACCCTGCTGAGGAGGAGAATCTGATTTCCAGAGATACCACAATATTCAAAACCCCAAAATATGTTTTCAACAACATTTTAAGAGACATAGAAATAAACAATATAGTACACCCAAGAAACAAGAGAAATAAACAGAAACTGTTCATGAGGAAACCCAGTCTTTGCATCACACAAAAACTTTAAATCAACTGTTTAGAAAAATGCATTAACAAAGAACTGAAAGGAACCAGGAGAACAATCACAACAAATAGTGAGTATCAATAAATAGATAAAAATTACAAAAAGCACTAAAGAGAAATTCTGGATCTCAAAATTAGAATAAAGAAAATGAAAAATTCACTACAGAGGGGCGCCTGGGTGACTCAGTCAGTTGAGCGTCTCACTCTTGGTTTTGGCTCAGGTCGTGATCTCATGGGTCATGGCACTGAGTCCTGATCAGCAGGGAGTCTGCTTGAAGATTCTCTCCATTGCCCCTCCCTGCACGCACATGTGTGCTCTCACAAATCAATCAATCCTAAAAAAATTCACTAGAGAGGTTTAAGAGCAGATTTTATCTGCAGGTAGAAGAAATAGTGAACTTAAAGACTGGTGGGTTGAGATTATCTATTTTGAGAGAATGAAGAAAAATGGACAAAACCTAAGAGATTTCTGGGGCACCATCAAGTTTACCAACATATGCACAAGGGCCTTCCTAGACGGAAAGGAAAATATCTGAAGAAATAATGGCCAGGGGTGCCTGGGGGGCCTCAGTAGGTTGAGGGTCCAGCTTTTGATTTGGGCTCAGGTCATGATGTCAGGGTTGTGAGATCCAGGCCCGCACTGGGCTCCATGCCAGGAGCTTTTCAAGGAAATACTTGTATATAAATCTTCATAAAAGCACTATTCACAAGAGACACAAAATGTAAATAATCCATATAGCCATCACTGGATGAATGGACAGACAAAATGTGGTATGTGAGGAGTGACTGCCTGCGTCATGGGTACAGGATTTCCTTTGGAGAGATAAATATTTTGGAATTAATTAGAGGTGAGGTTTACACATTATGAATACACTAAATGCTACTGAATTGTACACTTTAAAGTGGTTAAGTTATATGTTATGTGATTTTTTTTCCTCAAAAAAAAAAACAACTCAAAAGCTCATGTGGGGAAAAAAATCAAAATTGGTGGTAGTATATAAACTTATTCAAGGTAGATGTTACACAATTAAAAATGCATTATTGGGGCACGTGGGTGGCTCAGCTGGTTTAGTGTCTGGACTCTTGGTTTCAGCTCAGGTCATGATCTCATCAGGATCATGAGATCAAGCCCTGAAGTGGGCTCCACACTCAGCACAGAGTTTGCTTGAGATTGTCTCTCTCCCTCTGCCCCTTCCCCCACTTACACACGCTCTTTCTCTCTAATATAAATAAATAAAACCTTTAAAATACATTCTTACTGCTTGACAGAAAGATAAAAACCATGGGGAGGTACATGGGTAAGTAGTAGTATTAAGGCAAAATCATACTTCAAGAAAACTGCACAATGCAATATGCATTTAGACAAAATAAAACATTCTATATTAATCAGTTATTTAAAAAATTAAATTTGATTATTTGGAAATGCTAAATCAACAAACTGGTCAGTACAGTATGCTATGTTATACTCATCAGATTCTCTGAGAATTTGGAATTGGGGACTCAAAGATATCTGGTTAGGCTCAGCATGTAATTCAAAATAAGACATAAAAATATAGGATGTGTAAATAGACAAGGTAAGTCTACAGAGAGAAAAGGACACAGAAAAACAGATGATACTACTACCTGGATTCTAGTCCACTGGGGACAGAATCTCTTGGCTTCCAGAGATAATTTTCCTTTCAATTAAGTGTATTTTTTGCATTTGGTTTCTTGCAACCAAAATTAGATTTTTTTTTAAAGGTTTTTTTATTTATTTGACAGAGAAAGACACAGTGAGAGAGGGAACACAAGCAGGGGGAGTGGGAGAGGGAGAAGCAGGCTCCTGGCTGAGCAGGGAGCCCAATGGGGGGCTCGATCCCAGGACCCCGGGATCATGACCTGAGCCGAAGGCAGACGCTTAACGACTGAGCCACCCAGGCGCCCCCAAAATTAGTTAGATTTTAACTTTATTTTTTTCCTTCTAAGCACTCAATATTTTTAAGTAGAAGACACATTTGGGGGTAGGGAGACAACTGGATTAGAAGCAGTAACAGTGTAAATGTGATTAAAAAAAAAGAGATCTTGATATGGTAGTGACACTGGAAAACAGACAGAAGAAAAATACTACTAAGAAAGGGTAAGGCTGAGCAATTAATAGTGTGTGGGCACAAAGGGTGAAAGAGGAGTCAGATTAATGAAATACCTTTGCCCAGGTAACTGGGAAAAAGAAACTGGCACTATCAGAAAAAAGGAAATCAAGAGAAGTGGCTTGGGGGAAAATGAACTGAATTTTAATCTTAAATCCCAAGATACCACATCCAAATAGAAAAGTTCAATAGGCAGTCAAGAATAAAGGAAAACACTGGGGTGTGAGAAAGAGATCTAGGAGTCATTCTCTTAGATATGATGTCCCAAGCCTAAAACAAAATGTGTAACAGATTATATGCATAAATGAGATGAACACTAAATGAGGCAGCTATATCTTATTGAAGTGTACTTATTCACAAATGCAGAAAAGATATGAACATATGGAGACGTACTATGATGTGTTTTGATTTGAAGCAGGATTTAATATTCCTTAATACAACACCTACTATGTGCTGTGTATTAGAATATGCATGTGATAAAAGACATAAAATACACTGTCCCTGATATGAAGCAGTATGCAGTTCAACAGGCCAGTTATTTTGAGTCTTGAAACAATGGATGCAGTAACATGTCCATCAATCTCAAGCTGAGTATAGTGCGATTTTTCATATGGTAAAAGCTTATAAATCCAGACAAAAAATTGTAAGAAAATAAAAGTGCAGACCAGTATCTATTATGAACACAGATGCAAAAATCCTCAACAAAGTATTAGCAAATTGAATAAAAAAAAAATGTTTAAAAAAGATGATGTACTACGACCAAGTGGATTTATCTGAGGTATGAAAGGCTAGTCCAATATCCAAAAACCAATTAAACAATCCATTAAATCATTAGACTAAAGAAAAATTACACAATCATACCAATATGCAGAAAAAGCATCTGACAAAATCCAACACTCATTTATGATAAAAACTCTCAGCAAACTAGGAATAGAGGGGAACTTCCTTAATATGATAAAGACTATAAAAAAAAAACCTACAGCAAACATACTTAACAGTAAGAAACTTGAATCAGGTACAAGGCAAGGATGTCCCCTCTAACCATGCCTTTTGACAGTATACTATAAATCCTTGCCAAAGCAATAAAGCAAAGGAAATCAAAAGCATAAAGATTAGGAGAAAATCTTTTTTTTTTCTTTAACAAATCACACGATCATCTATGTAGAAAATCAATAGGTGAAAAATCTAGAACTAATAAGTGATTATAGCAAGGTTGCAGGATACAAGGTTAACATATGAAAGTCAGTTACTTTCCTTATATACCAGTGAACAAGTGGAATTTGAAATTAAAAACATAATACCATTTATATTAGCACTCCCCAAAATGAAATACTTAAGTATAAATTCAACAAACATGTATAAGATCTGCATGAGGAAAACCACAAACTGATGAATAAAACTCAAATCAAAGAACTAAGTGAAGAGATATTCCATGTTCACAGATAGGAAGACACAATATTGTCAACATTGTCAGTTCTTCCCAACTTGACTTACAGATTCAATGCAATCCAATCAAATTCTCAGCAAATAATTTTATTATAAATATCAACAAACTGATTCTAAATTTTATACAGAGAGGCCAAGACTCAAAAGCAAATACAATATTCGGAGAGAAGAACAAAGCTGGAGGACTGACACTTACCCAACTTCAAGATTTACTACAGAGCTACAGTAAACAAGATGATGTGGTATTAAGGAAAACAAAGGGAAACAGATCAAGGGAACAGAATAGAGAACCTAGTAACAGACACCTATAAAGTCAACTCATCTTTAACCAAGGAGCAAAGGCAATAAATACAAGATAATCTTTTCAACAAATGGTGAAAAGCTATGTATCTGCATTTAAAAAAAAAAACAATCTAGATATAAACCTTACACCCTTGACAAAAATGAACTCAAAATGGAATATAAATCCAAAAACTAAATGACTCAAATATAAAACAGAACTATAAAATAAGTAGAAGATAGCAGTAGAAAACCTAGATAACCTTGGGTATGGTGATGCCTTTTTAGATGCAACAATGAAGATATAATCCATGAAGGAAATATTGATAAACTGGACTTCATCAAAACTAAAAATTTCTGTTCTGTGAAAAACAGTATTTTGAGAATTAGAAGACAAGTCACAGAATGGGAGAAAATATTTACAAAAGACATATCTGATAAAGGACTGTTATTCAAAATATACACAGAATGCTTAAAACTCAATAATAAGAAAACAACTCCATTACAAAACAGGCCAAAGACCTTAACAGACACCATAAAGGAAGATATACTGGTGGCAAATAAGAGTATGAAAATATGTTCTACATAGTATGTTACCAGAAAACTGCAAATTAAAACAGTAAGATACTACTACATACCTATTAAAATAACACTAACAAACTCAAATGCTAGCAAGAATGTGGAAAAACAGGAACTCTCATTCACTGTTAGTGAGAATGCAAAATGGTAGACACTTTGGAAGAAAGTTTGGCAGTTTCTTACAAAACACATTCTTACCATACCATCCAGCAATTGTATTCCTTGTTATTTACCCAAAGGAGTTGAAAACTTACATCCACACAACAATCTGCAGACTATGTTCATAGCATTTTAATTCATAATTGCCAAAAGTTGGAAGCAACCCAGATGTCCTTCACTAGGTGTATGGATAAAAAACTGTAGCACATCCAAACATGGAATGTTACTAAGTGCCCAAAAGAAGTAAGTTATCAAGCCATGAAAAGACATGGAAGAATCTTAAAATGCATATTACTACTAAGTGAAAGAAGCCAATCTGGAAAGCCTACATACTCTGTGATTCCAACTATATGATACCATAGAAAGGCAAAAAGATGGAGAATAAAAAAGATAGCTGCTGCCTGGGGTAGAGGAAGGGAGAGTGGGGGAGAGATAAATAGGCAGAACACACAGAATTTTTAGGACAGTGAAAATACTCTGTATGTTATTATAATATGGATATGTCATTACACATTTGTCCAAATCCATAGAATGTATAAAACTAAGAGTGAACTCTAAAGTACACTAGGGACTTTGGGTGATTTTGATACATTAATGGCTGAACATTGGTAAAAAACGTAGTGTTCTGGTGAGTGATGCTGGTAATGTGGGGTGGGGGTGGGGTTCATATGTGGGAGCAAGGAATAAATGGGAATATATACCTTCCTCTCAATTTTGTTATAAACCTAAAATTGCTCTAAAAAAATAAATCTATCTATATATCAAGCTTATAAGGATGAACTAACATTGGGATGCCTGGGTGGCTCAGTCTGTTAAGTGTCTGCCTTCAGCTCAGGTCATGATCCCAGAGTCCTGGGATCAAGTTCTGTATCGGCTCCTTGCTCAGTGGGGAGCCTGCTTTTCCCTCTGCCTGCCGCTCCCCCTGCCTGTGCTCTCTTTCTCTGACATATAAATAAATAAAATCTTAAAAAAAAAAAAAAAAAAGAGGGTGAACTAACATCAATGCAGTAAGAATCTTCGGGCAGTGTTAAATAACATTTTAGGCAAAGGCTATTACAGGAATAATAAAGCTAAAGGCAGTATTTTCTTTTCTTTTTTCAGTATTTTCTTAATCAAAAACAGTATCTTATAATTCCACTGGGGGGGTGGAAAAGATATGTTTATTATTTTGTCACTAGGGCACCTGGGTGGGTCAATCGGTTAAGCGGCTGCCTTTGGCTCGCTCAGGTCATGATCCCAGGGTCCTGAGATAGAGCCCCGGAGTCGGGCTCCCTGCTCAGCCGGGAGTCTGCTTCTCCCTCTCCCTTCCCCCCCCTCCAGCTTGTGCTCTCTCTCTCAAATGAATATAATCTTAAAAAAAAATAAAAATAAAACATGTCACTATATTTCCCAGCCACAAAATCTTTAATATTTGAGAAAAAATATCAATAGCTCTCCAATCTTTCATTTTGTTACTTTCCTTACTATAATGATTAAAAGTTCATAAAGAAGGGGTGCCTGGCTGTCTCAATTGGTACAGCATGCGACTCGATCTCAGGGTCATGAGTTTGAGCCCCACGTTGGACACAGAGATTACTTAATAAATTAAAAAAAATAAAGTTCATAAAAACATATTACATATATCATTTTCATCCCATGTTCAAAATAACTGATGAGAGGCCTTATGTAAAAGATAAACAAGCTTTGAAAAGTGAAATGACTTTCTCAAGGTCACACACTGAACAAGCTAGGGTAATTAGTATGTCACATTCAACAATGCCTATTTTTATTATGGTACATACTTTCCACCACTTCGGGTTGGGCATAGAAAATTCACATCTAAACATTTTTCTGAAAAAATAAAAATACAAGCATATAAAAATGTACATATAAAAGGATAACTGCCAGTATTGAATGTTTGGAGACTTATGTTCAGAAATACAGGATAACTGAATAAACCACAACTATAATGATGTTAGAATATGGTAGTCATAAAAGGTAATTCCAAAGACAACTATCTTATTGCATGGAATGATGTTGCTCATATACTAAAACTATTATAAAACTATTTTTAATTATCCCCTTTTGAAAAAGCTATGTATGTTTAAAGGTATATTATATATAGTAAAAATATATACAAAAAGAAAACCTTAACTCTTGATCATAATAAAATCACAACTCATTTTTCATTCTACCTCTTATGGACTTATCTGTGCCTTTCTTCTTGCTATAATGAAAGAGACAATTCCTTTCCTTAACAACAATAAAACAACTCTCATCAAACGTCATCTGTAAGCAGTAATGGTAAGTGGAGCTAGAATCCAATTGTGTGACCTCAGATCTGTTACTTAATTTCTCTGAGCCTGTTTCTACTTCTGTAAAACAGATACAGTAATTGTACATACAACTCATTCAGGTGTGAAAATTACATGAATATACAAAGTTATTTTATATCATACTAAAAATTATTGTACAAATAGTAAATATTCCATAAAAGCTGATTATTATATTAGCAAAGTATATTATTTCACCTGAGGAATAAAAAGATTAAGGGCTAGGGTCTCTTCAGACTTGCACATTTATTTTCCTGCAGGAATTTCGTCATTAAACAAGAGATCTATGTATACATCATCTGGTTATCAACCACAAAAATGACAGTTTCATGTTTCAATTTAACTTAAAAAGGAAGCATCTGAAATAGCTTTCACTTAAGAATAGTCTCTTTCCAAAGAAAAACCAGAGATCATCTTACACATTGTGTATCACCTTCATCCATTACTATTAAAATGCAAAACCTGTGTTTTTATGATATTATAACTTAGTGGGGCTAAGCATATTGCAAATTATTCAGTTGCTATACATTTAAATTATTATTATAAGTCTCACTGGAGCACATATGTCTCCGTTTTCTCATCTTTTGCAATCATCATGCAGTCTTTGTGTTTGTATGAAAAACAATAAATGCTAACTGTAGTTTGGAAAATAAAGACTGAAATATTATTCATGTATAACTAATGTCACAAGGACAAATACTCAGTTATTATGAAAAAACTGTTTAAACATTTATTAAGTAAGGACTTACTCATATGTGCCACAGCCATGGATTTTAGGACCTAGGGGTCCCTACTCTCATGAAGATTATCATCTAAGGCAATGATGTAAAAACGAATGATGACAACAATAACAAAAAAGCATTACTTAAGACCGAATGACTAGCTACTTAAAGAAGATAATGTTCCTGCTAACAGATAAAAATATATTTCAGAGCCAGAAACGATAAAAAGTATTATTATTAATATACCAGAAAACTTCAAGGAATTTCTGCTAGACACAACATTACTAAAACTAAAGAAATTCTTTAAGAGACTAATTTATAATTCTGGTTTCTCTGGTTTTGAAGGTGTGCTATCTTCAGAATCTATCTAGGCATTCCTGGGTTAGAGTCTTTGCAATTTTGCAATATTTTTTCCTACATTTTATAGTTTTTCAATTTCCTGATTTGTTGGCGGTGCACCTCCTGCTGCTGATAATCTTATTTCGCTCTTCCAATTTGCCAATGATGTGGACAAATTTGAACTCTTGTACACTGCTGGTGGAAATATAAAATGGTGAATCCACTGTAGAAAATAATTTGACAGCTCCGCAAAAAAAGATAAACAGAATTACCACGCGACTCAACATTCAACTCCTGGGTATCTACCCCAAAGAACTGAAAACAGGTACTCAAAACAAATGTTTGTATATGAATGTTCACAGCAGCAGTGTTTACAATTGCCAAAGGGTGGAAACAAACTAAACGTCCGCCAACTTATCAATGAATAAACAAAATGTGGTAAATCCATACAATTACACATGCTACAACACAGATAAATACTATGCAAAGTGACAGATACCAGACAAAAGGTTACATATTGTATGATTCCATATATATGAAGTATTCAGGGTAAGTAAATACACAGAGACAAAAAACAGGTTGGTGGTTGCCAGAGTCTTGGGCCAAGGGAGGAAAAGGGAAAGGACTAACTACTTAATGGGTATAGTTTCCTTTAGGGTGATAAAAATCTTTGGAACTAGATAAGGTGGTGGTTGCACAACACTGTACATGCACTACATGTCAATGAACTGTACATTTTTACATGGCTAAATTTTATGTCATGTGAATTTTATCTCAACAAAGATGTTTTTAAAAGTATCATTCTAAGTCACCTGACTTCTTCATATTCAGTGCTGATAATGATGCTTCCTTATTAAAATTTTTCTCCTCTCTGGTGTTTTTGAGCCTACTCTTTTGTATAGCCTATTTGCACTGAACTTTTCTTCTCACTCTGTATATTCACTCTCAATTTCATCAACACATAGCTTACATTGATATCTATATAATGACAATTACCAAAATCTTAAGATTAAGTCATTTTCCAAAGATCCATAGCCATACATTCAATGGAGTCTTGGGGCTTTTTATGGATAACCCACAGGCACCTAAAGATTTAACATGTACATAATATGAATCCATTATCAAAATGCCATTTCTGCTTTTCATACTTCAATTTCTGTTTTCATTAATGGTATACCTACATTTACCCTACCAGCAATATGAGGAGCATTTTTGAGTCCTCTTTCAACCTCATTATCTATCAGGTTTATCATACTAATTCCTGAGAGAAGCCTATCATTCCCTTTCTTTACAATGTCTCTCCTCCACATTGCCTTTTTGCCTACCTTAAACTTATACTTCAAGGGTCATTTCCCAACTTTACCTTAGCACAACTATTATACAGTACTATTATACAAATTGCTATACGGACATCTGATTCCACCATGAAGGACTTAACTGCTATGGAAACTGCTCTCCTATAGTATAAAACTAAAAACTGGAGTAATTATATAAAAAGTTTTCAGACATTGAACAACAGTGATCTATGGAGGAAAAGCAGCAAATTAAGTTAAAACTGTCTGAATTACAGTGCCTGGAAACAGTTTTTAGACAGTAGTGCAGAGAGGTGGAATCCCAAGAGAGCACAATGGTCTACCAGAGTTGAGAAGGTAGGAGATTGGAGTTCAGAAAGGATGAGAAGGTCAAAATCTGTGGGGTAGAATACCAAAAAAGAGGGAGCGTTACACAGAGAAAAGAGCCTCAGAGATGTGCAGAAACGTCCCTGAAATCTTTGGTTGAATACTCCACATGTATGAGAGGAAACTTCCTCAGTCCAGGGCAGAGAATAGTTCAAATTCTATTCTCAAAGACCTTTTAATATACAGGGCTTTGGGTCAAGTCCTTATGTTATTTTAGCTCTATATAAACAATAAAATAAAAGCTACTCTGGATCCACCAAAAGAAACTTACATACAAGCCTAGAAAGTATCAAAGTGATTCACAAATAATTAATACATGACAAAACAAATTGAACACTCTTTAAAAGAACACTAGAAAACTCACCACCTAATACTGTAAAGTTGAAAATGTCTGACATCAAATCAAAACCACCAAAAAAGCAGAAAAGTTACTCATAATTAGGAGATCAACAGAAACAGATCCAGAAATGAAATATGGCAGAATAGTAAAAAAGGACTTTAGAACAGCTATTACAATTTTTTTAAGTATACTCACAGATGTAAAGGAAAATACCAAATTATGCGTAGAAAAATGACACAAATAAAAGAGACTTAAATGGAACTTCTGGATTTGACGGTATAGAAAAAAAATCAGTGAACAGATATACAGTGTAATCTAAATGATACACAGAACAAAAAAAAGGCTTAACAAAACACACAGCCTTAGTGAGCTGTGGGACAAATTCAAGATGTCTAACACACATGTAGTTGGAGTCTACAAGCAGAAGTATGGTGAAATAAGAGGGGGAAAAAGATATTTCAAGAAATAATGGCCCCAAATTTTACAAATTTGAAAATTATAAACCAAAGAGATGCAAGAAGCTCCAGAAACCTCAAGCACAAGTATTTTTTTTTTTAAAAGCACACACTAAGGAACATTTTAAATAAAACTGCTAAAAAACAGAGTAACTTTAAAAGCATCTGGGAGTTGAGGGAGAAAGGAGAATACATCACATACAGAGGATAAATATATCGTGCTTAGACAATGGAGAGCTGCATGCAAAAGAATCAAGCTGTAACCTTTTCTTGCACCATAGACAAAAAAACTCAAATGGATCACAGACCTAAATGTAAGAGCACTAGCACCATAAAATTCTTAGAAGAATATACAGGAATAAATCTGTGTGACCTTGGATTGGGCAAAACCTTCTTAGACATGATACTATGAACACAGTGAAAAAAATCTTTAAAAACTGGGCATCATCAAAATTTCCAACTTTTGTGCTTCAAAAGCACAAAACATCAAGGAATGTTTTTTAGGAAAAAATTTTTGCAAATCATACTTAAATGCAACTTGTATTCAGAATATATAAAGAGCCTTTAAACTTAACAGTAAGATAAATAACTATTTAAAAATGGGCAGGAGCCCCTGGGTAGCTAAGTCAGTTACGTGTCTGACTTCAGCTCAGATCATGATCTCACGGTCCTGGGATCGAGCCCTACGAGGGGGTCTATCTTCAGTGGGGAGTCTGCTTGAGGAAAATTTGCATAACATCATTTGTCTTCAAGGAAATGAAATCAAAGCCATATGAGGTATCATTCCACATCCACTAGGGTAGTTATAATAAAAAAAAAAAAGGAAAATATTAGCAAAGATATGGAGAAACTGGAACTCCTATATATTGCTGGTGGGAATGTAAAATGGTACAGTTACTTTGGACAATAGTCTGGTAGTTTCTAAAGAATTTAGACATAGTCTACCATATGATCTATCAAATCCATATCTAGGTACATACTCAAGTGAAAAACATGTCCACACAAAAACTTATACAAGAATATTCACAGAAGCAATAGTCACAATAGTCAAAAAGTATAAATGAGCCAAATGTTCACCAATGGAAAATTATTCAGCAATAAAACTGAAGTACTGATAGATGCTATAATATGGATGAGCTCTGAAAATGTTACATTAAAGAAGCCAGTCACAGAATACCAGTACAGTTAACTCAATAGAAACAGAAAGTTAAGGGTGGGTGGGTGTGGGTAATAGGGAGTGACGGCTTAATGAGTATGGGGGGTCCCTTTGAGGTTAATGAAAACGCTCTAAAAATAGGTTGCACTGATGGCTGCACAACTCTGTGAAGATACTAAAACGCCACTGGATTGTACATTTTAAATTGGTGAATTGTAGAATATGTGAATTATATTTTACTAAAGCCATTATATAAAACGATTTATAAATCTTTCTTTTGAAAGAAAATATCTCTCAAAAGTGATAATTATCTGTTTAAAGCAAAAATTATAAACATGTATTATGATGTTTAAAACATACTGTAGAATTATAAGTCAATGGAACAGAATAAAACACCCAGAAATAAACCCACAATCATACGGTCAATTAATCTTCAACAAAGCAGGAAGGAATATCAAATGGGAAAAACAGTCTCTTCAAATGGTGCTGGGAAAACTTATCAGCTACATGCAAAAGAATGAAACTGGACCACTTTCTTATACCACATTCAAAAATAAACTTGAAATGGATTAAAGATCTAAATATGAAACATGAAACCATAAAAATTCTAGGAGAGCACAGGTAATAATAATGTCTTTGACATCGGCTGTAGCAACTTTTTTCTAGATAGGTCTCCTCAGGCAGGGGAAATAAAAGCAAAAATAAACTAGTGGGACTTCATCAAAATAAAGTTTCTGCACAGTAAAGGAAACAGCAGCAAAATTGTTCTGAAAGGCAACCTACAGAATAGGAGAAAATATTTGCAAATGACATATCTGATAAAGGGTTAGAATTTAAAATATATAAAGAACTTATACAACTCAACACCCCAAAAAACAAATAATCCAGTTAAAAAATGGGCAGAAGACATAAACAGACATTTCCCTAAAGAAGACATACAGATGGCCAACAGGCACACGAAAAGATGCTCATCATCACTAATCATCAGGGAAATGCAAATCAGAACTATAATGAGGTATTACCTCATATCTGTTAGAATGGCTAAAATCAAAAACACAAGAAACAAAAAGTGTTCATGAGGATGTGGAGAAAAAGGAACCCATGTGCACTGTTGGTGGGAATGACAACTGGTACAGCCACCCTGTAACAGCATGGAGGCTCCTCAAAAAGTTAAAAAAAGAACTACTACCCTATAATCCTCAACTGCACTACTGGGCACCCAAAAAATACAAAAACACAAATTCAAAGGGGTACATGACCCCAACACTTATTGCAGCATTATTTATAATAGCCAAATTATGGAAGCAGCCCAAGTGTCCACTGACAGATGAATTCATAAAGTAGTGATACAGATGTAAAATGTAATATTATTCAGCCATAAAAAAGAATGAAATTTTGCCATACGCAACACATAAACAGAATTAAATGTTAGGCAAAATAAGTCAGAGAAAGAAATAGCATATGATTTCACTTATATGTGGAATTTAAGAAACAAATGAGCAAAGGGAAAAAAAAAAAAAAAGGGAGAGACAAACCAAGAAACAGACTCTTCACTATAGAAAATAAATCGATGGTTACCAGAGGGGAGGTAGGTGGGGAAATGGGTAAAATAAGTGATGGGGATTAAGTAGTGCAGCACTTGTCCTGAAGAGCACTGGGTGATGTATGGAATGGCTGAATCACTATACTGTACACCTGAAACTAATAAAACACTGTATGTTAACTATACTGAAATTTTTTAAAAATTGCAGAATTAAAATGTACAACAATAGAACAAGGGATGGAAGGTTAAATATACTGTTACTAGGTTCTAAATTCTACATTATAGTGGTGTAATATTTGACAATGAGCTGTGATTAAAGATATGTATTTCAAATACTAGCATATCACTAAAAAGACCTAAGACAGATATAACTGATAACCCAAATTTGGGGTAAAACATAATTTTTAAAATATTCAATTAATCCAAAAGATGGCAGGAAAAGAAGAAAAAAGGAATAATAATCACATGGACAAAAACAAAAACAAGATGGGAGATTTAAAACCTATCATATTGATAATTAAAAACCAACGATCTAAGGGGTGCCTGGGTGGCTTAGTCAGTTAAACGTCTGCCTTCAGCTCAGGTCATGATCCCAGGGTCCTGGGATCAAGCCCCGCATCTGGCTCCCTGCTTGGTGGAGAGCCTGCTTCTCCCTCTCCCTCTGCCTGTCACTCTGCCTACTTGTGCTCTGTCAAATAAATGAATAAAAAAAATCTTAAAGGGGCGCCTGGGTGGCTCAGTTGGTTAAGCGACTGCTTTCGGCTCAGGTCATGATCCTGGAGTCCCAGGATGGAGTCCCGCATCGGGCTCCCTGCTCAGCAGGGAGTCTGCTTCTCCCTCTCCCGCTCCCCCCTCTTGTGCTCTCTCTCTCTCTAAAATAAATAAATAAAAATTAAAAAAAAAATCTTAAAAAAAAATCCAATGATCTAATAAACACTCCATGAACAGAAATGAATTATCAACCCCAATGATATGCTGCTTACAAGAAGCTAAACTAAATATAAAGATACAAATAGGCTACAAGGATGGAAAAGATATACCACACAAACATTACTCAAGGAAAATACCACTGGCTATGTTAATATTACACAAAGTAGACTTAAGAAGGAATACTATAAAGCATAAAGAGAATGCTTTATAATTATAGCTCAGTTCATAAAGCAGACATAATCCTAAATGTATATGCAACTAAAAGAATTTCAAAACACATGAAGCAAAACCTAACAGAATTAAAAAGGTGAAAGACATATAATCATGATGGCAGATTTCAAAAGTATTCTATAAGTAATTTAAAAAAAAAGTCAACAAAAAAAATCAGGAAGGATCTGAGACTTCTTAAAGAACGTCACGTGATCTAACTCCCATTTAAAGAACCCTTCACCCCAACAGCTTAATAAAACATTCAAGGTCCCATGGAACATTCTTCAAAACAGAGTATATTCTGGGATATAAAACAATCTAAATAAACTTACAGTAAAATCAAACTGCCTGTTTTCCAACTGCAATAGAATTAAACTAGAAATGAGTAACAAAGATATCTGGAAATTATTTAGAAATAAAATACTTCTGGGAAGCCTAGGTGGCTCAGTCAGTGAAGCGTCTGCCTTCAGCTCAGGTCATTGAGCCCCACATCGGGCTCCTTGCTTGGTGGGGAGCCTGCTTCTTCCTCTCCCTCTGCCTACTGCTCCCCCTGCTTGTGCTCTCTAATAAATAATAAATAAAATCTTAAAAAATAATAAAATAAAAGGGGCGCCCGGGTGGCTCAGTCGTTAAGTGTCTGCCTTTGGCTCAGGTCATGATCCCAGGGTCCTGGGATCGAACCCCCACATTGGGCTCCCTGCTCTGCGGGAAGCCAGCTTCTCCCTCTCCCCTTGCTTGTGCTCCCTCTCTCACTGTCTCTCTCTCTCTCTGTCAAATAAATAAATAAAAATCTTAAAAAAATAAGGAAATAAAATACTTCTAAAATAACCAATGAGTTAAATTAAGAAGAAATCAAAAGGGAAATTACAAAGTATTACAAACTGAATGCAAATGTAAACATATCAAAATCTGTGGTATACAGCTAGAACAATGCTTAGAGGAAAATAGTTAACATTAAATGTTATAGTAAAGATTGGTCAAAATCATTAACCTAGGCTTCTACTTTAAGACACTCTAAAGCCAAATGAAGCAGAAAAAAAGAGAATTAAAAGAATTCACTGAATTAAAAGACAAAATACAGGAAACAAAAATCAATAAAACCAAAAGTTGGTTCTTTGAAAAGATCAGTAATATTGATAAATACCTCATGAGGGGGAAAAAAGACACAAATTAGTGATACATAATCAAAAGAGAAGACATCACTACAGATGCTACAGACATTAAAACACTGATAAGGAATTTTATAAACAAGCTTATGCCACCTTGGATGAAATGGATAAACTCCTTGAAAGACACACAAAAAACCAATGCTTACTCAAGAAATGAAAAATCTGTAAAGCCCTGTATCTACTTAAAAATTTTAATCCACAGTTAAAAACCTCCTCATAAATAAAACTCCAGGTCCAAACAGTTTCACTGGTGAATTGTACTTAAATTTAATAAATATTACCAATTCTGTACAAACTTTTTAGAAAACAGACTCAAGTCTGTGATGCCAGTTTTACTCTGATACCAAAACCAGACAGAGACACTGCAAGGAAAGAAAACTATAGACCAATATCCCTCAGGAAGCAGAAATCCTTTACATTTCAATAAACTGAATCCAGCAATATATAATATAAGACAAAACGTTATGCCCAAGTGGTATTTATCCCAGGGATGCAGTTTAGTTTAACATTTGAAGATCAATTAATATAATTTACCATATAAACAGACTTTAAAAAGAACCATATGATCACCTCAACAGATGAAGAAAAATCACATGACAAAATTGACATCCATTTTGGATACAAGGAAACAAAAATAGAAGGGAATTTCTCAACCTCATAAACAGCATCTACAAAAACCCCCAACAGCTAGCTATCATTATTACACTTCATGATGAAACACTGGATGCTTTTTGGGTGATGAAAATGTTCTTTATCTTGACTGTGGTGGTGTTTAAATGACTAGAGTTATCAAAACTCACTGCACAATTAAAATTGGGTGAATTTCACTGTATGTAAATCATCAATGAAGTTGAATTTTAAAACTACCATAATGGCTTCTTCAAGGTTGTTTAAAAAGTTTAGTCCTTTAAACAAGGCCTGTTGATTGATTATTAACAGTAAAAGGACTGATCATTTACACCACTATGTCTATGGATCTCCAAACAACAAAGTACGACTTTTAAATATAAGTACCTGATATATATTTACATTATAAGTAAAACCTTCAAAAGACGGTTGTGCTACAAGTGCATATTGAGAATTCAATACTGAACTCAAGCAACTGAGAATTTTCTGCTAAAACGCATCAGCATTAATCAGTAAATCAAATACGCTACCACTACCACCACACAAGAACTGGGCTTTATCTTCTATACGTTCTTATGGTCTTATGGTACCTCAGTACACTTCTAACAAAGCACTTAAATATATAAATTACCTGTCAGTTAACTGAATTAATTCAAATTATGCTAAGAATTGGGGCAGAATTTCATTTTATCTTACACTTGGAATTCAGTCATTTTCCTCATACCAAATCACTCAACTCGAAAATATTCAAGAAATGGGAATTTTAATTATAAAAATAAATGTACAAAACACATTACTTTATTATTTTCTAATTACTAAAGAAAAATACTTCCTAATTCCTCAGTCATATCCATAAAGCCAAATTATTTACTAAAGCAAATGAGAGTTCTTTAAGCTCAAAGCAGAAAGCTAATATTTTAAGGACCTTTGCACTTCTACTATGCTAAAGACGGACAGAAATATAGACAAGAAATTTGGCTAAAATACACTTTGCTGAAGGAAAAAAACAAATGATTAAGAGTATATCCAGGGGCGCCTGGGTGGCTCAGTCGTTAAGGGTCTGCCTTCAGCTCAGGTCATGATCCCAGGGTCCTGGCATCGAGCCCCACATCAGGCTCCCTGCTCGGCGGGAAGCCTGCTTCTCCCTCACCCACTCCCCCTGCTTGCGTTCCCTCTCTCACTGTGGCTCTCTCTGGCAAATAAATAAAATCTTTAAAAAAAGAGTATATCCAAATGTAGGCTCTATAAATTAACACTTATTAACGGAACAGGGAAGATATAGGCTATTTCAACTATAATACTAGTGGATAATAGTTATTGTCCCATATACTACTCCTTTATTAAAACTTAAAGTCAGCACTTCTCACCAAAAAGACAACCCAACAGGTATAGAACTGTACATCCAAGTAAAAATGAGCTTGACATTTTAGACAGGACAGATATCCTAGTTTTGTCTTTTAAACAATGCTTATTTACCAAAGAAGATCATTAAGAACAAATAAAGTTAAGATGGAATTAGTTCATGTTTTCAAACTATTACATTTTGTAGTCCATTTAATTACTGAGGTTTCATGATTAACTCATGTTTTTAAATGCACATAAACATGATAATATTCTACCTTTATTCCTCAATTTTTACTAGTCCAGCCCTCAGATAATAGTTACATTGGACAAAGTAAACATGACACAGGCTGGTTTTCAAAATAATGAGGCTATCTGCACACTCCTTAAAAATACAACTCAAACCATATAAAACACATCAAGATAGTGCTGCTGAATAAACAGTAACATCTCAAACAAGAAGCCTTTCATACATTTATAAATATTGTTATGGAATTTAAAAATTCATGTGTAAAGTGGGTAATAAAAATAGTACTAGACTTAAAAAAAATTGAAAACTTTCAAATTATCTATTTAAAATCATAACTATGATTAAATAGTAGCATAATTTAATAATCAAGTTATTCTAAATTCCGGAATAAGGGAAGTAACATTTTAGCATTCGACATATCCACTTATCAAAGAGAAGTCCAACAAAAGCATTAATGGCTAACAACAAAGCTTATCAAATATCTGATAGTTATGTCTAGAGTTAATACTCAAGACAATCAATCCTAAGGAGAACTATACACCTCTTTCAAAACTTAGCTTTTATGAATCATGAGCATTTGACAAACTGTTGGTATAGCAAAAGTGAACTTTTAAATTAAATCTCTTGCAATAATACTTCTATCCTACCTGTATCTTCAATAAATTCCACACATTTTTCAACAAATAGTGGTATGGGCTTCTCAGCTGTAACCAGATCCTGGAGGGGCATCCCAAAGTAATTACTTTCCCAATTTCTACGTGTTGGTGGATTGAAGTTCTTAGTTTTCTTTTTCTGCTATAAGAAAACATATTCAAGTTAAAACTATTAAAATTAATTTTCTTCAGAATAACATTAGTACTCAGCAATGTAAATACACATATTTTGCATCAAAAGAAGTATTTAAAAGCCACATCCAACCTAAACAACCACCAATATGGGAATCCCATTAAATTCTGCTAGAAACAACAACTTGAGCAATGGAAAGAAACAAACTGTGAACAGAGAAAAAAAACTGACTAAAATGTTCCTTTTGGAAAATAATAGGAAACGAGATAGGTAGCGAAATTAGAAAAGATCATTTTTCAATGCCAACTCAAAGGAAAAGCTGGGAGTAAGCAATGCTCAATTCAGTTTATGTGTAGTCTACTAATTCTATTTGGTCTTTGGGGCAGGTCCAAGTGAGGTTTTTGTGCATAGCTATATTTATAAGAACATAATACAGCTTTAATTATTGATTATACTATGAAACATGATAATATTCTACCTTTATTCCTCAATTTTTACTAGTCCAGCCCTCAGATAATAGTTTACATTGGACAAAGTAAACATGACACAGGCTGGTTTTCAAAATAATGAGGCTATCTGCACACTCCTTAAAAATACAACTCAAACCATATAAAACACATCAAGATAGTGCTGCTGAATAAACAGTAACATCTCAAACAAGAAGCCTTTCATACATTTATAAATATTGTTATGGAATTTAAAAATTCATGTGTAAAATGGGTAATAAAAATAGTACTAGACTTAAAAAAAATTGAAAACTTTCAAATTATCTATTTAAAATCATAACTATGATTAAATAGTAGCATAATTTGTCCCTTATTTTCCCAGTTTCTTCCTATCTACTGACTCTATTCCTTAAATGTTACGATAGGTTTCTTATGTAACAGATAAAACAGTTTCACAATAGTAAAAACAAAATGAAATACTAATTTTCAGAGTTTAACTTCAATCTAGCACTGGGAGAAAATGGGTTCTTAACCAGGGAGTGAACATCTCAAAAACCTAAGGAGGTACTGTCTAGAATTCAACTGCTGAGGAGATTGAGTCAATTTTTCTGGAGTAGGATATTTTAAGCATTTCCAAAGATAATTCTATTATACATTCCTAGTTGAGAATCTCTACAATATAGGAAGATGAGTAAATTTTCAGAAATTCAAAGATGTTAGAGCATTTTTATGGTTCCCTTTTCAGTTTATCTACAAATTTATTTTCTCTGATAAATCACAAAGCTATTCAAATTTGTCATAAGTACCATTACTGATTTGTAAATAGGATAAAAGCATACCATTTCTTTTCAGAAAAGGGGGGGAATAAGAGAGGGAGGGCAGGAGAGCTTTCTATGCCTAAAGTAATACCCATCTTAATTTCCCATTCTTTCTGGAGGAGTCTCTCCTTTGGATAGATACCCCATAGATCCCCCAATGTATTCTTCCAAGTCTCCGGCTATCTTGAATAATTAACCAAGTCCTTTCTTCATTTCAATTTCAGGCTGCTCCACCCAGCAAACTTCCAGAGCTCATGAAATCCAATTTCTAAATGCTCTCAATGATATGGATTATATACAACCCTGATATGTACAGATCACATATAATATAACTAGGTCTCTGGAATGTTGCCAACAAAGCACTAGAATGTTTGATCTGGCTCAAGACCTAAACCCACCAAGTCAAGTAGTGTGGATCCTTACTCCTTAAATAATCCTTCCACCACCACCACCACCACCACCACCACCAAACCGGAATATGCAAGGAAGTGGAAATGAAGACACTTAGGTAGGATAGTGGCTGAGTCCTCTTTCTCAGGAACATTAAGGTGCTTTCTAGCCTGCAAACTACCAGCTGCAAAATTTGATTAGAAAACTGAAAACTGAGGCAAAGATGGATGTTACTTCATTAAAGAGATAATATAGCAATGAAAAAGATTACACTTAGATAGATTAATGAAAAAAGCAATGCCTGGCCTATGACAGAAGCAACAGGAATGAAATGATAAAAAGATCTTAATAGATCTTTGCCACCTAAAGAACATAGTTACAAGAAAAGTAAGCTAGCTGGTCCTAAATGTTCCAGTCAACTTTTTTTTTTAAATTTTATTTTATTATGTTAATCACCATACATCATTAGTTTTTGATGTAGTGTTCCATGATTCATTGTTTGCGCGTAACACCCAGTGCTCCATTCAATATGTGCCCTCTTTAATACCCATCAACAGGCAACCCCCTCCCCCCTAGAACCCTCAGTTTGTTTCTCAGAGTCCATAGTCTCTCATGGTTCGTCTCCCCCTCCGATTCCCACCCCTTCATTTTTCCCTTCCTACTATCTTCTAAAGAAATCCTTTTTTTAATACTGCCTTTTAGGAATCAATCTAAACTCTCAGATGACTCTGAAAACATTCCACCCTTATCCTTGGGATCATAGGAAAGAGGAAAAAAAGAAGTGTAAACTTTAGTAAGCACTGAATACTTGACTAAAATTGGGAGGGTGAAGACAAGGAAATAAAGTAAGGTGGATTCTCTGGCTTATGCTCAGGGAACATCTCCCAAGGTCTATAAAATTACAAGGGCAAATTATTTAATTCTGTGGTTATACCAAGATTCAGGGCTAGTAATCTAAGGTAATGAAAGGCTAAGTGCCTTGTAGTATGGAATTTCTGGCAAACTCTAAAGGGATAATTTACTAACAAAGAACTGCCCTGACAGCTCAAGTCATATATATTAGGGGGGAAAAAAAAAAGTTTTGTGATTTTATTAATTTTTATTAATTTTTCTACTAACTGGCACTGATATGAAAGAATATTCTTTTTTTTTAAAAGATTTTATGTATTTGACAGAGAGAGACATCGAGAGAGGGAACACAAGCAAGGGGAGTGGAGAGAGAGAAGCAGGCTTCCTGAGGAGCAGGGAGCCCGATGTGGGGCTCTATCCCAGGACCCCAGGATCATGACTTGAGCCAAAGGCAGACGCTTAACTGAGCCACCCACGCGCCCCTATAAAAGAATATTCTACGCAGAGTAAGTTTGGGATTAGAGATTCCTATATTAGCTTTTATGATGAACAAAAATGTATACAATCTCTTTTTCTAACAGTGATAGTTCTTAATCATCAGAATTCAGGGAGTTCTTTTAAAATATGTGGATTTTGAAAAACTCTACATAATTCTGATATACATCCCTTAGTTAGGAGTTGCTGATCTATAGCTATACGTATTTATACCAATTCAAAATGAATTTTTTAGGTTAAACTAAGATTAGATGATTACAACTGCTATAAAATGCCATCAAGGTTCTCTGAAATGCAAGAAAGGATGAGGAGTATGGTTACTTGGTAATTACTTCCATAACTTTTGAAGAAGCATTGTCAGAAATGGCAGCCCCCAATTAAAAAATTATGCCAGCAGGAAAACATCTGATTTATGATAACCCAACTTTTGATTCATACTTCAGTAACACTATCTTTATTTCTGCTTAAATGCAAATGCCCAGTCTTATTTTTCTGGCTACTCAGGCAAATCTCATGTCATGTCAGCTGCAAATGAATATCCACAGTAAAATAAGCATCCTGTTCACAAATAATGTATACAGTGTTATCAATTAAGTGTTCAGCAGACATTAAAAACTACCATTAGTATAAGAAAACAGGATCAGGAAACGGTATGTAAATAGCTTTCTAGAAACTGCCCTCCCAATCCAGTAGTATCAGCAATACAAGGGAGGGCATCTAAGCAACATCCTCAAATAAAATACTGTAATCAATAACACTGAAAAAACATACCTCAACTGCTTCTTTCGTATTGAACAAACTGAAGAAAAAGAGTAGTTAAGGAGGCTTTCAAAGAGCCAATCCAGGAAACAAGAAAATTTGGTATTCTCTCAAAGAAATGAGACAACAGGAAGAAAAATGTAAAGAAACTGGAGGAAAAAAATTCATTAAAGAAATCAAAATCTCTTCAGTAAGATTCCATATAACTGTAAAGATCAGAATAAAGTGAAAAAGAGCATCAAAGTTCCCCTTTACTGTATGTATCATTCCCTATGACACGTTCCAAAAAATACTCTTTTGCTTCCATTTTAAAAAAAGAAGTCTCAATCCTCCTCTCCTTAGCTATTTGCCCCATAATGCTACTCCCTTCTGCAAACTCTGCAAAAGTCATATATATATTAGATATTTCCAATTCCCTCTTTAATGTACTTAAATTAGTCTATCACCCTCATCACTCCACTAAATCTGTTCTTATTAAGGTCACCAATGATTGTTTTGCAATAGTTAGTTCCCAACTTTCATCTTACTTGACCTTTCAGCACTCTTTCTTCACTAGACTTTGAGAACACCATCTCAATTACCTCACTCACTCTTCCCTTACTAGTCTCCTCTGCTGGTCCCTCTTAGCCATCCTTGTAATGCTGTGAAAACCCCAGGCCTCAGTCCCTGACCATCTTTTTTTCTCAACACCTACCCACACTCTTCATCTTGTCATCCATCTGCTGATAACCCAACACTTACAGCTCAGCTCTTTTCCTGAACTCTAGACTCATTTGAAACATTCTACTGGACATCTTCACTTGAATGTCTAAGAAAGGTATTTTAACATGTGCAAAACTAAACTACTGATGATTTCCTTAAAATGTTCCCCAACTGCAGCCTTATCCATCTCGCATGCTGACAATTCCATCCTTTCATTTCAGTAGCTCAGGCTAAAAATCTTGGAGTTATCCTTGATCCCTCTTTTTCTGTCATACCCTACTTCCAATTATCAAACAAATGTATTAGATATAGAATCTAGCTATTTAAAGCTATCATTTCATACATCTACATTATTACATCAACTGCTCAATCCATTCCCCCCCTTGTTCTACCACTATCCCCTCAAACCATTCTCAATAAAGCAGCCAGAATGACAGAGGCTCCCTACATAGCAGCCTACAAAGCCATATATAATCAGCATGCCTAGAACTCTGCCTCTTTGTATTCCGACTTCATTTCCCTCTACTTTCTTCTTCATCATTTACTCCTTTCCTCCAGCCACATGGCTTACTTGCTGTTTTAACAGTCAGGCATGCTCCTGACTTAGGGCTTTATTATATTGGCTGTTCCCTTTACCATTTCAATGAGACCTATAGTGACTACCCTATTAACAACTGTAATTTTAATCCCTGTCTTCTAGCTCCTGTCCAGTATTCCCAATACCTTTTACTGCTGTTTCTACCTACAAGACTACATTCTTTACTTATGTATTATTATTTTTGTTATTATTACTTGGTGTCTCCTACTGTAATTTAAGCTCCACACAAGGGCAGGGATTTTTATCTGCTTTGTTCATCAACATACGCCAAAGATCTGGAATACTGCCTGTAAAAAAGAGCAAAGAACAAAAGTATTTGAGGTCTCTTGAAATGACGAACGCCAATATGTAGATTAAATGATCTCATCATGTACTAAAAAAGATAACAAACAGGAATGAACCATCAAGTTACAGACCTATCATATTCAACTCAGTAAGCTTCAAAGAATCTTAGAATCATCCAAGCAGAAGAAATCAAGAACAAACAGTAGAGGGAAAGTATCAGGCTAGCTTTAAAGTTCTCAGGAAAACTGGGAAGTCAGAAGACTCATCTATAGGGATATTCATAGGAAAGAATTGTCAAGAATTCTTTACTTAGCTAGTATATCAATTTGGATGTGCATAACAAGGAACTATAGATTTTTTTAAAGTTCTCAAATATGTAATACTAAATGCACAAACTCCTTCTGAAAAAAAAAAACACATGATGAAACATCATTGATAATAAAGAGCTTATATGTGGAGAATTTGTGCTATTGAAGAAAGAATGAACATTTTTTTATAGTTACACATAGAATTAATTCTAAATTACCATGGTATGGCTATATAATAAAATAGCATCTATAATTTCGTGGCTCAAGCTACAAAATGTAAAACTAATTTGATAATAGGCCAAAACCAAAGGCCTCAATATACCCTAAAAGAGAAGGGGGAAAAAATAAGAGATCATGTAATTATGCTAATGCATGACAGAGTATCATGACAAGACTACTGGGAGAGGTAAGAATGATAAACTGAAACAGAGGTTCAAAATATATTTAATGATAAATATAAGCAGCACACAAACTGTTTCTTCATTTTTCTTTCTTACATTTTTTTCCCCCGACTGAAGTGGAATAAAACAAGACTAAAGCAAACTGAAACTTACAAAAATAAATATAAACGGAGTAAGATCAACTAAAGAAGATTCTCAGACTTGGTACAAAACTAAACCCAACTAGGGGGGCCTGGGTGGTTCAACTGGTTGAGCGTCTGCCTTTGGCTCAGGTCATGATCTCAGGGTCCTGGGACCCAGCCCCAAGTTGGGATCCCTGCTGACATGCTTCTCCTGCTCCACTTGCTTGTGCTCTTGCTTGCTCTCTCCTTCTTCCTCTCAAATAAAGAAATAAAATCTTTAAAAACAAACAAAAAACCTAGCGGACACCTGGGTGGCTCCGTTGGTTAAGTGTCTGCCTTTGGCTCAAGGCATAACCCCAGGGTCCTGGGATTGAGTCCCACATCGGGCTCCCTGCTCAGTGGGGAGTCTGTTTCTCCCTCTGCCTGCTGCTCCCTCTGCTTGTGCTCTGTATCTCTATCTCTGACAAATAAATCTTAAAAAACAAAAGCAAAAAAACCCTAAACCCAACTAAACACATGCCATTTAAACAAAGGGACTCCTAAGAGTTGAAAATAAAAGGATAGGAAAAGTAATGACTTTTATTATTTTTTTAAGAGCAATGTTAAATTGGAGTTACCTTCAAGGCAAAATGCTTTGAACTAGAGTTACCCCTATTCGCTATCCCTTTTCTCCTATAACATTAATTTTTCCCTCCCCTGGGTCATTCTTCTGAACATATCAATACTCTCTAATACTTGTCATCTTTAAAAACAAACAAGAAAACCCTCCTCTGATCCCACGTTGACCTCTAGCTATTACCCCAATTCTTGCTTTTTAAGTTTTTAATGACAGTTAATCAACATAGAATGTTATACGTTAGTTTCAGGTGTCTTGCTCCCTTTCACAGCAAAACTTCTTGGACGTGCCATCTATATCTACTATCTACTTTTCACATCCCATTTACTCTTCAACCTACTTCCATCTGGGCTTTCTCTTCCATTCTATTTAACTGCTTGTCAAGATCAGATACTTCTACACTATCAAATTAAAAAGAAACATTTCTCTTCACCCTTCTTGAGCTCTCAGAAACTGTTTCCTGACTACTAACTTCCTTAACCACTTGCTCTCTTGGCTCCCATTTCATTACTCTTTGCTCAAAGGATTCCTTTTTCAGTTTCACCTGCCAACAACCCTTCCTGGTTTACCCAAACTCAATCCTGAGCCCTCCATTCTTCTCTCACTGTACTCTACACCCTTAGGTGAATTTATCTAATCCCTAGTTTTAAATCCTTTAAATCCTGATACCTCTTTTTCTAAGTACCAGATTCATACACCTAACTTTTATACTTTCACTGGGACCTTGACACAGGATAAAAAGCACAAAATAGATGTCTTGATTTTCTCTGGTCTGAAACCTTTCACCCTTAGTTTTCAATATCTCAGTAAATCTACCCAGTTGCACAGACCATAAATCTCGGAGTTGATCGTGATTTTCCCTCTTCCCTTACTCTCCACAGCAATTGCATAAGAAGTCCTGTTGGTATGATTTCCAAAATATTATGTAGAAACTGTCCGCTTTCCCTTTTGGCACCTGTACTGGCAAAATACCTAGCACATGATAAACACGTTCCGTAAACCTAACAGAAACACACAAAATTACAAACAGGAACCAGAGAAAGGCTTTACCATATAAGATTTGTTAATAAATACACAAAGTACTGTTTGTTGGTTTATTTACCAGTCTATGGAAAGTTTCATTATACCAAATTCTTCGTATCTATAGGAGTCACTATGTAGGTATGCCTAAACTTAAGCATCCAAACCTAATAAAATTAGGATTCATACAAAATAATGATTACACATCATAAAATTACAAGAAAAATTAAACAGCCAACTCTATGTGAATTCATTTGGATATAAGGTGATGTACCTTCTTTTATTAATTTAAATTCAATTAATTAACATATAATGTATTATTAGTTTCAGAGGTAGAAGTCAGTGATTCATCAGCCTTATATAATACCCAGTGCTCATTACATCACATGCCCTCCTTAATGTCCATCACCCAGTATCCCACTGCCCCCTTCCCCTCCAGCAACCCTGTTTTGTTTCCTACAGTTAAGAGTCTCTTACAGTTGGTCTCCCTCCCTGATTTCATCTTATTTTATTTTTCCCTCTCTTCCCCTATGATCCTCTGTTTGTTTCTTAAATTACACACAGGAGTGAGATCACCTAATTGTCTTTCTCTGATTGACTAATTTCGCTTAGCATAGTAACCCTCTAGTTCCATCCACATCGTTGCAAATGGCAAGACTTGACTTTTTTTAAATGACTGAGTAATATTCCATTGTGTTTGTGGGTGTGTGTATATACAAACCACATCTTCTTTATCCATGTATCTATCAATTGACATCTGGCTCTTTCCATAGTTTGGCTATTGTGGACATTGCTGCTATAAACACTGAGGTGCAAGTGCCCCTTCAGGTCACTACTTTTGTATCTTTGAGGTAAATACCCAGTAGTGCAATTGCTGGATCACAGGGTAGCGCTATTTTCAACTTTTTGAGGAACCTCCATACTGTTTTCCAGAGTGGCTGCACCAGCTTGCTTCCACACCAACAATGTAGGAGGGCTCCCCTTTTTCTGCATCCTCACCAACATCTGTCGTTTCCTGACTTCTTAATTTTAGCCATTCTGACTGGTGTAAGGTGGTATCTCATTGTGGTTTTGATTTGTATTTCCCTGATGCCGAGTAATGTTGAGCCCTTTTTCATGGGTCTGTTGGCCATCTGGATGTCTTCTTTGGAGAAATGCCTGTTCATGTCTTCTCCCCATTTCTTGATTGGATTATTTGTTCCTTGGGTGTTGAGTTTGATAAGCTCTTTATAGATTTTGGATACTAGCCCTTTATCTGATATGTCATTTGCAAATATCTTCTCCCATTCTTTCGGTTGTCTTGGTTTCGTTGACTGTTTCCTTTGCTGTGCAAAAGCCTTTTATCTTGATGAAGTCCCAATAGTTCATTTTTGCCTGTTTCCCTTGCCTCTGGAGATGTGTCTAGCAAGAAGTTGTTGCAGCAAGGTCAGAGGTTGCTGCCTGTGTTCTCCTCTAGGACTTTGATGGATTCCTGTCTCACATTTAGGTCTTTCATCCATTTTGAGTCTATTTTTGTGTATGGTGTAAGGAAATGGTCCAGTTCCATTCTTCTGCATGTGGCTGTCCAATTTTCCCAACACCATTTGCTGAAGAGACTGTCTTTTTTCCACTGTGTATTTTCTCCGCTTTGTTGAAGATTCGTTGACCATAGAGTTGAGGGTCCATTTCTGGGCTCTCTCTTCTGTGCCACTGATCTATGTGTCTGTTTTTGTGCCAGTACAATACTATCTTGATGATTACAGCTTTGTAACAGAGCTTGAAGTGCGTAACTGTGATGCCACCAGCTCTGGTTTTCTTTTTCAACATTCCTTTGGCTATTCGGGGTCTTTTCTGGTTCCATACAAATCTTAGTATTATTTGTTCTGGCTCTGTGAAAAAAGTTGATGGTATTTTGATAGGGATTGCACTGAATATATAGATTGCTCTAGGTAGCATAGACATTATAACAATATTTTTTCTTCCAATCCATGAGCATGGAACGGTTTTCCGTTTCTTTGTGTCTTCCTCAATTTCTTTCATGAGTGTTCTATAGTTTCCTGAGTACAGATCCTTTGCCTCTTTGGTTAGGTTTATTTCTAGGTATCTTACGGTTTTGGGTACATGGGATCGACCCCTCATATTCTCTTTCTTCTGTCTCATTGTTAGTGTATAGAAATGCAACTGATTTCTGTGCATTGGTTTCTGTGCATCCTGCCACTTTGCTGAATTCCTGTATGAGTTCTAGCAATTTTGGGGTGGAGTCTTTTGGGTTTTCCATAGAGTATCATGTCATCTGCAAAGAGTAGAGTTTAACCTCATCTTTGCCGATTCTGATGCCTTTTATTTATTTCTTTTTGTTGTGATTGCTGAGGCTAGGACTTCCAGTACTATGTTGAAGAAGAGTGGTGAGAGTGGACATCCCTGCCGTGTTCCTGACCTTAGGGGAAAAGCTCTGTTTTTCCCCATTGACTATGATATTCGCTCTGGGCTTTTGTATATAACTTTTATGATATTAAGGTATGTTCCCTCTATCCTTACACTGTGAAGAGTTCTAATCAGGAAAGGATGTTGTACTTTGTCAAATGCTTTTTCTGCATCTATTGAGAGGATCGTGTTGTTCTTGTCCTTTATTAATGTAGGGTATCATATTGATAGATTTGTGGATGTTGAACCACTCTTGCAGGCCAGGAATAAATCCCACTTGGTCATGAATAATCCTTTTCATGTACTGTTGGATCCTATTGGCTAGTATCTTGGTGAGAATTTTTGCACCCATGTTCATCAGGGATATTGATCTGTAATTCTTTTTGGTAGGGTCTTTGTCTGGTTTTGGGATCAAGGTAATGCTGGCCTCATAGAGTTTAGAAGTTTTCCTTCCATTCTGATTTTTTGAAAAAGCTTCAGAAGAATAGGTATTAATTCTTTAAATGTTTGGTAGACTTCCCCTGGGAAACCATCTGGCCCTGGACTCGTTTGTTGGGAGATTTTTGATGCCTGCTTCATTTTCCTTGCTGGTCATGGGTCTGTTCAGGTTTTCTATTTCTGTTTCAGTTTTGGTAGTTTTATACATTTCTAGGAATGCATCCATTTCTTCCAGATTGCCTAATTTGTTGGCATATAGTTGCTCATAATATGTTATTATTGTTTGTATTTCTTCCATGTATTTCACTGATTTCTGCTCTAATCTTATCTCTATTCTCCTGCTGGGTTTAGGTTTTATTTGCTGTTCTTTCTCCAGCTCCTTTAGGTGTAAGGTTAGGTTGTGTATTTGAGACCTTTCTTGTTTCTTGAGAAAGGCTTCTATTGCTATATACTTTCCTCTTAGTATCACCTTTGCTGTATCCCAAAGATTTTGAACAGTTGTGTTTTCATTTTCATTTGTGTCCATGAATTTTTAAAATTCTTTAACTTCCTGGTTGACCCATTCATTCTTTAGTAGGATGCTGTTTAGCCTCCATGTATTTGAGTTCTTTCCGACTTTCCTCTTGTGAGTTCTAGTTTCAAAGCACTGTGGCCCGAAAATATGCAGGGAATGATCCCAATCTTTTGGTACCAGTTGAGACCTGATTTGTGACCCACAATGTGATCCATTCTGGAGAATGTTCCATGGGCACTAGAGAAGAATGTGTATTCTGTTGCTTTGGGATGGAATATTCTGAATATATCTGTGAAGTCCACCTGGTCTAGTGTGTCATTCAAAGCCCTTCTTTCCTTGTTGATCTTCTGCTTAGATGATCTGTCCATTGCAGTGAGGGGAGTGTTAAAGTCCCCTACTATTATTGTATTATTATCGATGTGTTTAATTTTGTTATTAATTGGCTTATGTAATTGGTTGCTAGGGGCATAAATATTTACACCTGTTAGATCTTCTTGTTGGAAAGACCCTTTAATTAGGATATAGTGTCCTTCTTCATCTCTTATTAGTGTCTTTGGTTTAAAATCTATTTTGTCTGATATAAGGATTGCCACCTCAGCTTTCTTTTGACATCCACTGGCATGATAAATGGTTTTCCACCCCCTCACTTTCAATGTGGAGGTGTCTTTGGGTCTAAAATGAGTCTCTTGGAGACAGCATTTCTTGCTTTTTTGTCCAATCTGATACCCTGTGTCTCTGATTGGGGCATTTAGCCCATTTACATTCAGAGTAATTATTGAAAGATATGAATTTAGTGCCATTTTATTATCTGTAAAGTGACTGTTTCTGTTTCTTTCTGGTCTATGTTACTTTCGGGCTCTCTCTTTGCTTAAAGGATCCCTTTTAATATTTCTTATAGGGCTGGTTTAGTGATCACTAACTCTTTTAGTTTCTTTGTCCTGGAAGCTTTTGAACTCTCCTCCTATTTTGAATGACATCCTAGCTGGATATAGTATTCTTGGCTGCATATTCTCCTCATTTAGCACTCTGAATATATTATGCCAGTCCCTTCTGGCCTGCCGGGTCTCTGTGGATAGGTCTTCTGCCAGTCTAATGTTTCTACCCTTGTAGGTTATGGATCTCTTGTCCCGAGCTGCTCTCAGGATTTTCCCTTTGTCTCTGGGATTTGCAAGATTCACTTTAATATAATGTCTATGTCAGGGTGCTGACCTGTTTTTATTGATTTTGGGGGGGGGGGTTCTCTCTGCCTCCTGGACTTAAATGCCTGTTTCCTTCCCTAGACTAGGTAAGTTCTCTGCTATAATTTGCTCCAAGTACCTTCTGACCACCCTCTCTCTTTTCTCTTTTTCTGGGATCCCAATTATTCTAATCATGTTTCACTTTATGGTATCACTTACCTCTTGAATTCTCCTCCTGTGATCTAGTAGTTACCTTTTTCTCAGCTTCTTTATTCTCCATCATTTTGTCTTCTGTATCACTAATTCTCTCTTCTGTCTCATTTATCCTAGCAGTTAGAGCCTCCATTTTTTATTGCATCTCATTAATTGCCTTTTTGATTTCAACTTGATTAGATTTCAGTTCTTTTATTTCTCCAGAAAGGGATTCTCCAATGTCTTCTCCGCTTTTTTTCAAGCCCAGCTAGTATCTTTATAATTGTTACTCTGAACTCTAGTTCTGACATCTTACTTACATCCATACTGATTAGGTCCCTGGCAGTCAGTACTGCGTCTTGTTCTCTTTGAGTGAGTTTTTCCGTCTTGTCATTCTTACAGAAAGTGGTCACTTTTCTTGTAGAGTTGCAGCTATTCTTTTCTTAGGTCTCTGGTTGTGTTCAGAATGATTTGATAGCTATCTAGCTGAATTCCTGGTACCAGACGAAACTAAGGTCTCCTACTCCTCTGCCATCTTGGACTATCTGCTAGTGTTTGGTGATGCACTTCTCATAGTGTGTAGAACTGAGCACTATGTGCATAGCATCATGCTAGATATTGTGCATGATCAAAAATCAGTGGAAGTAATGTTAATGCTCTCAAATATACTATGGAGGAAAAAAACTAGTATGTGATTAAATGTCAAAATAATTGGATGCGAGGCTTAAAACCAGACTTCAAAAGTTAGAACTTAAAAAGGAAGAGAGGAGGTCAGGAATATTTCAGAATTTAGAAAGAATCTGGTCTGTATCTAAACATTTGGGTCCCTACCATATGAAAGCATAAGCACTCAGAAATCACTAGAAACTGCATTTATTGCTTACTGTATATTAGGTACTTGGTAATATTACATGTATAATCTTAACTGTCACAACAGCTCTGAGACTGCTACTATTCTGCATCTATTTTACATCTATTTCCATATACCTGTAATGTACAGGAATTAATAATGTGGGTAGAGATGTACATAAGGGCCACATTGCCAATGGGTTTAGGCAGGTCCCTAAGAAATTTGAACTTTATACAGGGGCTACAAAATATATTTTACAGGAAGAGAGATTAGGCACTTTATTTTAGTATTATCCCTCAGAAAGCAACATAAAAGAATAGTCTGAAGCAAGGGTAAACAGGAGACACAGAAACTTAAGTTATTGCACCACCTATGCTAGTGAAGCTATGGAGAAACGATCCATCACACATTCCTAGTGGGAATCTAAAATGATATACACACTCTGGAAAACAGTTTGGCAGTTTCTCATAACACTAAATATGCAAATACCAAATGACCCAGTAATTGCACTGTTGGGCATTTATTCCAGAGAAATGAAACCTTGTATTTATATAAAAATATGTACTTTATGGTTCAGAGCTACTTCATTCATAATAGCCGCAAACTAGAAACAACAGATGCCCTTCAACAGGTTAAATAACTGTGGTATACCCACACCATGAAATATTATTCAGCATAAAAAGGAGACAAACTAATGACTTATGGCAACAACTTGACTGAATCTCAAGGAAACTGTGCTGGAAAAAAAAAAGTCAATCTCAAAGTTGCATATGGTATGATCCCATTTATATAACATTCTAGAACTGGCAAAATTATAAAATGACAAAATGGAAAACAAATTAGTGGGTGCCAGGGGTTATGAATGATAGTAATAAAGGGGAGGGTGTGGTTATATAAAGACAACAGAAGAGATCTGTTGGGTCATAGAACAATACACAAACCTACCCATATGATTAATTGCATAGAACTACACACACACACACAAATGACAAGTAAACCTGGGGAAATCTAAATTAATCTGTGAATCGTGTTAATGTCAATACCCTGGTTGTGACATTGTACTACAGTTTTGCAAGATGTTACATTTGTGGGAAACTGGGCAAAGGGCGTATGAGATCTTTTGGCATTATTTTACAACAGCACATCAATCTACAATTATCTCATATTAAAATTACTATTTAAAAAAAATCATCACAATAATCCAAGTAAGAAGTTATGACAATTTCAACTAAGACTGTGACAATGAAATGTATCAACGTATTTTACAGCAGAATAAAGATCAGCCAAGTAAGATAAACAGCAAAGCATGTAGCTTTGGCCCACAGTAGCTCCTTCCTGAAAATACATTCTCATCCAATCATGATAAGGAGAGGGAAGTAAATTCTATGACCTATGAGGAAAATCCTGTCTTTCATAATGAGCAGGTACAAATATGTCTTATATGATTGACTTCTAGAATCTCACAGGAATTTCCCTAAAGACCACATTCTGTTACACAGGGTTTCTCAACTTCAGTATTATTGACATTTTGGACTGTATAATCCTTTGTTGTGGGAGATCACCTATGAATTGCTAAGATGTTTAGCAGAAACCCTGGCTTCTACCCAAGAGCTACCACTAGCTACTTCCTACCCCAGTTGTGACAGCCAAAAATGTTTCCAGACATTGCCAGATGTTCCCTGGAGGGCCAAACTGACCCTGGTTGAGAACGATTGTGCTAGGCTAATAAAAACAAGGACAAAGAACTCAAGTTTGGGAGATAGCTACAGATAGATTTCTGGAAAGTCTGATAATTTTAACTTTAAAAAAGGTCAATACATAACTCAAGATTGAGAAACATTACTGTAGGGAACGCAAAGATGAATGATAATTTTAACTGCCCTCAAAAACCTAATAGTGTAGTAAGAAAAAACTTATTAAACTACAAAGCGATAAAACTACTACAAAGCAATTACTTTAGATGAGAGGAGTAAGTATTACATCAGAGCACACACTTATATCCGTATAAGAAAGAAGCCTTTAATGGGAGCCAGGACTCCATAAAAAGTCTATAAAAGCTACAGGTACTGACTGAGAGTCCACACTTTGGAAATCAGGGATGTTATGAAGGCTTTCACACCCTTTAAGCTAACACTAGGTGAAAAGAGGAAAGAGACAGTAACTGAGGGTAAATAAATGTGGTCTGGGTTCTTGTAAATACTAACAGACAAACTGGTTCTAGCACTGATTCATCTCTAAGATGCCATCTCCCTATAAAGCGTTTCAACATAAATTATCTACTTGACAGGTATTTTATTAATGTCATTAACAACTTCACCAACCAAAAAATAAACATGTAATCATCTAGAGAGGGTTCTAGCAAAACATCTAGCTATTCAAATGAATGGGTGGATTTCCTCCCAGTCTCCCCAGATATATATTTTTAAGTATATTCAACATGAAAATGGCTTTTCTATTACACCCAGCACTTCATTCTTAAAACCACTGATTTTCTCTTCGCTTCACAACTAATCTGTTGAGTACTTTCTGTTACTCTAATGATTGCCAATCAGAGGATCAAGAGAGAAAGAAAAAAATTTTCAGCGTCTCTTCCTCCTTCCTCATTATCAACAGAGATTCTTAAGCCAGAGGCCGCAGCTTTAGAAAGTATATGAAACCCTTAAAACTCCAGTAAAATTTTGTGCATGTACATTTTTCCAGGGAAAAAAACCCAAACCTTTCTTCAAATTTTCAAAGGCTAAGTACACTTCCCCTGAAGCTCAAAACAATTACTTTGTACAAAGTATTCAAGATGTATTTTCCATTTGGACAAAGTTAGATACAATCACAAGATCACTTTTGTCACACACTTATATTTTGTTCTAAATATTGGAAATAACAAAAATTACTACTTTTAAAAAGCAGTCCTTTTGGGGTTTCTCTTTTCACAGTCATAAATTAAGCCGTATTTACTTGAGGACTCTTTTACAACATCAGCTGAGATGACAAGAAAACATTACGGAGTTAGAAATCATAAAACTATACCTATTGTAGAAAAACTCTTCTAGGACTAAGTGGGACAATTTGTAGTACGCCAAATTCTGGAGTACATAAAACTGACAACCCTAATAAAATTACCTGTAAGTCTTGGAAATAGTAACAATTGTCCATTGATATAAAATTATAATAAGAATATTCTAAGTTACAGGATAGTGATTCCTTGATATATTAATATATTCTAACAATTATAATTAATGTGCTGCAGAAGAGTGATTTCAATATTTGTGGTATGTCAGTTTTTGCAAGACATTCAAAATATGCTGCTATGAAAGCTAAGAAAGTTTGAATAGAAAGCCATACCGAAGAAATTTACATTCGCTTTTAAGTTAGTGAAAACAAGCACACCATTTAAATTAAGCCCCATTAGAACACAGGAGTAAAATAAATATACTTTAAAAACTGACCATCTAGTTACATTTCAATCTGAATTTGAAAAGTACTATATCATGGTCAAATGGACAGTACGGAACAAGTTCAAAGAAATAGAAAAATATAAACAGAAATACTCACTTTATATATCCACACCCATATAACACCATAAATTGATGTACCCAACATCAGAAATGCCACCAACTTTATGAGAAATTTTAGAAACGCCATAACTAATCAATCAGGCATAGACCAATTTAGCCAATTAGTAAGAAAGCAAGTGAAACGGTTACTAAAGAACACCTCACCAAATGCTTTCCAACTGAGATTAAAGATATGAAAGAACCAGAAGTTTTGCTAAATCTTGTTGAAAATATAAAATGTTTAGGGCGCCTGGGTGGCTCAGATGGTTAAGCGTCTGCCTTCGGCTCAGGTCATGATCCCAGCGTCCTGGGATCGAGTCCCGCATCGGGCTCCCTGCTCCTTGGGAGCCTGCTTCTCCCTCTGCCTCTCTCTCTCTCTCTGTCTCTCATGAATAAATAAATAAAATCTTTAAAAAAAAAAAAAGAAAATATAAAATGTTTAATTTTCAACAAAATCATTTTACTAGATTGAATTCCTTGAGAGCAGAACCCACAACCAATTCATTTCTGTATTCTTAGCTTCAAACAGTGCTCAGGCACAGCAGACATTCAGTAAGATGCTCATTGAGTAAAATCACAGTTTCCTTAAGTTAAAATAAATGGTAATTACTAAAAACAAACAAACAAAAAAAACCACCCACATAAACGGTTCTTTTGTCACCACGACAAAAGCTACATACTCATACTGACTTCAACGGACAAGAGTCAACATAACATACCAGGCCATAAAAATTAATTATAAATCTTGCTTGTAACAGATATAATGGTTTTTATCCCTTAGAAAGTACCCCAATTTGGGGGAAAGGCAACTTCACCCAGAGCTCTAGGGATAAAGGCTCAGGCCTACATTCAGTATCATAAATTTTACTCTGGCCAGAGTTTACTGGTTAGGAATGGATATAGGACCCAACTCAAGGTAAACAGGCTGGGAAAGATGCTGATTGAGGAGCGTGGGAAAGCAACCTTCTCATTCTTCTGAACATACTGCTTTTACAAGAGTGACCCACACTCTTTCTTCCCCAAGGAAATTCTGCAAGACAATGATGGATCTAACGGATACTCTGTCAACTGACAAGAAATCTAACCAAGGTACTCTCCCAGAATAGGTAAAAAACAGAAAATCTGAAACTTTCAAGCAGTTCAAGACTGTTAAATGACCTTGCTCACTAAACAAAGTCTACCTTTACCTCCATCTGTCTCTGATCTGCAAGTATTGTTCTTTCTACAGTAAGCTTTTTAACATCCAACTTTTATTTAGCCTTAATTATAAAGATTTTCTCTCAGATGTGAACACTGACAGTCCATCAAATAACTGTCAAGAGGTTAAATGATATACACTAAAAATGAAAAGCAAACTTACCCTGTAACTTATGCATTCTGATACAGACAAACAACAGTTCAATACAGACATAGATCTCATTACTTTTGTATCTGGAATGAACAGTCAGAAAATTTTGGTCACCACTGTTTAAGAATATTTTTAAAAGGTATTTTACTTAACAAAGACTGAGATTCTAGAAGTCAGAAGTCAAATAATTCTAAACCTAAGATTCATTACATTCTAAATGATCTACCATACTAATTAATATTAGGGTATCAATCCACTATTTACTAATATCAAATTAACATTTTGTGACTCAATATATACATATAGACATCTATCTCTGCACAGTTTGTTTTGAAGGTAACATACCTATTTTGGTATTCTTCCCCAAACCCTGTTATAGTGGCTACAGCAGTAGAATCTTCTAAGACATTATCTGAGAGTCAGGTTTAGTAAGAAGGAAGCAGTAAAACAGAGAAAAGAATATGGACTGGAAGCAACGTTTGAAAATAAAATAGGAATTGGTAGTCACTAATATAAATAAGAGAAGGAAAAGATTCAGGACCTAGAAGATAGAAAAACAATTTTAAAAGAAGCTAAAAATGAAAAATCATCATAATACCAACTTACTCTAATGCACCATAAAATTCACCAAGTATCTTACTATTTCCTGTCTGAATCAAGCTAAGAGCACTGAAATAGATACTGAAGAGAAACTAAACTGGATTAAACACACTTATACCTCATTTCATCAAATGTGTGTTAAAAACCGGCAATTTTATCAATACAACTCAAATTTCTCATTCAGTTCTTCCTCTTAAAGCACTTTCAAACACCTGCAGGTTATGAAATCAATTCAGCAGGTCACAACCAGCATCCCCTCATTTCACTGTAATGGACTAGAACATCAAAATAACATACACAGTAGCAGCAAGTATTATTTTTTGAGATTTCATTTATGTAGAAATATTTATGTGTATGGTTTAAACAAAACAATTCCTATGGGTTGCAATCAAGAAATGTCATACCAGGTTTGGATTTCATAACTAACACTAAACTCATTTTGAAATATAAAGGACAATCAAGTGTAAAGCCTTCTTTGAATGACAAGCCCAGTTTAAGAGAAACAGATCTCTGAGCCTTCGTTAGATGCCACTAGGGTCCCAAAGTTAAGATTTTCCAGGTGTTAAGAAATCTGAGTAAAGATTCCTGGACTATAGCTCCCATCTTGGAATCAAAGAATGAAGGTAAACAGAATGACCCTTCCTCTCAGCAAAGAAAATGCATAAAGTCAGGTTCAGAATTCTTAAGAGTATTTAATTTAAAAATAAGTCCAGAAACTAATCCAGCATAATGGGACAAAGGACTGTTGTGAAATACAGCCAGAGTATACAGGGATATTTCAGGCCTGATACATACTATAGTAGCATTTATTAAGTACTGCTACATGCCAAGCATTTGAAACACATAGTTCTGATTTCTACCACAATTTCAAATACTATAATCACTCATTTACAAGTGAAGAGATCAGCTCAGAATGAGTTAAGTGTTACTATTACTCTTTACCTACTGTTCTTAAAGATCATCTCTACTACTTGGCCATTCAACACTGGCAGTCCCTCAAGGCTCGCAGGCACTCCTCTGTACTCTCACCCTAAGTCAATTTCATCTATTGCCACCTCTACTTCATTGTCTCCTGAATATGTATCTCCAACTCAGACCTCTCCTGTGAGGAATGGTATATCTAACTGCCAAACTGACATCTCCACTTGAACTCTAAAGCCCAAGTTTTAATTCCCACTCCCCAAATCCAAACCTGGTAAATTTCTAATGTTCTACATCATATACAGCATCATCACTGTTGAAGCTGCATAAGCTAAAACCAAGAAGGTATCTTTCATATCTCATTCACCATCCTCACTCTTCCCCCACACAATACATCATCAAATCTTAGGGATTTTAAGTACTCTCAAATCCATCTCACTTTCTCCACTGCCACCATTCTCCCTCCCCACTACAACTACTCAAAGCCTTCATCATGGTTTATTTAGACTACTCCAGTATGCCAATTAGTCTTCCATCACTCAACCAATTCTCCACACTAAAACCAAGTGATTTCAAATCCATCCACTGCCTAATTGCAAATTAAAGCTAAATAACAAAAACGTCTAACAGAGCTAAAAAGGTCCAAGTCTAGTCCCAACTCTTCCTTGAACTACTCTCTCCCACAGAACAAGTGTCAACAAACTATGGCCTAGGGACCCAATCCAGCCTGCTGCCTGTTTTTGAAAACAGCCATACTCATCTGTTTACATATTGTCAATGGCTTTTTTGGTACTGCAGCAGCAGATATGAGCAGTTGTAACAGAAGCTGTATTACCTGCAAAGCCTAAAATACTTATTATCTGGCTCTTTACAGAAGGTATGCCAGTACCTTCATTAGATTAATGACGACCCACAGTGTCCTCTTTAAAGAACATATCACATTCCCTTTTACAACATGAACACTATTCATTCAGCACTAAATATTCTTCCATCCACCCAACTATTCCCCTAGTTAAGTACTATTTCTTTTTTTTGAAAGATTTTATTTATTTATTTGAGAGAGAGAGACTGAGAGAGAGAGAGCATGAGAGGGGGGAGGGTCGGGAGGGTCAGAGGGAGAAGCAGACTCCCTGCCGAGCAGGGAGCCCGATGCCGGACTCGATCCAGGGACTCCAGGATCATGACCTGAGCTGAAGGCAGTCACTTAACCAACTGAGCCACCCAGGCGCCCCCCCTAGTTAAGTACTATTAACCCATCAGATCTGACTTAAAATGGTACTTCTCAGGGAGGCCATTCCTTACTCTCTAGACCAGCATATCCCAATTCAGATTAGCCACACTCCAAGAGCCCCATATGGGTACCATGTTGGAATAACAGCTCCAAACCAGAAGACTGTATGTTTTGAGGTGCTCTATTCAATTCCATTGGTCAATGTGCCTATTTCTGTGGCAATACCAGTCTTACATGCCAAAGGTTTACATTATCTGATAAAATAAGCAAATATAACCATCACCACCACTCCACCTCTGCCTTTCTTCAGTGTCCTATTCTAGGCTCTTTACTTTTCCATATACGGGTTAGAATCCGTTGTGAAATTACCTGAAATTACACTTTGAATGAAACACTGAATCCAGAGATCAGTCTGAAGAGCAGTGACTTCTTCATCATACACTATATTCATGGATAGGAAGGCACTAGAGTTCCCCATTTATTCAGATCTTTTTCACTGTCTTTCAATACTTTTATTACCTTTCTACATAGTGGTCTGCACATGTTAAAATACCCCAGGCACTGGATAATCTACCATGCTTTTTTAAGTGATACCTTCTCTATTTTTACTAGTTCTTTATTGCTGATATATAGAGATGCAATTGACTTTTGGTTACTGTTATATATCAAGCTATTTTGCTAACTTTTCGATCTACTAATAATTTATTTGTAGATCCTTTTTGGCTTTTACATAAACTATCACATCAGCCAATAATGACAATTTTGTTTCCTCCATTCCAATATTCACGCTTTTACTTTTTTCCTATCTTATTGCTTTGAGCAGGATCTCCACATAATACTGAATAAAGTGGTGACAGTGTGTACATTATCTCATTCCAGGTTGAAAAAAGAATCCATTTCCCCATTTAGGATATTTGTTGCAGATTTCACTTGTTTATCTGTAGATACCTTTCTTCAAGTTAAGGTTCTCATCTGTTCACAACATAGTTTTCTATGCATTTGTTAAATTATAAAGTGCCTTTCATATATTGTTGTTGCATGTTTTTTGCTATTACATGGCCAAAATCCCTTACCTAAAACCCTTGAGGAAAACAGGTTTTAGAATTTGGAAATTTTTAGACATTAGTCATAACATACAGTACAAAAAATGTCAATTATGTAACCCCATTAAATTGCGGGTCAGTACCCTGTTATTTAAATACACTAATATTTTTGCAATGAACTGTACAGATATTTACTCTATATAAGATAAATAATGATTAAAAATAGCCTCAAATCAGATTCTGCCATCAAGAACAGGTCAAATCAGATTATGCTGCAAAGTTAAAACAAAAACAACTTGGTTTTTGTAAGTTGTTGGATTTCAAAATTGCAGTCAACGGTCTGTGGATCTGTATTTTATTTAGGATTCTTCCATATACACTCCTAAGTAAAACAGGACTATAATTTTCCTTTCCTATACCATCCTTGTCTGGTTCTGAAATTAAGACTAGAGAACTTCAGAGAATGAATTAAATTTTTTTTTTAAGATTTTATTTATTCATTTGAGACACAGAGATACAGAGAGAGAGAGAGAGAGAAAGAAAGGGCAGGGAGAGAGGCAAAGGGAGGGAGAAGCAGGCTCCTCGCTGAGCCAGGAGCCCGATGTGGGACTCGATCCCAAGGCCCTGGGATCATGACCTGAGCCGAAGGCAGACGCTTAACCATCTGAGTCACCCAGCAGCCCCCAGAGAATGAATTAAAGAATGTATTCTCCTGCCTTCTGTTTGCTGAAACAGTTAGTAGAACTGAAATGACCTGTTCCTTGAAAAGTCTTCTGAAAAATGATTTTTGTGCAGGACAGAACTACTACAACCTATTTAATAGTTACAGGATTATTCAAAGCTTTCTTGTCTAAGTAAATTACATATTTTTAGGAGTTAATTTTGTTTATACTTTCTAATGTCTTGACATTAAATTGTTGACAGTATTCTATTCTTTTTAATCTGATCTATAATTATGTTCCCTTTTTCATTCTCAGTATTTAATTATGTCTTCTCTTTTTTTCTGATCAATCTTGCAGGATATTTATCTATTTTTCTAGCCTTCTTAAAGAATCAACTTACATCTTTACTGATTTCTCATTTGGTCTCTGTACCCCTGTAACTTTAAAACTGAGTACGTAGGGGTACCTGGCTCAGTTGGTAGAACATGTCACTCTTGATTTTGGGGTTCTAAGTTCGAGCTTCACATTGGGTATAGTATAGAGATTACTTTAAAATAAATTCTTAAATAAATAAAAATAAACTGGGGGTGCCTGGGTGGCTCAGTCAGTTAAGTGTCCAACTCTTGATCTCAGCTCAGGTCTTGATCTCAGGGTTGTGAGTTCAAGCCTCACACTGAGCTTGGTGCTCAGCATGGAGCCCACTTAAAAAATTAAAAAAACAAAAAAACAAAAAACCCTGTGTATGTACATCAGCTTCCCACCTAGACTACGTGACATCAATCTCTTCCTTACCTTCAACCTGAAGTCCAACACAACTTTCCCTGCTCCTCTGGCCTTGCTTAACTAACTGTTTTTGGATTTAAAACAGCTCTTCAGTTTAGTAGATTTTTATAAATGGAATGCTATTTCTCAATACCCAAATAAGGGCAGTTTTGTATCATCTCTCACCTTACTTTAGTCACAATTTTATGCCCCTGTACAAATGATTCTCCCCACCTAAAATATCTTTTCTCCTTCTTCAAAGCCAATCAAAATATCCAAAAGTGGTGATTTACACCTTTCTCTTCATGAAGTTTTGTGAAATTAACTCTACACACTCTATGGCAATCTGTCTAGAGTCTTTTAATATTTATACGTAAACAATACTATCGCACAATAGTGTATATACTTTTTTATTTAACAAATTTACCAATGTGTCAGGCACTGCTGTAAATAAATATGAACTGATTTCTCAAAGAAGTCCTAAGAAGTATGATTATCTCTATCTTCCTAGTTGGAAGTGCAGAGAGGTTACGCACTTACACTTAGTAAATGGCATAGCCTGAATTCAAATTCTAGAAGTCTAGCTCTAGACCATGTGCTCTTAACAATTACACTATGCCTCCTTAAACTGCTCTAGTAGTACCTTCTTAACACTGCCCCAAGCACAAAGTACGATCTCTCAAACTACCATTTAAGCTCTTTAAGGAATGCATGTCTTCAACTTTTCATATCCTTCAACAGCTTTCTGTACAGACTTTAAGTGTTTAGCAGGTTTTTAATGAATGCTTACTGAACTGAAACATGAGAGGACAATTACTGAAGTCCAGATGACACAATGAAAATAATTTTTAGGCAAACTAAGTTGCACTAAAGTACTCCAGCCTTTCTGTAATGCTTAAAAAACACTACCATGGATAACTGTGATATAATAAAAATAAAACAAGACAAAATCAGAGAGGGCGACAAACCATAAGAGACTCTTAACCATAGAAACAAACTGAGGGTTGCTGGAGGGGGGGATGGGGTGGGGGGGATGGGGTAACTGGGTGATGGGAATTAAGGAGGGCACATGATGTAATGAGCACTGGGATGAATCAATGAACTCTACCTCTGAAACATATAGTGTAATAATACACTATATGTTAATTAAATGAATTTAAATAAAATTAAATTAAAAATAATAAAGTTAGTCTTGGAGTGAGCTATTTCACTGTGCATATATACAAAGCCATAAAATATAACTGTGACACAAAACTGTATCTATGAAATTTCACTGTAAGTATCTATGAAATTTCACTGTAACCTATGTTTATCTTTTTAAGACCACAGGTACAGAAACCAAACACTTAAGTGACACCTGATTTAAAAATTACTTACAGATGTAAAAGCTTCTAAAATACAATTTCTCCAATTTTCTTAGAAATCAAGTATAATACATGAATCTAAAAATTAAAGCAATGTTATACAGAAGTGCAAGTAAATTCTAAAATAGCTCTAAAAGACAACTGAAACTACTGAGTTAAGGCAACTGAAAGATTATAAATACGATTCAAAGCCGACTCACCACTTCGAAAGAAGTGAGGAAAAGATGGACACCAAATGGAAAAGAGGTACATTTAAACAAAAGATTGAGTGGAATCAAATATATGAACCATTTCCAACTGTGGAGGAAGAGAATCTAGGCCCATTTTTCTCTGTGGAATAGTAATAAAAATTAAAGACAAATTGTAGTCAGTAACTTTAAGATGAGGTGACTGTAAATACCACCATTATTTTATGTACCTCTAAAAAAAGGAAAGAATAAAATCCTGTGTTAATTAACATATGTCATCAATTACTAGATATATCCAGATTTAGGAGCTATAAAATAAAATAAAAAAAAAAAGCAAAAAAAACCTGCTGAATTTTAGAATCAATAAAATGCTTATCTTCCTGAGCTTATGACAGGGTTACATCCCAATAAACCCATTGTAAGTTGGAAATATTAATAAAAAAAGCACTTAATACACCTAACATTCTGATCACACTTTAGCCTAGCCTACCTTAAATGCGCTCAAAACACATTAGCCTACACGTGCGCAAAATCATCTAACACAAGCCTATGCTATTAATAAAGTGTTGAGTATCTTATAATTTACTGAATACTGTACTGAAAGTGAAAAACAGAATGGTTGTTTACCCTTGTCATCATCTGGCTGACTGGAGCTACAGCTTACGACCATTGCCCTGCATCACAAGAGAGTATTTATACTGGATCTCCCTAGCCCAGGAAAAGATAAAAATTCAAAATTCTAAGTATGGTTTCTACTGAATGTGTTATTGCTTTTGCACCATCATAAAGTTGAAAAATCCTAAGTCAGGGACCATGTGTGTAGTTAAGTGACTACATAAGACAAATCAGGTATGAGGAAATTTAGTTCAATTCAAGGAACATTATTAATAAACTAACTGGAATCAGAGGCTGTGCTAAAATTTCAGAATATAAATACAAATTTGGCTTATTCCTTCCCTGCACAGCGCTCTTAGTTAAGAAATTAACACTAAAAGGAGGAGAGTAATAAAATCAAGTCATCGGAATACTCATGTCTTCAATCTAGTGATTCTATTGCTATACATTTATCCTAAAGAAATGACTGAAAAGGAACAACTTTTATGCAAATTGGCCACTGCAATAAAAAATGATAGCAAAATTTAAAACCTGGAAGCCTAATCACCCAGTTTTAATACAACTTGCTCAATGGAAAATGTAATGACTAAAAAGTATAATCAAAATACTATGGAGCAATATGGAAAAATACAATTAAGTGAAAAAATAAAAAATATATATACACTATTGTCCAAACTAAATAAAATTAGGAAAAAATGGGAGAAGATATAAAGAAAACTAATGAGAAGATGTTCGACACGTTCAAAATCTGTTTTTGATTACAGATTGTATATTAAATAATAATACTGTATCATCATTAAATTTCTTAATTTTGGTACCTGTACTGTTGCTATTTAAGATAATGCTCTTATTCTTAGGAAATAAAGTATTTAACAGTAAAAAGAGTCCAACATCTCCAACTTAATCTCACAGGGCTCAAAATGAATAAACCCCAATAAATACCCACACCAAACAGATCAACGAAGAGGGGCAAAATGTAAAGAGCTGGTAAATCTCAGTAAAGGGTATAGAAAAGCTCCTTTTACTCTTCCTGCAACTATTCTCTAAGTTGAAATTTTAACAGAAAGTTACCAAAACAATTAAGTAGACTTAAAATCAAAAATGGAAAAATAACACACACACAAAAGCAATTTAAAATGGAATGACTGTCAATGCTTTATCTTCGTTAATAAGCATTAAGTAGTATTAATAACATAAGCAAATTGAGAAAAAATGCTCAAGTTTTTTTGCCAGTGATAAAACGTGTAGGGAGGACTAGTGATAATAGGTTGAGTATGAAAGATGCCGAAGATATTTAGCTAGTAGCATGTGTTCAGAGTACCTGTAGTAAACGTATTAAAACTACGGACATAACTGATGAAGAAACTATCAATATAGAGAATAAAAGTCTGCTGAAGGCCATCTTAAAACCATAAACATCTTGAACAAAATTTGTGCACACTCAAGAGTCAAAGAGTACTAGAAGTGAAGGTGCTAAAGTACCACTGTGATAAAGATCTAATGAAAATTATTAAATACAACTTAGCATACATATTTAAGTTTTTAGTGCTTAATACCATCAGGTAAATTACTATCTACTGAAAACAGATATTGCTATTTAGTCAGAATGCTACAACTCAAACTTCAGAAACTTTTCTACATGTCTTTAGGCAAAACACCACCATCCACAAAAGAGATTCCTAGAACTATTAGTAAATTTCCAATATTACAAATTATAAGTTTGACTATATTGTTAATATCCTTGAATGAGACAGGTATATCAAATTAATTTTGCAAAACTGATAGGTCAAAGAAGGCAAAAAGATATAAACGGAATGCTTACAAACAAAAAAGAGCAAAATCACTCTATATCTGGGTTTCTATTAGGAAAATAAACATATTCACCTAGAATGATTATACTGAAGAATATGAATTCAAACTTCTACACTAAATAACGCACAAGTAAAAGGCAATTTAAAAAGTAATGAAAATAATTCACCCTCACAAAATATTCAGAAAATTAAAGAGTTGCTAATTATATTTAATGAATGACACAAGGTAGCCTAAGTTCTCAATGATGTCAAATTCATTATCTTAAAAAATTTAAATACGTATTTTAAAAAGCAAAAACAAACATCTTTATGAACATCACTTACTAGGAGTTAAACTTACCTTTTTATCTTCTTTTACTTTGTGGGTTTTCTTCTTCATTTTCTTATCATCTAACTCCTGGTCTGAAGTGATTGCAGGATTATCAATACCACCTTTCCAAGTTTCAACAGGAGAAAGAAGTGGATCTTCCTCACTTCCACGGTGTCTTCCTTTTCTTTTTGTTTTAGAAGTGGTGAAAGCCTCATCATCACTTGCATCTGAATGTGTTCTTCTATAGTATGACTTGGCTTTACTAAACAGGGTTTTAGATTTATATTTGTATTTTGAAGGCCTCCTTTCCCCATGACTTTTCGACATTCTATCAGAAAATCCATTTTCTTCATCTCCTTGGGTGTTATTTACAAATGAGTTTCGAATTTTAATAATGCGAGTCTGACTATCATCTGGGACAACATACACCTCTTCAGAATAGCCCTTCTGTTTGAAAATTGTGTCAATGGGTTCCGCATAATTATCTGAAGGATCCGTATCTTCAGGATGTGCCAAAGGCACCCGGGAAGTCTGTTTTCTTGGATTTTTACCAATACCAGCTTCAATTGTTTTTACAAGGTTTGGATCCAGTTTTTTCACATTTGTCTTAGGTACAACTGGTTTAGGTTTAATAGGTGGAGGCACTTTATGGTTGCGTTCATGGTCATGACAGTTTGGGGTGCTATGAATAGGATATTCATTTCCTTCTAAATCTAATCTGTATCTAGAACGGTCACTAGGTGTTGGAAGCAACTGTACATCATCTCCAATCGGGCTATAAGGAGGCGGTGCTTCTGTATCATCATCTGAATCAGGGTAGTTGTTATATGGAAAACAGTCTCTGGGAGATGGTAGAAAAACATCCTCACTTTGATGGGTTGATTCCCTTGTATTATCAGATAAATAGGAATTTTCTATCATATTTTTTTTCTCTAGAACATCACTGAAAAACAGTGTAAAGACCTCAGTTTGCCGATGATACTGAGATAATGAATACAGTGCTGTAAATTTAGCAGTGATCTCAGTTGCAATGTGTTCTCCTTCAGTCATTAATTCCTTGATGGCCTCATTTTCAAAAAAATCTGCTTGGCTGTCAGTAACTGCCACCAGCTGTACAGGAATGGTGTCCTGAACTTCTGATAAAAACGCTCGAAGCATTCCCATTGACGCTTTCCGTTTGGCAGAATAAACTAATATATACCCATGAACCAGCTCATCTTTCCTTACTCCAATTGAAGAATGGTATGATAATATTGTGATCTGTATTCGCCTCCTTTTTTCACCAATGATTTTATCAAGCATTAGGGAATTATTTTGTCCAGCTTGAGCAGCACTACAAGAATGAGAATCAAGGAAGGGTGAAAGAATAAGATCCACACTAAAGGGATCACCACACATGGCACACATGACAATTCTCAGGTCAGCTTCTGATACATCCTTACTGATGGGAACTGGACTCACCACATCTAAATTATGTTTAACTGATTCTAATACTCCTCTGAGAGCTTGCTTTATTTGGGTTTCATTAAATTTACGAGGATATGTACCAGGAGGTACATCTACAAAAGGGCATTGTAACTTGTTTGCCAATTGTTGCCCTTGGTGCCTGAGAATTGGTAGATTCTTACTCATAGAATCTCTCTGATTAGCCAGAATTAGAGTAAATGGAAGATTAGCCATGTACTTATCTTTTCTGATCTGAGAAGCTTCAGTTCTTATTTTTCCAATAAATTCCCCAATAAAATTCAATGACTCAATGGAATTAAATACACAGAAGCACCCATGTGGTTTAAAGGCGGCAGTCCACAATTGACTTAAGAAGTAAGGCGACTTGGCATCAACTGGCCGAAGATCAAGTTCATAAATTTTTCCATCTAAGGCATACTCATCATCAGTGGACTGTGTTCTTATCTCATTTGCTAGTTCTTGAGCAAGGCCATCCTTCCCTAAAATGAAAAGGTTAACTTTATCTATACTGGTACTATCATGATACAACCGTAAGCGGCCATGATCCAACTGCAAAAGACTACTAGCAAGTAACTGCTCCACTTTAATGTCTGTACAATTTTGGCCACTAAGACAGGTTTCTTTAGTGGGATGATAAACAAACCCTATGTGCTTAAGTAGAAGAGATTCCCTATCAGGTGCAAGTTTCTGTAAAGCTTTGTATCTCGGTTCTTCACTCAAAACTGTATGAATTTCACTCATTTTATCTGAACTAGGTGTTGCATTAAGATCTAAATCATAAAAAAGTTCAGAGTGCTCAAAAAGCATTTCCTGAAACTCTTCTTTGGCTTTTTCAACAATTTCTCTCTGATGCCTACCATACACCTCTTTGCTATCAGCCTCAGTGATATATTTGAAGGCTTCATCCTCCATAACAAAGCACATAACTTCTTCCCACGGCTGCCCAGGTGAAATGAACTGAATTTTTTCCAAAGTCTTTTTGAATTTTTCCTTCATTTCTACCCTTCTCTTCTCTGATATGAGATGTTGTACATGGTTCTGATAAACTTTTTCAGCTTCTAAAGTGCTCAGGAGGTCAAATGGGATTCGTCTATCATTAATTTTATCTATATGGTCAGTTTCATCCCAAGGTGTTTTTTCTAGCACCACAAAACATAACTGAAAATCTGCTCTCTTTTCCATTAACTTCAAAGCTTCTGACCAATTCAAATGTTCAATCTCTTCTAGGTTTGGCAAAAGAGTGTTAAAAGCTCTTGGTAAAGTATTTATATATTCTTCTCTCCTTTTTCTTATATGTTCCTGTTTAAGTTGTTCTATATGTTTTGAAAATGTATTTCTGGCCTTTCTTGTTCCCTCTAAGTTGATGTATTCTTCATAATCAGGATGATTTTTTAATTTATTACTAACAGTTTTCCAAGTTGCATGATAATCTCTCACAGTCTGCACAAGTTTTTCAAACTTATCTGTTGCTGTGACAACAAGTTGTCGCTGTGTTTTATAAGCATCCAGATAGGGAATAATTTTAGGCTTGCCACGAGTTTTATCCAACATTTGTACCAGTGCAGTGAAACATGTCTCAATGTTGACATTAAATCGTGCTGATGTTTCCACTACGAGAAGGTTCTTTTTGTTTGAAGCAAATGCCTGAACTTCTCTAAGATAATGATCCACGCATTCATCACATTTAGTTGCTGCTATTATTACAGGTTTTTTTGATTTTGATAGTTGGACAAAAAGATTATTCACAAATTTAAGTTGATCATCAAACTTCCTATTGCATCCCTGACTCACATCAATGCACAGTAAAAATCCGTCTACATTGAGCTTCCCTTCAGGCATTTGCTTCTGTTCAAAGTCTTGTTCCAAGCCCAGCTGATCAGTGCAAATGTACATTAGTTTTTCTGCTGACTGCAATTTAGAGGCAGCTGCACGTTTTATATATGGTTGCAAATTCGTACTCCGATGAGGCAAGAAAGTCTGGTCATCAATGAACTCTGTTTGTTCAATGACATGAATTTTGCATTCTACTCCATCTTCACCATTTTGTGTTATGTCACCCCAGTACAAAAAGTGATCATTGTTTACTACTCGTCCTCCGAAGTCAATGGTGCTAAGCACAGAAGTATGCTCTGGGTAATATTCATCTGCTTTTGAGCGTACAAATCTATTGCACAAACAAGACTTTCCAACTCCACAGTTACCTTTGTCTTTTTCAGTCCCAGAGAGTCCAACTACACTGATAGTATAGGATGGGGGGCGAGGCTCTTTGTTTTTTGCCATCATAACTCTCTTCTCATGTCCCTACATTCATAAAGAAAGCCAGATATACTTCTCATTCTGAAAATAAAATCATCTCAAAATACAGATCTCAAAGTTCAGAACTATATTTGGTTCTTTGTATTTCCCTCATTTCTGTGCAGAAAGGTCTTCAAGATCATATGGATCATCTTCCTAGAAAGAGGAGAAAAAGGACAAAACTTAATCACGAATTACACTTCACATTATATACACACTAAAGATATTCATAACAAAGAACTATGGACATTAACAACAAATATTACATGTATTTTAGGAAACCACCATAAAGACTGTTAATGATTTACTGTTACAAACGCAAGATGACTTCAAAATTTAAAACAAATCTAACAATTAAAATAACTACACACATAATTTAAGGTAATGTCTCAGAAAATTTAAAATAAGCCCCAACTAACCAAATGTACATTTTGTCTCTAGTCCTTCCTACAAGTCTGAAGAAATAACTAGTCTTTCCCCCTCCCTCAATTTTCCTGCCTTCTGTGACTAGACTATGTTGGTGATAATCAAATGTACTAGGTGCCGTAACAACTCCCTCACAACTTTCAAAAACAACCTTTCTATTACACTGTTCCTCAAAGCTTGTTCCCTAAAATGGAATCTCATATAAATTTAGGAAGATTTTACAATTAAATAAAATTTTTCATAAAGTTTCAACACGCTCCTGTGAAATCTATCACATTTTATGCCCAAAAACAAATTTAAAATATTCAAATACTTCAAACAGGAAAACAGACATGGACAGTTAATACAAATATTGAGAGTATTTAACTAGACCAATGTTTCTCAAACTATCAAGGTGGAGGATCAATTTTTATTTCATATCTGCAAGTCCAAATTTGCAAGACCCAATAAATGAAATTTTTAAAAAAATCTAAACCCCAATTAGATTCAAGAGACATAAAATTACTGTCTAACTATTTCTAAATGTTCTTGATTTCTATATTCATTTCCTCTCAAGAGTAATTACAAAAAGCTCATGGACCACATTTTGAGTAGCACCAAGCTAAAGAATTTTGAGATTGTGTATTTGAGACAATCTTTGAGAAATATTTGATATACCAGCAACATGAAATAACCTTGAAGAGTTGCATGTAATTTAATTTAGGTTATTTACGTGAAAGCAATGAATCAGTCTTTTATAGAAGTTTTTATTTGTAGATTCTTCACACTCTTTTGAGGTTGAATTAAAAGTAATTCATTTCTACCACATCAAAATTTCACAAGACAGGGAAAATATCCAGTCGTGTACATCAACATATGTGAAAATTATCTTCAATCCAGACAAAATAAAGAACATAGAAAAAAAAAATAAAGAGGTAAGAAAGGAACCATCATTTGCCCCCAAATACCTGGCTTCTACACTGACCTCAACTGCAAGTAAACACCTATTCAAATTATACATTTACTATACTAACAACTAATGATTAAAGAAATTGTTATTATAATTTAAAATTATGACTATTATTTCTGGTAAAATAATATTAAAAATTAAAATTTCAGATTTACTTTTGTATTTCTGAAGTGTATTCTATTAGCCTCAACTACAAATATTAGTAATACCTGCCATATGATATTCAAACAAAGCATTATTAGATTCACTTTCACAACAAAATAATCCTATGTTGAAGGAGCAACACAAGTAGAAAACCATGAATAAAGAGAACTGACCTCAAAGCTGTTATTTATGAGTTTTTGACAACAGTAAAATTGAAACCACTTGTGTCATGGTTTCCCCCATCTATAAAATGGGGCTGCTTATCTATACAAATTTAAGAACTAAATCATCTTTTTAAATGTTAAGTGCCTAGCAAACAAAAAGAGTTTAAGAAGTATTAGAATTCTGTATTAGTTTGATTCTTGGAACCAGTGAAGCTGTCAAAAGATTTTTTTTTTTAAGATTTTATTTATTCATTTGAGATAGAGACAGAGGAAGCACAAGCAGGGGGAGAGGCAAAAGGAGAGGGAGAAGCAGGCTCCCCGCTGAGCTGAGACCTGGATGCAGGGCTCTATCCCAGGACCTGGAGATCATGACCTGAACTGAAGGCAGACACTTAACCATCTGAGCCATCCAGGTGCCCCGCTGTCAAAAGATTTTTTTTTGTAAAAAATGACGTGATCAGACTTGTGACTTAAAAATATTTATCTGGCAGCAATATACACAATAATTAGAAGTAAAAGAAATTAGGGTAGTCCCATCCAATCCTATTAACTCTTTTTCATTAGTAGAACTTCTAAAAAATCTTAATCTGGTTAAATTGGGTAATTGCACCTAGCACCACGTTTAACTTTCTTTACCTAAACTGCATGAAAGAATATTTGTATTTACTGATAAGAAAACAAAGCAAATGAACTGGATAACAAAATCATACACAGTGATAAAAAGGCAAAATGAAATTATTTCATGAAAACAGCACAATGATTCTACAACAATTAAGAAAAAAAGTGAAAACACAGTAAAACACAAGGTCTACCCTTCCTTCTTACTAGAAAAGCAGAAAACTGCAGACAATAAGCTTTAAGATGTACATCAAAAGAAAACATACCTAGTGATTACTCTGGGGAATTTTCATGTTAAACAATATGAACACTAGCACTACATATAGCTCTTTATTAAACAAAAATCTATTCTGAAAACTAAGAGCAATTCAAAGACACGTTAAGACTGTCCCCTCCCTTCCAGTTTAAGAGACACAAAGTTAATAGAAAAGTTAACATTACAAAGTCCTATGAACCTGAGTATTATAGAAAATTCTTAACTACAGACCTAATCCCTTGCCTTAACAGTCACTTCTTTATTCATTTCTCATATATGCTTATTCCAAACACATTAAAAGAAACATTCCTGCTCTCCTACAACATATACCTCAGAATACTGAGACACCTATTTTAAGTTATAGAGTATAAGCAGAAATGAAAACACTCATCATAAAATGTATTTTAAAAGTTACAGAAAGAAAAGGGCCTTAAAATTAAATGAAGATGAGTGGAGGCATGAAGTTATTACCCTTTCTGGAAGGCTTTTTATCTAATGAGAAATAAAACTATTATATTGAGGATAAATTTTAATACTGAGGTTTCAACATACATCCTAATAAATTTGATAGTGGCAGGCTCTGAATCATGAATATTAAACTTTAAATTAAAACTGAGGTAACTCTGTGTGACATTTATGGTTTTCACACCAAATTCACAATAAACTACCAATTAGACATTGAGGAACATCCATGTTCTTCTTTCAGGAAGGCTATCTCCTGGTTATTTTGAAATCAGCTCCAGAGCTTATGTCATGAGTCACTACAAAGTGATTTTCAAATGGTGGTGGAAAATTCTTTCACCTACAGGTGGTAAAAAAAGAACACTGGACAAATAGTTGCTCTCTCCCTCCAACTCAATCATCAAAGCAGTACATGCTTTATCTGATTTACAAGTTTACTTAACTCAAAAGATCTTTTAAAAATTTTTTCCCAAAGCTTTAATATTTAAAAAAAAATGTTTTCAGAGTTTAAAAAAACTTGAGAAACCAACAGACTAGGGAAAAAACTGTCATCACCTGTCCTCAAAAACATTTTGCTATTTGTTTGGGTGAGTATGGTATTACCACCTCATGGGAGAAAGAGAGCTTTCATGAGTTTGGCTGTAACAGGTTATAAGGGCATTTAATTTCAGTCACCTGGATAGTTTATACATACATGAATTATCCACTGGCCCTCAACATCCAGGTCAAAATTACTGTCCATTAACTAACCAAGGTAGTTTTTCTTCTGCACTGATAAAAAAAAAAAAAAAAAATCCCCTCTTTTTTGTGTGTGCTCCTAGTAATAAACTAATGGCCAATATCTATATGCAGGCTATTCGATTTATTTGAAAATTCCTTTCAAATTTGTTTAATGATAATATTTGATTATGTTGATCCATACAACTTTCCAATTTTTGATGTGACTTTACTTTTATGTAACTTGTTCTCATTTTCTCCTATTTTTACCCTTGAAGAAACCATGACAAAAGTAGCAATGATCTATTCAAAGCCATCCAGTTAAAAGGAGTCTCTGGATAACCAATCTTTATTTTCTTAAGCAGTAGTACTGCTTTTCAACAGTTTGCAATGTGGTTTCTTTTTTTTCTTTTTAAGATTTTATTTATTTATTTGCTAGAGAGAGAGAAGGAGCAGGGAAGACAGGGCTAGAGGGAGAAGCCAACTCCCACCGAGCACAGAGCCTGATGTGGGACTCGATCCCAGGACCCCAGGGATCACGATCTGAGCCAAAGGCTGACTCTCAACCAACTGAACCACCCAGGTGCCCCAGCAATGCAGTTTCTCATTCTACCTTTCAGTTTAACTTACAACCATTTCAAGGAAATGTTTAGATTAAGTACCTTCCCAGAAATTAACAACAATGTATAATTTGAGTAGAACTACAGTTGATGAGAGTTGGAGGGAGAGGGCAACTATCTGCCCAATATTCTGTTGACTGGTCCCTAAAATTGTCTTAAAAATGAAGCCATCTATATGACTGAGTTTTCTAAGATATGTGACTAAACCATTCAAACACAACATGCTCCTTTTAATGGAGTTTTAATAACATGAAGTGACTTTCTGAAAGAAAATTTTTCAAGTTCTACAGGGAATCTAGGAAGAATCAATTCTTAGTAATTCTGGACTTAAACCAAAATTTGTTTTGTACCTTCTCACAAAGCTTACATTCATAAATAAAAGCTATAATTTTAAGATTCTATACTTTAAAGTTACTATACTTTGTCAGGAAATTCCTGTTGGTCATATCTTCAAAATATATGGAGAATTTATCACTTCTCATTACATTTATTGCTCTAATTCTGACCCCATCCACCATCATATCTGGCCCCAGATTATTCCAAAGGCTTCCAGACTAGTTTCCCTGCTTCCATTCCTGCTCCTCTTCCCCTGTCTATTACTACCAGAGCAGCCAGAGTTTCTTTTAAACATGAAGTCAGAGCTTCCCATTCTTAGGCCCAAAACCTTCCAGGGGCTCCTAAAAGTCAAAGTCAAATCCTTTCTATGGAATACTATAAGATCTATCTTCTCCAACCCTATCTTGCTCTCTGACCTACTCTCATATATTCTCCCATTCTCATTCTGCACCAGTCACACTGAGGAACACTGTTCCTCAGCATGTCTCTGCCTTTACACTTACTTTTCCTAATAACCCCCAAAACCCTCCTTGCCTCTTAATTCCTATGTTACTATACAACTTATTTATTACTTGTCATTAACTCTATCCTTCTCCCCACCCCAGACCATATTTAATAAAGATCCACAAAGGCACAAATCTTTATTTCACCAATGTATTTCAAAAGCCTCCAAGAGTGCTTCCTATGTACTTGCTACTCAATAAATCCATGAGTCCTAACAAATATTAAAATCAAAATGTTCTTAATTCTTTGGCCAAAAAAAAAGAGGAAATCACATTATGTTTTCTAAATAAGCACTGTACTATATTAATCTAAAAGGTTTTCTAGAGCTATTAATGGAAGGGCGTGCGGGTGACTCAAGTCAGCTGAGCGTACTGGTTTCAGCTCAGGTAGTGACTTCAGGTTAGTGAGATCAAGCCCCTGAGTCGGGCTCTGCGCTCAGCACAGAGTATGCTTAAGATTCTCTCTCCCTCCTTCTGCCCACCCCCCCTTCATGCTCTCGCTAAAATAAATTAATTAATTAATTTAAAAAACTATTAATGGAGGAAATGCACATGCATTTCAAGGTCCCAAAAAGTCAAAAATTAAGCATCAGAATGAAGACTATGATCTATAATATATTCAGCCAGAATAACCATCTAGTTTTTGTTTTTGAAACATTTTTTAGAATCACAAATATTATAAGAAATTACACTTTCAAGACCTAATTACACAGAAGGATCTTTGTAGTTATATGTTCCATCTTCTTTAAGTCAAATAAAATATCCCTTATATAAACAAATATTTGAGAAAAGACAGATCCAAGCCGGAAGATTTCATATATTTCAAAATTTCAGGCAATCTACACTAGCTTAATAAAAGTATCAAATGAATTACTAAAGATGAATATGGTACAATATTGATATAGTATTACTTTTCTTAATGCTGTTCATTCTCAATAACAAATTTATCAATGCTATGAAAAATTAGAAGAGAAAAGCCATTTTAACATACATGATAACTAAGTAAAAACAATGTAATACCTGTAGAAAAGTCAATTATATTCCATAATATTGTCTTTGACCAAGTTTTCTACCACATAAGCACATAATCTTAAGGTTGAATGGAATGCTAAATACAGCATTCCTATGAACCGGTCTTTACACAAAACTATAATCAAGTGAATGAAAAGAGAATCTATTAAAAATTTCAACAACTTACATAGTGACTAAATAACCTGAAAGCATATCTTGGTAGGATTCAGGATTAAACTATGTTAGGATAGAGATTTTGTTCTATTTTTTGGTTGTAGTTGTTTATTTGTTTTACCATATTCCCATCTCCCTGAACAGTGCCTGATACACAGTGGGTACTCAAATATTTGATGACTAAATGGGTCAATCTCCATACTCAGATCCTAAACCACTAGGCAATCTTGAAGTCGTATTTGTAGTCAAAATTAAAAATTACAACAATGCTATGGGCCCAAAGACTATCAGTACAGCAGTATATTCTAATATAAAAGTCCAGAGGTTTTTTTTTCAAGACCAAAAGTCTTCTTGTCAAGACAAATTAGTTAAGCCTGAAGGCTCAATGGAAGTACTTCCAGGAGGGTCCAAGTAGGCAGTACTTTGGGAACACCCCAAGCCCTACTCAACAAAGACAATTCTGCTTTTATTCATTTTTATCTTTTGATATTTCAAGTATTTATTGTTTGAAAAAAAGTTTCACTGCATAAAATATTTAAAAGCCAATGACCTAAATTATTTCCAAACAGATTAACTACCCTATTATTTAATGAAAACTATCTTCTAATGTGTTATGTCCAAAGCCTTGAAGTTATTCTAAACTCTTTCTAGACCATGTCCTCACTCTGTGGTGAAAACAGAAGAACCAAAGGTCATTCCATTTATATCAACCTATGTAAACAACCCACTAAGTATTTACTGTGCTTAGCTACTATCTGAGCTTTATGTCAGAGGTTTTGAGGGTACAAAGGTATAGTATAGGGAAGTCCACTAAGCTAGCGCTATGAATATGGTTCACCTCCCTTCCAGAATCTGAGGTCTTCTCACTGGAGAACAGAGAAGTAAGGGGAAGGTCATGATTTGACATTCAAGATTATAATGCTATAACAGAGGAAAATCAAAAAAACAAAAAAAAAAGAGGAAAATCATTATTTTCATTACACAAAATACGTTAGGTAAGGCTTAACAATTTTCTTGATGGGAACATTAGAGGTTGGATAAGAATCTCAGGAACACATATAGACTAAAAAGAAGGTATAGATTGAAAGAAAAAAAAAAAGGCTCAAAATAAATTCCCCCAAAATTTTTAAAGAAACTTTATGGCACCATAACTGAGAAGACAAAGGCAATGTGCTATACCATGGAACTGATAAATGCAATAAGAATTCAAAAACATGAAAGATCAGTGCAAGTTGGAATAGATCAGGGTTTGGAAAACTTTTTCTGTATAATGGCCAAACAGTAAATGTTTTAGGCTTTGCATCTCATACAGTATCTGTTAGTAACTATTCAACTCTGCTGTCACGGCACAAAACAGCCATACACGATACTTAATGAATGACCGTGGTTGTGTTTATGAACACAAATTTGAATTTCATATTATTTTAACATATCGCAAAATATTATTCTTTCAGTTGTATCTTCAACCATTTCAACATCTAAAAAGCCATATACAGAAATAGGACAGAAGGCCAATCTGGTCCAAGGACCATAACCTGCAGACCCCCGGAATAGATTAAGTTTCAGTGAGAAGAAAGGATTTGAATCAACTTTGTAAAATAAACTGGATTTGAATTTCAAAAAGTCATTCCAGGTGTGTGATTAGGGTGGAGTGGTTGAGCACAGTTGCATGCTGAAAAGTAGACTTACTATTTTGTTTATTTCTGAAGATATAAGGTATGACTATAGGAGGTCTTCAAGGACAAGCAGGAGTTAGACCTTGTAATAAGCAGTAAGAAATCATTATAAGCTAGAAATGGAATACAAAATTAGATTTGCTGAGGCACAAAGCCCAAAGGATGGACAAATCCTGGAGGCTTAAAAGCACCTGAACTACCACAGAATTGAAAAGAACAATCCAAGAAAAAGAATTTGGTGACTGGCTGCTAATTTTAAGAAATAAAGACAAATGAATCAATGTTTCTTAACGAAAAACTAATCAGTTTCAGCAACAGATGGTGGTGTCACTTGAGTTTCAGGTGACAGTATTTCTAAAGAGAAATGAAAATACAGAAATGAAATGAGGCAACATCAAAATCAGTAACATAAATTTCAAGATCATAAACTTAAAATTATTTAAGAGACCATTTAATACTCTTATAAGAAACATTTAAATAGTTACTTAGTTAATAAAGAAGAAATCTGGATCTTTCAATTCCCCAGATCATAGAAATGCTAATTTTCCACTAGTTCTCTAAGCAATCAAAATAAAAATAAGTAAATAAAAAGAATTATTATTGGTTCTGAAAAGGTGAGAAAAGGTAAGTATGGAAAGAAACAAAATTTTGGATCAGGAAGAATACATGATCAACAGGAAGAAAATTAACAAACTATAACAACCAATGTACAAGTTTTTCCAAGGTTGCTAGTAATGCCAAATACAACAAAGAAGATAAAGAGTAACACAAGAATTATTTCACCAACACTCCTTCTATTAACCTTGTGTTAATACTTTTCCCTAGATCTTTCAATTTCACTCAAAAGGTACAAACTGATGCTCTTAAATTTTTACCTGCTATTTTCCCCTCACCAGCCAATCTATCTTCACTTCCCCGTGCTTTTGGTCCACAGTGTCATTAACTTACTTGTCTTTCTTCTTACTCATCGCAATCTTCCCCAACTTCTAAATCTTATCTCCTTTATCTAAATTCCTTTACACTGATTTTAAAAATCAGTATGTCCTGCCTTCTATATGGCTCTTCTACTCTATCTTGAGCTGGTATCCAACCATTCCTAAATTGTCAAGCTCTCTCCCCAACAAAGCTATAAACTCTTCTAAGGGAGTAATATTTTATATTTCCTTGTATTATTCACAGTGCCCTAGCTGCTCAATAAAATACTGTTCAGGAACAAAATAGGCTAAATCTAGTATGAAGCTAGAAAAATGAAAATTTACTTTTACCATTAACTCTTCATGATGAAAAAAGCTTGAGAATCTAACCAAGTGACACACACACATCATATTTTAACCCTAAAATTACGAAGTTATACATCACTCTTATTCCCAAGTAATAGTTCTAAGGAGTCAAACACAAAGACATGACCAAACCTTAACATCTATTTTTACTGCAAATCTAAGGTATTGTGGACCGTCAACCTCCAAAATACAGTGAAAAAAAGACCAACCTTGTTTACCATCTCTCTTATATTCAAACTCCTATTTGCAGTTAATGCATCCAAATTCAAATGATTATTCTGTAAATAATTCCCAAAGAGCACCTGATACAAATAGTTACCTTTTCTGCATTTTTTAGTATTTGTACGTACTTATTCACTCCTTTATAGTTACTACCTCTTCAACTAAAGCTCAAGCTACACAATCTCTAATTTATCTTGGTATCTCCACGGCCAGGCACACAGTAAATGCTAAATAAAGGTAATACGAATTAATGAATTACAAAGCAGAGGCTTTAAAAGTTTCCTTTATGCGCAGATTTCTTTTTTCAAAGAAATTCTTATATTTAAGTACAATACATTTAACAAACAAAAAAAGCAGCTGCTGGGTTGTCAGAGGAAGTCTCAAGCCATCCAGGAAAAATCCGTTAAGTGGTTCAAGCAACAGAGTTTTAAAACCAATTAAATTAAAGTTCACACTTAAAAATTCTTAGCACTGAACTATTTTTCTTAATTTCTAATATAGTTGTTCCTGGTTTGAGAAAATGATTAACTACAGCCTTCATTTGAACAAACAGGAGCTTGATTACTCAAGCCACCAAATGATGGATCACTTTATCAAGGTTTCTTCACCATTCATTATAGAAAACCAAGCTCCCCTGGTGTACTTTAAATGTATTTTACAAACATTTTTTAGGAACACAGATATTATTAAAACCTAACACCATATAACACTTCTTGAGTAAATTATATTACCTGCATACCTTCTTGGTGTGCAAAGAAAAAAATCAGGGATCTTACAGCTCTACAGAGTTTTAAAAATAATTTGTATAGAAACTAGTTTGAAACTTACTCTGTAGCGACCAAGAAATTTTCTATTATGCCATTTCATACTAAAAGGTAACACTTACCTTACTTAAGGCCTGCTAATGTTGAAAAAAGTTTAGTGGAATTCTGAGACAGAACTTTTCCTTCAGTATTAAAAAACTGAGTCACAAAACTGTTTTCTAACCACAACTTCAATTCCAAAAAAATGAATGCAAATACAATATTTTATTCCTTTAAAAAAAAATCTTAACTTTCAAAGTCAAAATAATTATTTTCTCCAAAAGAGTAAGTGTACTGAATATGCTTTCAAACAGAAAAAAGTGTATGTGTGTGGAGGGATTTCAAAGCATTTTGGAGATGTGAATTTAAGATACTAATTTTGCAATTCATTTTTTAAATTGCTAAAGTAATTTAAATGGGGTGGGGTACTTAAAAATGACAAAGATAATCAGATTTCTGTGACAATTCTTTCTTATAGCGAAATGTAACCCACCCATTCCCCAAAGCCTTTGTAAGGAACGTACACAAAGAATGGTAAAATAACAACACATGCTGAGGAGGATTAAAAAAAAGTAGCTTGCACAGGACAACCAAATCAATTGTTATCTAGTCATCTGTGTCCTTCTAACTAGTCTGCTTTAAGTCAATCAGATCAATAGCCCAATAGCACCTTTCTTGAGAGTTAAATACCCAGGTATACCCAGCTTTTCAATCATGTATGTTTATTCATAAAGTGCTTTAAGACCTATGCAAGTTTTTGGTGATCCACACTTAACACTCTTTTCCTCTGCTCTACTACAGATAGGGGAAACGAGAGTCAATTTGAAAAGGATAGATGAAAAGGCCAAAAGTGAGAAAGCAATTTAAAATGGAAATAAAACCTTAATCTGCAAACTGTCCAGTAGGTTGCCTACATAATATGTATATCTAACACTACTCATTAAGAATACAGTTTTATCATACTGAAGTCAAATAAAGTGGAATTGACAGTAAAACATCTCCAAAACACATTTTGCTAATGTATCTTAACCAAATATTTTTCCACATAGTTGCATCTGGATCAAATTTTTGCTTAAAGAACCATTTTAAATGGAGATTTTGAGAAATACTTCCTGAAGTGAATGCAAATGCACTGAATGCAAATAACTGCCCCCCCCCCACTTTGAAATTGAGTATTGGTTTTGGATGTTTAAAATGAAGACGACAAAACCCTCCCCTCCACACCCCTCCTCAACACCTGTAGAAGGCAGCAAAGGCAAAGAACAGTAAATACAACGACGTATTCCACCGTTTTACACTTCACTCTTTTAAAAAATGGTATTGTTCCTATCTATCACAGAGGAAATAAAGCAAAATTTCGTTAGGAATTTAAACTTAAAAATGGGCGTACACACAATCTATATGCCTATTTTGGTCTAGGTTTAAAACACTTAAAATTCCCATTTATTAAGCATGAGCCCAAACTGGATTTCTATCATATGGCAAAAGTGTAAGCGTCTCCCTACAACTTTCTCGGAATTTTACCAAACGTCCTTAATAGTTTGCCTTTACTTCCGAGCACCTTTCGGCGCCAGCTACACCCAGTCTCCACCTCACTCGCATTTCTAATAACGCTGAAGAGGGAGGGTGTGAGGGAGTATTTATGTGTGGATAAGTGCGCGCGCGCTCCCGCGCGGTTCCCCACCCCCACCCGATACTTTTCTTTAGTGGAAACAGAGGAAGAATCTAGAGGTTATTCTCGCAAAAACTCAGTATCAAAGCCTCAACCCAGCCGCAGTCAACCGATAAGACTCCGGGTTTTGGTTGCGCAGTGCAACTTCTCACACCCTACCCCGAGCTTTCGCAGCAGATGGGAAATTGAAGAGAACCCAAGCCGGAGTGGGGGAGATCGGGAAAAAGTGAAAGGGCCGATCCCCTCGAAAGGCGCTTAAGTTTGCAACGAAGATTGTGTTTCCGCGAATATGCGCCCACCCCCTCCCCCTTCCAGGTGGAACTCGTTAACAGCAGCAACCCAGCCAACAGACACCGCCACCTTCCCTCCCCACGTACCATCGGAGAGCAGGGCAAGTGAGGGCGGCGGGCGAGAGCGGACGCCTGGCGGGGCCGGCGCGATCCCCGGCCACCACCAGGCCTCCGCCGACCCCGGCCGCGTCACCTGTGGAGAAAGCGCCCCCTCCCCCGGCCTCTCTGCCCTTCACGCCGACCGTATACCCCCGCGCCAGCCGCTCCCCGCTCGGCCTGCGAGGACGGAGCGCGGCGCCAGGCTCCCCTCCGTGGCTGCGGGGCCCCAGCGCCTTGAACTGGTTACAACCGGCGGCAGCTACCGAGCGGGGCAGCCGGTGGCGGGAGGGTCCCGGTCGGGGAGGGGGAGAGCGGGCAGGCCCAGAGGAGCGGGGATCACAAGGTCCTACCTAACACCGTCGGTCTCCTCCATCTCCTCCTCAACGGCAGCGGCGCCGGCGGTGGCGGCGGCAGCGACATTCCTGGGGAGCGCTCCCGCCGCCGCCGCCTCCTCCTCCACTCTCTGCTCGCCTCTCTTCCCCGGCGCGCTCCCCAAGCGCCGCGTCCCTTTAGCCACCTCCGCCCGCCCTCCCCAACACACACGCCCCGAAACCTTAAGCCCTACAGCTCCCGCGGCCGGGTAACCCACCCTCCCACCCTCCCTCCCGCCACCAGCGGCGGCCCCGTCCCTCCCCCCTTCCCCTGTGCCCGCCGCCGCGCCGGGCTCAGTAATGGCGGCCACTCGGGCTCCCTCGCGCTGACGGATCTCTCTCCCTCTCTCCCGAACTTTACCTCAGCATCTCTCCCGGCGCGCACCGCCGGAACGCACGCGCGCGCGCGCAGCCACACACCCGGCCGGGGGCGGAGCGGCGGCGCAGCCTAGACGGGGCGCGCGCGCGCGCGCACGCGCACCCGCACCGTCCTCCCCACAATTCCCCGCCCCCGCCGCCCTCACCTCGCGGCTCCTCCCGCGCCGCGCGCCCGGCAGGGCCCCGCCCCTGCCCTCGTCTCCGGGGAGCCTGGGAAGGCGCGAGCGCTCGGGCCGGTGGGAGGGGAGCAAGCGCGGGGCCGCGTCCTCGCTCGCGTCCGGGCTCTCCCATTGGCTTCTGCCCTTCCCCCTTCTTCCTCCGCCTCTCCCACCCATTGGTTCCCTCTCCTACTCCATTCCTTCTCACCTTTTCCCTTTTACCCATTGGCGTGAGTATTTTTCCTCAGCTTTCCCCTTTCTCCGTATTCTCCTCCTCCGTCCCATCCTCCACGCTTTAGAAGCTGCAGATCATGCAACCCTGAGCGCGGTCGTCTCCGAACCTTCCCTGCTTTCTCCCTTTCCTTCTGTTCCGGTTTTTGGCTGAAACTGAGAGCAAACCACAATACTGCAAAGGAACCTGGTATTGTGTTAGCCGTTGCAAAACATCGCACGGGCACCGAAAGATTCTCGATAAACCCCCCTACGGTCTCTGAGCATTAAAGAATTCAAGGGAGAAAAATATGCGCCCTAGCTTGTTCGCGGGGACATGCTCTCATGTCTACTCCTACGTATGCAGCCAGTTTTCCGCCTGGGGATCGCTCGCCAACTACAGACATCACCCGCCCGGGACCTGGTGCCATGCTCACCCAGAAGGCAAAACTCCAAGGGAGCAAGAATCCCTTTCTCCGTCCACACCGCACGGTCGCTGACAGGCCCGTGGTTTATTTTGTTCTTAATGGAAGTTAAGCGAGATACCAAGATTTAGGGGCTTAGGGTGGCCCCAAAGACGCCGGCTCACACCAGCCCAACCTTAGGAACCAGGCTTTTATTATCCTACCTTAAGTATATTCAGTATTTTTTGAGACATGGAAATTTTACAAGTTTGGGGGTACACCGGGCTTTCGGTGTATTTCTTTTCCGAGCATTGGTATTGAAAGGTGGAGGAAAGACGGACGGTAGAAAAATGCCTTTCTTTTTACCATTGAAGAAACTGATGTCTTGTGACTTTCCCAAGGTCATCAGAATCGGTCTTACAGAGAGGTCTTAAAATTAGTTGCCAGCAGATAAAAGAATGAGCAGAAACATAAGTCTACCCCAACTTGTTAAGTCTAAAAGAAGTAATTTGGGGGAGAATTTCTCTTTGGGGAAAGATTTGTTTCTTACCTTGAAAACAGTTCATCATCAGTAAAGTTAACATGAAAAATCTTTTAAGTTCCAGTTATTCTTTATTTCTTATGTTACATAAGGTACTGAAGTTAGCCAAGGTTGCTTTTTTTGTGTTATAATGATGCAGCTGCTGCCAACCAGAAGTACATTTACGGCCTGTTGGTAAACTAGAAAAAACAAAAACTGCCTTTTGGTAAAAATCAGAAAATATGTCAGTAAATCTATCACAATATTCCAGCAGAAGTTGGTTCTACACTCCTGCCCCTCTACCGTCCATATTTCTCAAAGGTAAACTTAATAGACAAAGCAGAAGAGATATGTTTAATTTCTTTATGTCTCTTACTCCTCCCTAATTTTAAAAAGGCATCACTGAAATTCCTTACTCCAGCCACTTTCTTGCATCTGAATGGTACCAAATAGGTTAAGTAGTTAAGGTCTGTAGGCACTTCTTTCTTTCATTTACAAACCATAGGCAAGGGAAGGATGCAAAAGAAAACTTGCAATCAAAGTAAATATAGAGAGGAAGGAAGAAAAGGAGAGGAAGAAATTGGGGAAAGGGAGTGGAACCATCAGTGTGAGGTCCTAATGCCATAAGTACCCATACCCCCTGTGCAGGTTGGAAAGCTCATGCATTTAAATGCATTTCTTGACCTTTGTACTAAGAGTCTTTAAAAATACAGTAAGCTGATTCAGTGTCACAACTTTGAAATGTTAAGTGTTATAGAGTGTCCACCCTAAAGACACTTTAAAAATTACTTCCTAAATAATCAGAAATTTCATAACCATGGACATGTATCAACATAAACCCAAGTCAAATAAATCAGGTCTTTTAAAGGAAGCATCATCATATAAATAAGGTGAAAATTACACCTTCTTTATACGATGATGCTTCCTTTAAAACGACATGATACTAAAGAATCAAGACATGATTCTGGAGGAAAAACAAGACTTGAAATGTCATATTCTCATAATGAAGACCCAGAAAATGTAACAAACAAAGCCATGATTTTCAAAGGATAATTTTCGTAGCTGACATTACTGTTAGTCCTCCCACATCATCCATCTTGACTTAAGGGGTCTGGAACTTTAAAACTTTGCTCCTTATCAATACTAACAGTCTAAAGCTGCTTACCAGTATGAAAAAAATTAACAGATTTTTATTGTTTTTATATTACTTGCTCTTCTCAAAAAATAAAACATACACTTTTATGTACAAATAAAAATGTGAACATGGGAACCGGGGGCCAAAGTCCTGTGCTTGAAAATGGTCAGATATCTACAAATAAAAGGCAATAAAGAGGAAAAAATAAAACAAAAAACAAAGAATAAGATGGCATCGTTTATAGTTGATCAGGAACCATGCCTTCAAAGAAATGGCTTTAAACATGGGGGGCACCTGGGTGGCTCAGTCATTAAGCGTCTGCCTTCGGCTCAGGTCATGATCCCAGGGTCTTGGGATCGAGTCCCACGTAGGGCTCCCTGCTCCGCGGGAAGTCTGCTTCTCCCTCTCCCACTCCCACTGCTTATGTTCCCTCTCCCGCTGTCTGTCTCTCTCTCTCCGTGTCAAATAAATAAATAAAATCTTAAAAAAAAAAAAAAAGAAATGGCTTTAAACACCCACCCTCCCCACCCAAAAGGACAAATCTTGAAAAAATAAGTAATGTATTCTTTACACACACACACGCACACACACACACACGAGAGAGAGAGAGAGAAAGAGGGAGAGATGGAGTAACTATTACCAAGCTCTCTCAGATCATCTACTCTTCTTATCTAAAATAAAAAATTTAAGCTCTTATTCTGCTGTACTGGATAATTAAAATTACCCGAAGCTTTGTTCGTCATTTACTTTGAAAAAATTAGCAGAATAAGATTTTGGTCAGGCATTTTAAGTTTTTAATTTAAATATTCTCCACAAATTTCTAGTTCTTTAACACATCCTAATAAAGTATTAATATGCATGGACTTTCTAGGATCAAAAGAGATGACAGCCATAAATGTTATCAAAATTCCAGCTCTACAATATTTCAGATGTTGGATGTGATTTGGCTTCAAAAGAATTTACCCTCTAGAAGCAGCTGCACCCCCTGCTGGAAATCTCTAATCATAACTACTTTGGCTTTTAAAGCCTCAGCCAAGAACAAATGAAAAGCCAAACAAAGGGCCTTTCCATTCATAATAAAATTGACCAATACTTTTTGCCTGTCTGATACAAGACAGGCTTCTGGACAACAAACTACTTCAGAATGTCACCTGATTACAGACAAAATACACAAAGAAGTTGGAGAATAACAAAGGCAAATTAGCTAAATAACCAAAGCACTGAACAATTGTTTATTGTGTAATTTCCTATTGAATTTCACAACTCATTTCCACCTCCCACCTAACCCCCACCTCCTGCCTAGAATTCTCTCTTTCTCCCTGTCTGATACAGTGAGGACTATCAGGTGGACAGAAGGCGGAGTAAGATGGCGTGCTATTCCCTCAAGTAGGCAAATGGTGATACACCCAATAACCCCAGTAACCATTCACTGAGTTGGGTGCTGAAAGACTTTCTCCAAATTTGTTATATGGCTACCAATGATATTTTCAGCATGAAGAAAAGGTGCTAATTATGTTTTGGCTGTTACTGTAGAAAATATTTTGACCAGAGTTAAGGTAATTGTGAGCATGGGACTGGAACAGTAGGAAAGTAATGTATTGACCTTCCTGGCATTTTATTCCACAGAGCCTTGTTCTGTTGATTTTCCAGAATTGTATTTTCAGACTGAAATCCCAAAGATGGTATCAGAGTCTAGCTTCAAAATGTCATGTTCTTGCCACTCTGGTCCTAGGACATAACTGAAATAATGAAAGCAGAACTCTATTTTTGAATAATTAGTATTTTATAAAGATTATTTGTAATGCAGACTCCTTTTAAAGGGATAACAATTCATTCAGGTCCCACCAGCACAAATACTTTCGCTAGACAAAAATCTTCAAGTTATTTTCTCTCACAAAAGGAGGTATTATTGGGCCATCTGGACCCTCCATTGAGTTTTTATGAAAGATCACAGCTTGAATTTAATCAACCCCAATAAGGTTAACCCCACGAAGCTAAAAAATAATTGCAGAGGTTGCTAACTGAATTCTCTCTTTGAGATTGTTACCACTGTCGTTAGTAAATCATTACAATGGGAAACAGGAACTCGTATTGCTTGACTATTTAACCACAAGAACATAATTTTTGTGAATACCCCTCATTCCTGCTCTCTTTAGGCCACATTTGGATTGTGAGCCCCGCTAGGTAAGAATCGCAAATGAATGTTTGGCCCTATACAATAACCAGAACATGGCTAGTAGAAAGTTCAATGAATGTTTGATGATAATAATAATATGAAACACTCTAGGTTTTATGGATTTCTGTGGATTTATTACTAACAGAAGGCTTTAGATTATATTTTGAAATACTAGCTGAGATAATCACTTTGGAAAATACAAATCATTTGAAGAAATCGCTGAATTTGCCTGTGAAAGTAAAGTTAGATGTCCTTCCCTGAGCGCAACCCACAGTTCTCCACGTCACATCTCTCTAAAAGGTAAACATGAGTCACTAGCAAAAATAACTGTGGATCTGAAACATCAGGGAACATTGTAAAGAACTGGTGCAGATTAAGAGTTTCTGAAATCAATGAGAAGCTGTCTAATCACTTCACAATTAAGGCTTTGTTATTTTTCCCTATTATTATAAGCTGTAAATAGATGATAAATGTTTGCTTTGCCGATCCATGCTTCTGCATTTTCTTCAAAAAGCCTCTCAAATAATAAAGTGGTTTTTCTAATTGGACACACAACTTCTTTCAAACACATATATTACATAGTGATGGATAATAATACTCTTGTTTCAATTTGGTATATATATACCATGAAATATTATGCAACCATCAAAAAAATGAAATCTTGCCATTTGCAACAACGTGGATGGAACTAGAGGGTATTATGCTGAGCGAAATAAGTAAATCAGAGCAAGACAAGTATCATATGATTTCACTGATATGTGGATATTGAGAAACAAGACAGAGGATCATAGGGGAAGGGAGGGAAAAATGAAACAAGATGAAACCGGAGAGGGAGACAAACCATAAGAGACTCTTAATCTCTGGAAAAAAACTGAGGGTTGCTGGAGTTGGGGGGGGTGTGGGAGGGGTGGAGTGGTTGGGTGATGGACATTGGGAAGGGTATGTGTTATGGTGAGGGCTGTAAATTGTGTAAGACTGATGAATCACTGACCTGTACCCCTGAAACAAATAATACATTATATGTTAATAAAAAAATTTTTTTAAATTAATATTCTTCTTTCCCCAAATAGGCTTCCAATCCCTCTCTTCAGCACAGTCTAGCACAGGACTATAGCATATGCTTCATTTATTTCTAGCTTTAGTACCCACAAGTAATTCTATTTTCTCTTTAAAAAGTATTTACATTAGAAATTCTGAGATTTTACAAACGTGGTAATAAAGTAAAAGTAAAGCAGCAAAAATTCATAATGTGTCCTGTAGATCAAATTCTTGTAAAACTACATTTAAATGCAGGCAAATATTTAAAATATTTTAAAAGTATAGATTTTTGAGATAGAAAAATATCTATATTGATTTCTGTGGGAAAAAAAATCAGGCTACAAAGAAATAAAGGTAATATGATTCCATTTTTGTAGAAAGAAAATGTATTGAAAACAAGATGACAATATTACTGACCAACATGTTAGTAGAGATTTAAGCCAGATGGCCGGATTATAGCTAATATTAATTTTCTCCCTTTTGCTTTTCTGTATTTTCTAATTTTTTACAACAAACATATTATTTCTTGTGCAATAAAAATTTGGAGTATAGTGGTGTTGAAAATGGAGAGATAAAATATATAAAGCAGGATGACGTAAACTGTCTTGAAGCAATTGCCTATCACATAAATCTATTTTTTTCTCTTTTATTATTTCCTTTCTTCTCTCTTTTTCCCCCTCTTACTCCTACTTTAGATTGTTTCTTCTTTCTTCCTTTTTTACTTTTTGAATCTCTATCTGCTTTTCCTTCTCTCTTAATTATCTCTTGGGCCTTTTACAGGCCACCTTGGGCATTGACTGGTTCCATCTGAGCAATCTCTGATGTAATGGAACGAAATGGTCTAGGTAAACATATTATTGCCACCACTGGATTGTAGCCTGTCTTTGATGACTTTTTTTTTTAAGGCCTTACAGACCAAAACATATCAAAAAACATACATTTTGTTATATTTAATGACTTTATTTTTAATTATGTAAATCTGCCAATAGTATTGCCTATGTTGCTGGTGATCTCATGGCACAGATTCTATTTTTAACCTGTTTCTACACTAAGACTCTGTTCAAAAGCTTTCAGGTATAGACAATAGATAGTATCTCTAATGCTGGTAATGCTGATCTGATCTTTCCACATGCTCTGGTATTCCCCTTTGGACCACAAGGATTATGATAAAATGTATTCCATTTGGATGGTTTCCTATGTGGATTTGCTGATACTTAGGTTACCTTTGGCTTCCATCACCCCAGGGAACTGAAGGTTGCTGTTTTAAGTCTGGGCATTTATCTTGTAGCACTCCTCTTCACTACATCCTCCTCAAAACAATACAATCAATTACCAGTTTAAAGAAGAGGCCCAAATGGTCTTACTACAGTGCAAAGGAATGCTGGGGCACAAATTCATCTGCAGTAGAAAGCCCGCCAAACTGGGAGTCAAGAGACCTGAATTTGTATCTCAGGTTTTGCTTATTGTGTGACCTTCAGAAGTCACTGAAGCTCCCTGAGCTGAAATTTCTGCATCCACAAAATTGTCCCTTTGCCACTCTGACATTATTAAGTTTGAAATTATTTTGCAGGATTAGTCCAGGAATCAGGCTTCACTTTTTCCTGGTTCACACTTAATTTAACACCCACCCATACCCACCACCACACCCAGGACAAAGCTGTTACTCTCAGCTTCCTTATCGGTTCTGTCTAGGGCCATTACTTCGTCTCTCCCTACAAAGAGAAAAAACAAAAACAAAAACAAAAAAAACCTTCATCCTGATGAAACTAAGTTAATTTACATTCATCTAAAACTCCTTCCTAAAATCTATTTCATTAGCTTTGAACCTCTGGATTTCCCAGAGCATACCTGCCCCATCCTTGTTACAAGGTCATCTTCTCTTAACCTTCTTTGCCAAAATGTCACCCTGTGATTTCTAAGACCACAGTTCTTTATACTCCCACCATGTATTCATCACTTTGCATACCCCGCAAGCAGTATAATCCAGAGCATCCAAGTAGCCAATACTGGGTCCCAACAATCTATGTCTTTTCTCCCTTGTGTCCAGGTAGTCAATCCTATTTCCATCTTCAGCCCCAGACAACCACTAATCTTCTGTCTCTCAGGATTTGCCTATTCTGGACATTTAATATAAATGGAATCATACACTATGTGGTCCTGTGCATCTGGCTTCTTTTACATGCTATTACATTTTTGAGGTGCATCCATATATTAGCATGCATCAATAATTCCTTCTTTTTTCATTACTGACTAGTATTCGATTATATGGATATATCACATTTTGTTTATTCATTCATCAGTTATCTTGATATTTAGATTGTCAATACTTGTTATTGTCTGTCTTTTTTATTATAGCCATTCTAGTGGGTACGAAGTAATGTTTTATTATAGTTTGAATTCACATTTCCCTGATGACAAATGATGTTGAGCATTTCTTATGTGCTTATTATCCTTTGGTATCTCTTCTTTGATAAGATATCTATTCAGCTCTTGCCCATTTTTTAATTAGGCTCTTAGCCTTAAAATTGAGTTGAGCCTCACTGGATCTTAAATTCTTGGATTGAATTTTCCGAAAACAATCTTTAAGATTTTTTTCTTAATGCAATGATGACTTTATTTTAATATTTCCCAATACTTCCCAAGAATCACTTCCTTGCAAAAAGTTGGAAAAGATAAAATGTCATTGAGTAAAATACTTTCTCTTCTAGGGCATTCTTACAGCCAGTTTATTTATTTGGCAATACATTGTCTTCTAGGCTTTCTTTCCCAATTTCTCCTTATTCAAACAGGATAGCTTCATGCCAGTTATCCTATTTGATTTTGTTGTTAGAAAGAGAATATTCATTCTATCAGAAAAACTGGGTGAAGAATTATTAAACAGTGAGCTTCCTGATCCAGAACAACTAGGATCTCAATAACGTGAACCTTGAGCAGGACTTTTGAGTCATTCCAATCAAAAGTGAGTAACTACAACGAATCTTCTTCTCCTTGGTGCCTAATTCAATTTCAGTTATAAGTATTTTTGAAAGTGAGTTAACTCTTTTAAGCCAAAGGAGTATAATTTTACAGCACTTCAAAGTGAACTTTTCATTTGATACCTCAAAATACTGCCATGCCTTTTAATATTTTGCAGTGCAAGGCAACTTCTTGGCCCCAAAGAAATCATGTGCCACAGTGATTTAGGGATTAGAAAGAAAAGAGGCTACTACAGTTCCAATCCTGCCTTCTGATTTACTATGTGTACATCCACGGTGTGGCCTGTGGGTTCATGTTATTATGGTATGCATCCCAAATGTCATCCTAATTCTAATAAAAGAGCCCTGGCTTTGACAGTGTTCTATATGTTCACCTTGTATTGGAACAGGCTGCTGACAATTCTTTGAATTTACCTTAGGGTAAAACTCTTCACCTTCCCCCATCATCTCATCAGTTAAGTCGCTGTGATCTGCTGTCACAGCCCACCATTCAGGTAAGTATTTTTAGCTAAATCATCACAATAATAGGTATTTGCAAGGATATTTTTAGATCAGATGCTACCACATACACCTGCAGCATAGAGGGAAGACTTGCCTATCAAACTCTCCTAAGTCATAGAGAATAAATACCCTAAGTTACTGAGATGAAATGTCCTTTAAAAATAGAAGAGTCTTCATCATACAAAGAGGAAACACTTTAGGAATGCTGACAATCTAGAGATCCAGGAACCTCCTTAGTCTCATTGGCCCTATGTCACTGATCCAAATCTTATTTGGTTTTAGCTTTTAGTTTAATTTGGCTGAGAACTCTTATTGTTTGAAAGTGATATTATATTAACTGTAAGTTGGTTATAGGGTATTTTTAGTTTATTCCCTATTATTTTGTATATGAAATATATTTGGAGTTTGATGTATTCTGAAGATTCAATATTATCCCAAATTTGTTCAAATATAAAAAACATATGAATACATTTAAGGATTAAGTATTAAGCCCGGGGAAAATATATATAAAAATATTAACAGTAGCTACCTCTGGGTAATTTTCTGAGAAATATTTTCATCATATATACTTTTTTATATGTTCATCTTATATACTTCCTCATATATACTTTCTCATATATCTATATACTTTCTTAGAATTTAAAATAGAGGATTTTTTTTAATGCTGCACATACTAATTATACCTTCTCATTCACAACATTTCTTAAAATTATACTGACTGGCAGAATACAATGAACGGGCATTCTGAAACTTAGGGAGACTATCTCTTTGAAATACTATTTTGATATATCCTCTCATTCAACAGCCATCAATTTGTACCCACTATGTGCCAAAGATTGTTCATATCAGAAATATAAACATGAAAGTCATGGTTCCTATTTGCAATGAGCTCATTTTCATGTCAGGATTGTATCATGCCCTAGAAGTAGGCCCATAGTTTGCATCTTCTAACAAAGAGCAAATAAGTTTTTCAATCTCTATTATTCTATAATAGCTTCGTCATTTGCAATTTCTCATTTTAAACATGACAAGCATAGACAGCTAGGTAGGTAGGTAAGTGGGTATGTGGGTAGATAAATACATAGATAAACTGCTGAAGAATGACAAATTTGAATGGGCAATAATTTCTTCTTAATCAAGTTAACCAACTAACTTGCTCAAATTACTTTTGTGTAGGATTTTTCAGACTTACATTCTGAATGTTAGAGCACTTTGAATCAACTCATTTTTCTCTTCTATTGTCAATTTTGTAGTCTTGCGGCTTTGTTTTTTACAGTCTTTAGGTTAGTGCCATACCACCAAATGACATACAGACTGTTCCAAGACTGAGTGAAGTCTTGTTTTAACTGGCATATAACTGTTTTTATTTGGGTTTCTGTGGAATTTGGAAGTCTGCAACTCATCCAAAATAAGGGCATTCCACAAATTCCATTTCTTAAAAGCCATCCCTCCTTCATATAGTGTTTCCATTTCCTTCAATGTAACTAAACTTTTAGCAGGAACATTCCCAAAAAAGTGAGAAATGAAGGTTTTTTGGTTTTTTTTTTTTTTTGAGAAAGGGAGGTGTTTTAAGATAAGCAAAGCAGAATTCTTACTCAGCAAATCCTTTTGGTAGTATATTAATAGTAGCAAAAGGAGGACCAGTAGTAATAGTAGTATAGAAAAATAATTATAATATAGTTAAACACTTAAAGCACCAACCCTTTTAAACACATCTAGAAAATCCAAGAGTTAAAAATGTCATTTTGTACATGTATTAGTTGATTCAATACAAATAATAGGCACAATTCTTTAACAATGTGTGTTTTTCTCAAATCATTTAAATAAAAATGTTTTCCTGGGTTGCCAAATTTTTAGCCTAAAAATCTTAGTTTTTCTTTTAAATGCAAAAGTTTATTTGGACTCCAACAACTTCAAATGCAAAGAGAAACATGAACAGAATTTGCTATGGGAAGGAGGCCTTAAGTAAGACCTTGGCTATTATCCCACGTAAGATTACCCCTGTGGCATCTTGTTTCCTGAGAAATAAAGCGTAAGGCAGCTCCCCACATACATGGGTCAGTCTCTTTTGATGTGCGGTAAAACTCATTAAAGTTAATGGGGATGAGGCGCATACATCAAGGCGAGCATGGAACCCACAGAATATAATAGCAGAGGAGACTCTGAGAACATTCTGACTGTGAATGAGCAGTTGGTTTGTTGAATTGTAATAAGGGCTGTGTTCCGGGTCCTCATTTCATCTGGGAAAGGCTTGGCATATTTTCTCAAACCCTGCCTTTGTGCAGACTCATGGCAGAGTGTTTTGTTCTAGGGATGTGCTGCTCACGTCTACTCGCAGAGCACAATTCAATACAAATACTTTAGAGTGTGCTACTTTGTGGGAAATAGGCTCCATAAGAGTTGAAGTAACTTGGATTCTTTTGCTTGAGAAAAGGAAAACTACTCTGAAGCATATAAAGAATGCAGTGAAGAGTGAACAAAAGGAAATGAGCTTACACGGCCATAAGGTTAAAAAGAAGAAAGACCTGACAGTGCTGATTGTCAAAATTAGGTACCCATAGGGTTTTGCAGGTTTCTCTAGAGATGTTTAAAAACCAGAGAGAGGGGGGGTGCCTGGGTGGCTCAGTTGGTTGACTTTCTGACTCTTGGTTTTGACTCAGGTCATGATCTCATGGGTTGTGGGATCAAGCCCTGCGTTGGGCTCCACGCTCAGCGGAGAGTCTGCTTGGGGATTCTCTCTCTCCCTCTCCCTGCCCCCACTCACATGCACTCTCTCTCTCTCTCTCTCAAGTAAATAAATGAATCTTTAAAAACAAAACAACAGAGAGAGTCAGGGGTGCCACTGGTAAGTCAGGATGAAGTGCTAGGTAGATATTCCTATGATAGTACTCTTCTCAAGGGAAAAATGCCATTAAAATAAAATGTTCCATGTATCTTAACATATGTGTAAAACAAGGAGATTACCTTTCATTTGACATGAGCGTATAGTAACTAATGCCCCAGTGGCATGGGGTACATACCAGTATCAGAGTTACTATTGTCTTCTATTGTTTCATCAGTCTCAGACTCATGTTTTCATCAATACTACTGGTCCTCTGCTCCCTCAGTTCGTATTAATAATAGTAACAAATAAAGAAATCATTATCCCTTTCCAATTTTTGTGACATTTTGAATCATTACAAGTTTTAATAGAGAGGAGAAGGGATATTGTGTCGTGGTTCCCAAACTTCATATTCACTTCAAAAATTTTCAATGATTTCCACGTGATATTTTGTATTTTGAGAATCTGTTGATGAGACAAATACAAAATGACAACCAAAAAAAACTACCATCAATTTTTTTATCATTTTTTGAAAAGATTTTATTTATTTATTTGACAGAGAGAGACAAAGCGAGAGAGGGAACACAAGCAGTGGGAGTGGGAGAGGGAGAAGCAGGCTTCCCACAGAGCGGGGAGCCCCATGCGGAGCTCGATCCCAGGACCCTGGGATCATGACCTGAGCCAAAGGCAGACGCCTAACGACTGAGCCACCCAGGTGCCCTTTATCATTTTTTTAAATGAATGTATTTTGTTAATCCCAGTGGCATATATACCTTTGAAAAATTGTACCTATGGGACACTATGTGTTAAGTTTCCAGACAGTGTTTGGCATACATATTCAAAGGCCTCTAAGAGAAATAACTACCCAACCCTAGCCAAGGAGATCTGGATCTGCACTACTTCCCTGAACACATGAGTAAATGTCTTCTCTTTTTTGAACCTTAATTTTCTTATCCATAAAATAAGGATGTTGGACTAGCTGCTCTTTAAGAATCCTTTGAGCTCTAAAACTTCCTTGATTATATCAGGTCCTTTATTTAACAACCATATGCAACTGGATTTAAATGTCACACGTGGATGTAAATGTCAATGTGTGGCACTATTAATATGCTTTTCATGCTAGGGAAGTTGTTCTTATAAAAAATTTATCAATATTCCTGTGTTTATGTTTAGTGAACCCATTATAAATATCCAGCTTGCCTATTCTTAAATACTGCTTTATTTGTCATATTTCATTTAGTCAATAGATCTTCAAAACTAGGTTTCAACATGTTTATCCTTATATTATAGATGGAAACAATGAAGTCCGTCCAAAGAATCACGTAGTAAGTCAATGACATAGTTTACAATGGAGGTGTCATTAGGAGATTATTTCTGCAAAGAATGCAAAAAGAATCTGTTTATGCTCTCTTCACAGTAATGAGTAAGTTTTTGAAATAATCACTGTAGGTGATTTTCTTCACCAAAATTATCACTGTCTTAATTACTGATGACTATTAACTCAGTATTTTTCTAGTTTATGCTATTTGATTGGAATTGATTAAAAGATTATAATGCAGCTATATCTGGGTTTATATGGTTCTCAAATGTTGAAGCTAAACTCTCCCTTAAAATAATTAATATTATTGCTTCTGTAAATAGCATTTTCAGGAAAATTTTGAGAGTGAATGAGTTAGTGGAATTCTATTAGGAGCTGTCCTTAGTAAATTTCAATAAATACACTTTTAAATTTTAAAATATCAAGTCACATTTTTTTTAAAGATTTTTATTTATTTATTTGACAGAGAGAGAGACAGCAAGAGCAGGAACACAAGCAGGGGGAGTGGGAGAGGGAGAAGCAGGCTTCCTGCCAGGCAGGGAGCCCGATGTGGGACTCGATCCCAGGACACTGGGATCATGACCTGAGCTGAAGGCAGACGCTTAACGACTGAGCCACCCAGGCGCCCTATCAAGTCACATTTTTAAATATATTTTTTACAGATTTTATTTATTTATTTGCCAGAGACAGAGAGAGAACTCGAGCACAAGCAGGGGGAGTGGCAGGCAGAGGGAGAAGTAGACTCCCCGCTGAGCAAGGAGCCCCATGTGGGACTCGATCCCAGGACCCTGGGATCGTGACCCAAGCCCAAGACAGACACTTAACTGACTGAGCCACTCAGGCATCCCCCCCAACTTTTTAAAATATATATATTTTTTCAAGTCACATTTTAATGTTTATATACCTATTCGATATGTTTACTTTTCTTCAGTAATATGATTCTAGTGTTATTTTTAGTGTTTATTTTACACTTCTATGTTTTTCCTGAAGTAAGTTTATATACAAAATGAATACACCCTTATATACAAGCATGCACATATAAGTGTCATGCACATATCTCTTCCTCTTCTTGATCACCTAGAACTCTCAGTGGATATTTTAGGTAGCCATAGGAATAACTTTTATTTGTAATTGCACCATCATTTTAAAGCCTCATTACTGGAAAACATTTTGTTTTAGAATACTGGAAGTCTAAAAATAAAGAGATTTCTCCTTCAAAAAACTTGGGGTAGCCAATGTTTTAAGCACAACTGAGAACCTAATGGACTTGGAAGAAGAGTAGCTTTCAATTTGGAGCAAGAGAACTCTGTCCAGAACAAACCAGTACCAGTCTAACAAGGGTTTACTATGTTTACATTTCACCCAGGTATAAAAAATTCTGAGTAAGAATCTAAGAGGTCACATCAAGACAAACATGATAAAGAGACAGAGGTTTAGCTGTCAGTGGAAAGGAGGAAAGTAGAGCCTAAATCACAAGGAACTAAAACCCAGAAAACTTCTGTAGAGCCAGGGAGTGTAGCCCTGAGACTTCTGTCAGCTCTACTCTTCCTTCTTTTTATCCTCCTCATCCTGAATGGAGTAGAATGACAGGGCTACATGGCAGGCCCCTGAAGGGGTTGGCCACATTCAGAGTCACTCTGCTGTGTGGATTTGGATGCATTCAGGGAAATTGACTCTGCAAGCTGGAGCCAGCTTTGCACTCTTGATTCAGCACTTGCGAATTCAAGGCTGCTGAGCAGTCTCTTCATAAAACTTGCCCAGGATTGCTTGGCAGGGTAAAGATCTTCCTCAAAAATACACTGATTAAGGAATGGTTCCATACAGTCTGGAAAGTGCTGCATGAGATAAATAAGGGCAAAAGGGTGGGGCACCTGGATGGCTCAGAAACTCATGAGGGTGGGGCACCTGGATAGCTCAGTCGGGTAAGTGGCTGCCTTCTGCTCATGTTGCTCAGGTCGTGATCCCAGGGCCCTGGGATGGAGCCCTGGGTAGGGCTCCCTGCTCAGTGGGGAGTCTGCTTCTCCCTCTCCTTCTGCCCTGTTCCTGCCCCTCCCCCTGCTCAAGCTCTCTCTCGATATCTCTCTAAGTAAATAAAATCTTAAAAAAAAAAGAAAGAAAGAAACTCACAAAGGTTTTTAAAAATAGGCTCTTGATTGGCCCCTGCATGATGGTAGGACACAATCTAGACACAGACAAAAAGTTGAGAGACACGACTATAGTTTCAAGCCTAAAAAAAAGTTCAGAAATTAATTTCAGCTTTACATAATCACACAGGAAGCAATTAAATGAAACAAGACCAAATGCTTGTTCAGAAATTAATTTCTATGCTAATCTTGAACCCTAAATTTTTGCTAATCCTGTTTCAGTTTAGTCACTTTTACAAAAGCACACACCATGTTTACCAAACACCACTGTTTAGCAGTTTTCACAACATATTTTGTTTTGATACAGGTCTTGTCATTCTTGCCCTCAACTTACAAATTAAAAAAAAAAAAAAGGCAATCAAACCTAAACACAATCACACACAAATTTTGGAATATTTCTTGGTACAAATGCCCCTGAAAATTAAAATTTTTATAAATTAGTTTGGCCCAGTCCAAATGATCAGAGGTCTCTACAACAAACCTCTGGAATCACTTCCATTGGCTAAGTAATAATCCAGGAGATTACCAAATGATGAATGGACAAATGCTGTCATGATGGCTTTTGACACATTAATGAACGCCAAATCATGTAGTAGTCATTTTCCAAAGTAAGTGGTTATCACCCCTACACAAAGACTTTAAAGATTCTAAGTAAGATGATTATTGCTTTAACATGGACTGAAGAAACTTGAGAGGGACCGCTAACCCATCTTTCTTCCTCTAGATCGAAATACATTTATGACATCTAAGGACAGACTATTTTCCCAATTGGTTTATTCAGTCAGTTCATTCATTCACTCATAAACGTTTATTGAGTGCTGGATATTATGTTTGGTACTAGAGATATGAAGAAAAAAACAAATCCCCTATCCTCACTTTAATAGGGGAGACAAACAGAACCCTCTCAAATTATAGTGATAAGCATGATAGAAGAATGTTATACCCTGGGAGTGAGGATGTAGCAAGGAAGGCTTTCAACCAGAGCTTGAAAGAGGAGAAGGAGCTGCAGTGATGGGTAGAGTCAGAAAGGACCAAGGAATGGGCACATGTGCAAAGGGCATAGAGAGGGAAGAGTTTGATTTGATCATTCCATTCTCATCAACCATCTTTTCTTAATTACAAAAAAAGGTGAAAGAAACTCAATAGGAATCTTTTGGAAAGACAGATGACGTGTGTTTACACTAGATTACAGCTCAGAATTTTATTGCTTCAGGGCAAGAGAAAGGAATCAATGGCCAAAGACTCCTTTTCCACTTAAAAGTTTCTGATTTTTGAAGCTGCAACACAAACTTAACAATAAAGTGGTAAGAAAGGTCAACTTTTGCTTGTGACTATAGTAGTCAGTATAGGTATGGAAGGGAATTGGGAGAAAACAGGAGGGAGTCCAAGAGGCATCATCAAACAACCCATAAAAACCATCATCCAATATAGCCCTAGCTCCTCAATCCTCTTTAAACATTATTCATAACCTCCCGTTTGAGAGGCTGTGATATATCCCCATTCGTAGAAATCTCCATTACCTTTTTAAAAGTTTGCTCAAAACATGACCCATATAACTGTAGCCTACATTCCTCATTTTTAACACTTAAAAATTCAGAATTCTTAGGTGCTTCCCTTTCTTCAATTCAAGGGAAATAATGGAAACATTCGGGTCATCACAAAGACAGAAATAAAACAAAACAGAAAATGTACATTAAATTTAGCAGAAATCATTTTTTTTTAATTTTTTTTATTTATTTATTTGAGAGAGAGAATGAGATAGAGAGAGCATGAGAGGGGGAGGGTCAGAGGGAGAAGCAGACTCCCTGCCGAGCAGGGAGCCCGATGCGGGACTCGATCCCGGGACTCCAGGATCATGACCTGAGCCAAAGGCAGTTGCTTAACCAACTGAGCCACCCAGGCGCCCTAGCAGAAATCATTTTGTAGGGCTTCAGTAGAACTGGACTGCAATTGTCTAATACGCTAAGAAGCACTTCATCCCATATTTGTCTGCCCCACCCCTCAAATCTATGACGTGAGATAATTTTTTTTACGTGACTACCCATTTAAATAGTTAAAATCTCCCTAGATGTGGCACATGATAAAATCAATATAAAACTTAAGCTGAGGGTCACCTGGGTGGCTCAGCTGGCTAAGCATCTGCCTTCGGCTCAGGTCATGATCTCAGGGTCCTGGGATCAAGCCCTGCATAGGGCTCCCTGCTCAGTGGGGAGTCTGCTTCTCCCCCTCCCTTGCTCCCTCCTCACCCCCGCTTGTGCACCCTCTCTCTCTCTCTCTGCCTCAAATAAATAAATACAATCTTTTAAAAAAACTAAAACTGGATTCAACTTTAAAATGAATCTTGTTACAGTGAAAACCCAAATATCACATCATTAAACTCCCTCATTAAATTAACATTAGTGGCACAGTCTTTCCTTTCCCCCCTTGTTTAAGAAACTAAATCTTCTTTGTGTTGACATCTCAATATATTTGAAGGATCAGTTAAAGGGTAGAATTCCAACCTCCTATAAAACAGAGAAGAATAAAAAATAGCAATGGTTACTAACTGTTGTAATAGATTGCTCTCAGTGGCAATCAAAAGAGAGTGTGCTCTTTAACAGGGCAATTCTACTTCTAGGACTTGTCTATGGAGAGATAAATAGACAAGAATGTCCATGGCTGTATTATTTATATTATAAAAAAGGGAAAACAAACTTATTCTGATTAAAAGAGGAATGGATAAATCAATTATGTTAGAACAATGGTATGGAATACTATGCAACCATTAGAAAGAATGAGATCTATTTACATGTACTAACATGAAAAGATCTCCAAGACAAATTAAGTGAAAAAAGCATGTTACTTAATAAAGCATATGTATATAGCTGGATCCCATTCATGTGCAAAAGTGTATGTGTATGTACAGTACCTGTATCTATACATTTGATACATAGGAAAAGTTGGGAAGGATGCCCATCTGTGGAGGAAAGCAGAGAGAATGAGTGGAAAGGGAGTAAGGAGATGGCAAAGAGGAATTTGTTACTTATGCTTTTCTGTTGTTGACACTGGTATGATTAAAACTTTTTTAAAAATTAAAAAGAGAACAGTATTTACTAACTGCTAACCAAGAGAAAAGAACAGCAATGCAACAAAAAGCCTAAAGTGAAGAAAGTTAAGAGCCCCAGTACACATCAGAGAAAGGGTACTAGAAGTCTATTTGAGCAGACTGAAAACTATCTTGGTAGCGGCTTCTTGTTCTTTTCTTGATATCAGATAAGGTATTTTCAAACAGTGAATTATGTAACCCCAAAGCATAACATCTCTGATTGGTATGCACTGTGACTATATACCGTACAGATTGTATAATTTCGTAATATGTGTCAAGCATGTCACTAAAAAGGCATGAAACATATGCTTTTTATCTGTGATAAATCACCTTGACTAGGTCACAGAACGAGTAGATTGCAGACTGCAGGGTTTTCTAAGTGCCACATAAGAGCCCTGAAACATGGTGACGCTCCTCATTTTGCTGGCATAAATGACACATGCCATCAAAATCACAACCCCATCTCAAATTCGTCACATTTTTGACAAGCAATTTTCATTCAGTAATGTTTGTTCATATGAAATGCCATAAAACAAAAGGAGATATATATCAGTCTTTTTCATTTCAAAAGTATCAAAGAGTATTCAACTATACTCTTTATAAAGCTGGTAATTTAGAGTTATTAGAATTAATAGGGTAAAACATAAATACTTAAAACACAATAACTTGAATAACTATACAGGGATTTTTGTCCCATGGTACTCATGGCATTTAGTTCCTTTCTCTTCCCTTTCTTCTTGCTTTTCTCCTCCCATCCTTTCTTCCTGCCTTCCATAATTATGTATTAAACACCTGTAAGGGGTCAGTGTGTTGGGTGTTAAGGATCCAAAGAGAAGTATGACATAATTCCTGCCTTGCTTGGGTTTATAGTAGAGTAAGGTAGACCCATATGCAAACAGGACAATCTGAATAAAAACATGGTGTTGTAAACAAAATCCTGATGAGAAAGAACTAACACTTACTGGGTGTCTACTACACGCAAAGCACCATATTAGATGTTTTATATACATTTTTCATTTAACCTTCAAATTTAATCATACTTTCACATAAGTATTTATACCTTCTCTTTTGCAAATGAGGAACTCAAATTGCAGAAAAAATAGTGTTAAAAAATTTCAAAGCATCTGAGAAATAATCAGCAGTGCTATGAATGGTGAATTATAAACTTGGCTGGATTAATTGATTTGTCAATACCTGCTCCTGCACCAGAACTCAAAAATCTTGCTACCCACTGCCAAAGCTCAACTTTTAAGTGAACAGAAAGAAGTGGGCTAAAATAGATCATTGCAGTAAAACACAGTGTTCAGGGGCGCCTGGGTGGCTCAGTCGTTAAGCGTCTGCCTTCAGCTCGGGTCATGATCCCAGGGTCCTGGGATCGAGCCCCGCATTGGGCTCCCTGCTTGGCAGGAAGCCTGCTTCTCCCTCTCCCACTCCCCCTGCTTGTGTTCCTGCTGTCGCTATCTCTGTCTCTGTCAAATAGATAAATAAAATCTTTAAAAAAAAAAAAAAACACAGTGTTCATTTTTAATAATTGGGTATTGAATTTTAAGTAGATGACAATAGTATTATTTGATTAACAATTAATTAGAAAAGAATTGATAATTGGGCAAGTGAATTTTCCTGGAAATAAAAGTGTTGACACTATATACAGAAATGGAAGATTCTAGAACTGCTATTGAATGGCCTATCTGACTTCCATTTTACCAAGTTTCTTTAATTTCAGTTTATTTGTATTCTTAAAATAGGAGATAATTTTTCTTCTCTTTTTGGGGACAGTATTGGCTCAGTTTCTATAGCTAAGAAATACCTAGAAGACTTTAGGCTGTGTCATTTTTTTTTTTTAAGATTTTATTTATTTGACGGAGAGAGCAAGAGAGCACAAGCTGGGGGAACAGTAGAGGGTGAGGGAGAAGCAGGTCCCCCACCAAGCAGGGAGCCCAATGCGGGGCTCGATCCCAGGACCCTGGGATCATGACCTGAACCGAAGGCAGACGCTTAACCATCTGAGCCACCCGGGCACCCCAAGGCTGTGTCATTTTTATATATTACATCTAGTAAACTTTTTTGGGAGAGGAGAGAGCATGCATTTTATAGCTGGAGTTTGAAACTGAAGGTTTCAGGATACAAGAATATTAACTAAAGTATGAAAGAAAAGACAGTTAATGAGCCTTCTTCATAAATACAGTTTAACATTGTTTTCTTTGTTAATGGATGAATGGTAGCTTGTTTCCTTCTTTTCTTCTAACAAACATACATTAAATACCTACTATGTTTCAGGCTTTGTTTTAGGTAGTGGGGATATAAAAATGAAGTGGCTCACAGTCTAACAAAGACAAAGACCATGTTCCAGGCACTGTATTCTGTTCTTTACATAGATTATCTCATTTAATATCTGAAATAACTCCATCAGTTGGCACTAATATCATCTCCATTTTGCAAATGAAGACAACAAGGCTAATAGAGGTTATACTTGCCCGAAGTCACACAACCAGAAAGTGGCATTGTTATGTGTCTTTGATTTTTAATTACTACATGACATTGTTATAATAAAGATATAAACAAAGAGCTATGGGAGCCAGGAAGGCATAAAGGGAAGTGACTGATATGGCTTCAGGCAGTCCAGAGATGATTTATAGAGGAGATATCATGTGAACTTTACCTTGAAAGAAGGAATAGTGGATATTTCCTAGGTGGAGAAGAATGCATTCTAGAAGGGCATTCTAGGCTGGAAAAAAAACAAAAACAAAAACAAGATATGCAAAGGCACGGAGGTGTAAAAGGGCATGGCAAGGTTGAAGAAACAGATCAGGATCAGCAAGAAGTGAGTCAACAGACCTAGAGCTAGAGAGGAAGTTTCACACGCTTGAACAAGGAGCTTAGGCTTTATCCTGGAGGCAGCAGAAAGCTAAGAAGGGAGTGGAATAAAAAATTGTGTGTGTGTGTGTTTAAGATAATGCTTTTGTCATAGAGTGGGCTGGAGTACAATGTCTACCTGTAACTGCAACAGTGTATGGGAGAAAGAATGGGCTGCCCTGAGGCTTGTACGTGATTTATAAAAAGAAATATGTATTTGTTCTATGTCCCCAGGCCCTGACACAGGGCTCCTAAAACCTCTGTAAATTCCTGAGTGACAAGAGCACTGAGAGCATCTTTTGTTCTAATGAGGTGACTCTGGGTGGGCTCCTAGATGGCTCCTGGTTAGGGGCTGCTTACCAGAAAGACTAAGCCAGGATTAGAAGCTTAGAAGTTAGGGCACCTGGGTGGCTCAGTCGGTTAAGCCTCTGCCTTCGGCTCAGGTCATGATTCCAGGTCCTGGGATTGAGCCCCACATTGGGCCCTCTGCTCCACGGGGAGCCTGCTTCTCCCTCTCCCTCTGCCTGATGCTCCCCTTGCTTGTACTCTCTCTCTCAAATAAATAAATAAAGTCTTTTAAAAAAAAAAGAAGCTTGGAAGTTTCAGCCCTCCCCACCCCCACTTCTCTAGAGAGGGGAGAGATGTGGGAAATGGAGTTAATATTTGATCATGCCTGTATGAGGAAACCTCCACACAATCCCAATAGTATGGGGTTCAGATAGCTTCCAGGATGGTGAACATATCCACATCAGGAGGGTGATGCACCCCATGTCCACAGTGACAGAAACTCCTGAATTTGGGATCCTCTCAGACTTCACCCTAAGTATCTCTTCAGCTGGCTGTTCATCTGTATCCTTTATTTTTTTTAAAGATTTTATTTATTTATTTTATTTGAGAGAGAGGGAGAGAGAGAGCTGGGGGAGGGGCAGATGGAGAGGGAGAGAATCCCAAGCAGACTCTGAGCTGAGGGCACGACCCCAAGATCATGACCCAAGCCAAAACCAAGAGTTGGGCACCTAACCCCTGAGCCACCCAAGTGCCCTGTTTATCCGTATCCTTTATCATATCCTTTAATAAAGTGGTAAATATAAGAGCTTCCCTGAGTTCTGTGAGCTGCTCTAGCAAATTAATTGAACCCGAGGAGGGGGTAGTGGGAAGCTCCAACTTGAAAACAAGTCAGACAGAAGTTTTGGGTAACCTGGGAGACCTACTACTTGAGACTGGTATCTGAAGTGGGAGCTGTCTTGTGGGAGTTATCCCTTAACCTGTGGGATCTAAATATTGTCTCCAAGTAGACTGTGTCAGAACTGAGTTAAATTACAGGACACCCAGCTGATGTCCCAGAGAATTGCTCGTTGTAGGGAAAAAAACCCAAACATTTGGTGACCAGAGTATCAGAAGTGAAGTGTTCTGTGTGAAAATAAAGGAGAAAGACACAAAAGGAACAACTGATTTTTTTCCTTAATTTCCTCTAGTTCTGGGCTGTGCAGGTATTCAAACTGTCTATACTGTGCAGGATGCTGAGGGGGGTTAACGAGACCAGGTAATAAGAGAAGTATATGCCATGTTAATGTGCTATGCATTTTTACGTATATTAACCACTTGATCCTTACAACAATCCTCAGAAGTTATTTCCTTCTTTATTTTGTGGAGAATTCTGGTTGCTAAGAAAGTTATCAAAGGTCATACAGATGATCACTGGCAGAGGTGGAATTCACACCACTCAGGTTTGTCTTCCTCCAAAGCCCATGGCCCTTCAAAGAGGACACACTCGAGGACTCTACAATTTATTTAATGGTTCCATTCATTCAGTTTGCCTTCACTGAATTTAAATAAAGTGCCTTCAAGAGCCAAAGTGTTAAAGCAGCAGCGAGAACAAAATAAGGGTCACATAGCAAATCTATAAAATACAGGCCTAGTTGGGGCTCTTTTTAAAAGCATGCTCTATACTTCACCTTTGTTGGCATACTGCCATTCTCCTAAAAGGGAATTTTCTAAAGATGCATGTGTCATTTGCATTTGTGGTTTTGGAAACTTCCCAGAAAACTATGATCGGAATAAAAGGATGTGGTATTAAGGTAAAAATGACACTTAGCTTTACCTAGCAACCCAACTTCCAGAATTGAGGTTATTACTAAAATGACTTTGAGTAGGCTTTAGGCATTTAGATGTACACACACACACACACACACACACACACACACACACAGAGTATCTTTTTAGAAAACCCAGACTTGCCTGCTGCCCTTAGGCCCTGTTTATAACATCACATTCCAGTGACTAAATGGCCTTGCTATCATATAATATCAAAATGTGATATAAAATATTTACACTGTTGTGGCAAAGTGCCATTAGACTTGTTCTATCATTCATCAAGTTTTACAAACAGATTGGAAAAGATAATCCACATGGTGCAAGGGCTATATAAATGTTAGTTGCTACTGCTGTTGTTATCCATCATCATTTTTGTTATTTTCCCAACCCAACCAGTCACCAGCATTAGTACTATCAGGAATAGACCCTAAAACTATTTGGAGGGTCTACCAGTAGTAGGACTCTCATATGCCTTTGACCAAAGAAGTATCTTCTTTTATCTGAAAAAGGTACTCTTCAGATAATCAGGTTGACTCAACCAACCCATCATCCTCTTACCAGTTCCCTCTCCCATTTCCCCCCTTCTTCTTTCTTTTCTTCAACAAACATTTATTAACTCTCATAATTAATTCATCCATTTATTCAACAAATATATACTGAGTGCCTACTCTATGCCAGACCTGGTTTCAGGTGTGGGATTAGAGCAGTGGATAAAGGAGACAAAAATACCTGCCCACCAGAAGATGCCATGGTAGTGGTTCCATCAGGCCACACATCTCAACCAGATCATCTGTCAGCCAGGGTTCAATATCAGATGTCCTGTCAGGACCCAAGCCCGGCAATGGGTAAGGAATGGGGAGACAAGGGCCCCTGAGTGGCTCAGTCGGTTAAGCGTCTGCCTTCGGCTCGGGTCATGATCTCAGGGTCCTGGGATCGAGTCCCACATCGGGCTCCCTGCTCAGTGGGCAGTCTGCTTCTCCCGCTCCTTCCCGCTTGTACTCTCTCTCACTATCTCTGTCTTTCTCAAATAAGTAAGTAAATTATATATATATAAAAGAATGGGGAGACGAAAACACCAGGTCTCCAGACAGTTGACACTCCTCCCTCCCCCCACCCTGCCCCTCACCCCTCTCTCCTGCTGGAGTCTGACTACATACCAACATGGTCAAGAAAAATTTTCCTTATTGCTACACTCACTTTTGTGTGATGCTCTGTGTGGTCACCAGCTCTGGAATCTCAGTTCCCATAGCTGAGGCTGTGCTCTCCTTTCCAACTAGTGGATGCCTAACACCAAGCACCTAACACTTAATACCAAGCACCTGACACCAAGCCCCAATACAGAGCCTTTCATGAGGAAAACTCTAAACAAGTTGAAAAACTGAGGGCATTTTACCTGAAAATCAAGACTCCCGACCAAAGGCTCTGCCAGGCAACTTACCGTTAGGTCCTGTACTGAGGAGCTCTGCAAACTAGGAATCCATGGATACACAGTCCACTTCTGTCAAGCTAAAAACTCCTGTCAGCAGTGCCTGAAGGGCATGACCAGGAAGATGGAATCTGACCTACTTCATACTCCGGCTCCTTCTAGGTAGGATCTTAATGAGTTTTGTTAAACCAAATCTTCTCAGTTACCCTAAAAAACCAAATCAAAATGATTCGTGTAGAAATGTCCCTTTATCATGCAGTGTTGATTAAAATCACTTTTTCTAATGAGGACATGTAAAGTTATCCTTTATGAGAGCAGGAACCGAAATGATCTAAAAAATAGGTAAATTAAACTCGGAAAACCAAAAAAATGTTCTTTTGGCCAGTGATTCAGCCTCTTTCCCTCAAACCAAACCTTTTACTAAAAGTAATAACATCTGAGGAAAATGGATGCTTTCAGTCAAATTTCTTATTTTCCCTTTCTTCCTGGTGGAGGTGACTAATGAACAGTGAAATAGCCAGAAGGTAGGTGGGAAACCACAGAGGAGAGGGGGAGGGGCAAAGGACAGGAACAATCCACAGATGGTAGCTAGGTCCGAAACAAGGTAGAATTTCGTGTATTGCCACTTCGCAAGGTGAGGGAAGAGGCATGGAAAACACTAGGCCCAGTGCCTGCCAAGCATTTTATATCCATTATCTCTCAGCAATCCTGTGAGGGCTGCATTATTCTTATTGAAAGAAGAAAAACTGGAGGCTCAGAGAGTTAAGTAACTGGCCCAGTGCCACACAGCAAGGTGGTAGAGCCTGGATTGGAAACTAAACTCAAAGCCCTTCCCTTTCACCACAGGACTCCTCTGCACTACACCTTAGAATCCACTGCAAAACATGCCACCTTTCTCACATGGGAATAATTATGTTATTATGACAAATTAAAACATACTAAATAAGATTCTAGTGAAACATGTAGGGTATCACTGGTGCATGGAATGCAACTTGTAGCATATAGAAATATTACCTAGAGAGCTTGCTTAAACCGCATATTCCTGGGTCCCATCCCCAGAAGACGGAGTTTCAATAGGCCTGGGTAGAGTCTACATTTTTACCAGGCAACTAGGTTAATTAATATAAGTGGTCCTTAGACCACACTTTAAGAAACAATGTCATCAACCTTACCCCAAACTGCCAAGTCTCAGTTTACTATTCCCTTGCCTTGTCACGTGCTTTATTCTAAGATAGATAGAGGGGCACCTGGGTGGCTCAGTTGGTTAAGCATCTGCCTTCGGCTCAGGTCATGATCCCAGGGTCCTGGTATCAAGCCCCGCATCGGGCTCTCTGCTCAGCGAGGAGCCCGCTTGTCTGTCTCCCTCTGCCTGCCACTCTGCCTACTTGGGCTCTCTCTCTCTCTGTCAAAAAGATAAATAAAGTCTTAAAAAAAAATAAGATAGATTCAGCCATGCCATAGTAGTAGTCGTCTGGTATAGTGGGGGAAAAACAAAACAAAAACAATACTGGTGAGAGAGGCCTTGGTGGAAAACTCTGTTGCTAACTAGCTGGGTAAACTCAAACAATGCCTTTAAATGTTGTGGGACTTCTTTTCCTTATTTGTAAAAAGTAGAGTTTCTAAAATCACACATCTATGATTTCATTTGGCCGAAGGAAGCCAATTTTCAAAATGATAATGATCTATAAAGCCTAAACATTTCAACGGTGAAATGAAAGAAGCAGAGTCTACTTTCTTTATAAATTTTATATCAACACAGTGTCTCCAAATATCATGGGTTTGGGGGAAGGGAATGGAATCCAAAAATGAAAGCAGGTATTACTTAAATTATATTTTTAAGACAATTCAGTTGTTTGCTTAGCAACCAATTTCTTCAATCAGGCAGTTGCATCTGTACTAAGAATTCCTCAAGTATATAGTGTTTCTAGTCTTAGAAAGCAAGTTGTTACACAATCATTATTCATTCTAATTTTCAGTAGCATCTTGAAGTTCAGAGCTATTTTGGGCTTATTTTTAAAGAACTAAAGACACCCCTTAATTTATATCAATACACTTGTGGATATTGAAACTACAGGTTAAAGAATTGCTGATTTATATCTTGTTTTAAAATGCCCAGACGCGAGGGCTCCTGGGTGGCTCAGTCAGTTAAGTGACCAACTCTTGATTTCGGCTCAGGTCATGATCTCAAGATCATGAGATTGAGCCCTGCACTGGGGCTTGGCACTGGGCATGGAGCCTGCTTAAGATTCTCTCTCCCTCTCCTTCTGTCCCTCCCCTGCCACTCATGTGCCCTCTCTCTCTAAAATGCCCAAAGTGTGGCTTATTGGATAGTTAGTGTCCATGGAGACAAGCTCAACAAGTGAAATGGGTCACATAAATGAAGACACAAGTTACAAAAGAGAAAGAGGAGCACCAGTGAAATGGCTATGGTTCTAACTCACCAAGGAAAATCATGACACAAATTTGCGGCACTTTCAGAAAATCATGTAGATATTTACCTCCTTGTTCCATGACTTCTTAACACCTTCCTGGGAGGCATTAATTTGCTAGCTCAGCCTAGTCTAGTGACAGAACTTGATTACAGAGAGATAAGGAAAAGGTATATTATTATAGGAAAAATCTGAATCACCAGAAACAAAAGAAACAATTTGCTCAATTATGAACTAAGTTGAGATGCACTACTTATAGCAATGTTGAGGAAGACATTAATTTCACATTTAGATAATGTGTAATATTTTCTCCAGCATTTTGCAGTATAATTTAACAGCTTATTTTAAAAAGGTACTTTTCAACTCTATTGATGTTAGTTTTATCTCCAAAGCTTTCAATTATACCACATTCCCAAAAGCATCATATTAAGTAAACTCACTGCATTCATAATCTCACATAGCCTGTATAGCATAGTAGAGTCACTTAGGGAAGTGTTCTGAGATTATTTTGTGTGTATCGTAAGGATAAATACTCCTTTTCCATGTATTTTCTAGCTATTTCTTTAGCACGATCTTGGAGAGTTCATAAATTGACTTTGACTTCTCCAGTTTATGATTTTGTGGCATCCAAGAAAGATAGAATGTTTTCTGCTGCAGCTAAGGAGTATAACATTGCTACAGTCTATTTACTTGTATTGCAAGGTAAACTCAGGAGTTAAAATGAAAAGGTTACTTTTTTAGGTCAAGAATTCTAAGGAAAACAATTTTTTTTATATTCCATACTAATCTTTAATAACATTCATAAATGTTATGACCTAAAAAAACCAAAGTAACTTTTTTTGTCCTGGCTTTTAAAAAATGCCAGCCAATAACCTCTAATCCACACATAACTCAAAATAGGAACTCCAGAACCAAACCACTGACAACCCATCGAAGTCCAGGTGGGCACAAGGCTATGTAGGTGCTCAAGAATCTTCCCCCTTCACATTTTACTACAACTTCTTCTTTTTTTTTTTTTAATTCTTAAAAATTTTATTATGTTATGTTAGTCACCATACAATACATCTTCTAAAATGAAGAAAACAGTTCTGTGAGCCTGAAAGGGACCAGTGGAACTCCAAGGCTCTCTCTACCAAGACAAATGAGAAGAGTATGTATGTCCCTATTGGGCTAGGGATGGCTACAATCATGATTTTCAGAAATTGTCAGAATGCTAGTTGGCCTGCAAAATTTGCATTTACCTAATTTCTTAGAGTCTCTGGGCCTACTTCAGTAACTTTGGGTATAATTATGATGTAAGAATATCCTGTCAATGCTGAGAGAAACAAAGATAGGCCTTTACTGGAAATGTGTCTCTTTTGTACCTAAAGAGTAAATAGTTTTTTCTAGAATTGTTTAGGCATTCAGAATCTGGGTAGGCTAAATAATTTTCAATAATAATTCCAACTAATAATAATTCTGAATTATCCCAGTGTCTGAAAGGCCAGAAGAAGGAATATCAAAGTAGATAAATACTTACTGGCTGCTAAAATTTATCAAGAATTTGACACGAATGATCTCAGTTAATCTTCATAATAATCCTTTGAAGTGTGTACAATTATATATTTCATTTTACAAATGAGGAAACTGAAGTCCAAAGAAGTTAAGCAACTTGCTTAAGGATTCATAGCTGGTAATGGCGGGCTAAGAATTTAACCAGGCAGCAGAGTTTCAGATCTGACATGTTTAAACAATATGATATACCACCTCCCAGAAGGCCTCTTTTGTTTCCACAAGGTCCAGCTCTACAGTGGTTAGCTTGTTTCTGCCTACCTGTTATTAGTTGCCAAGGTAATGAGACAATCTCTAAGGTAAGCAGTGTAAAATGTTCAAATGAGATTTAAATGAGGAACTTACATTTTTATTTATGCTACATTGTGCAGTACTAAAGGGAATTTATTTCATTCAATACTTCAGAAACCATACTATTAATTTGGGAATCTGATACTAGCATGGAAGACTTGCCATATACAATCTGTTATTCTTTCAATAGGAATGTCACTGGCATTGAGAATACATTTAGGGACACGGAAGCATGGCTTCTTTGAACACACTCCCAAGTGACAAGTCTCCTTGCAAGGCGTTGGGGAAGACGGGGCAACTTTTTACCTAGAATTTGTGGGATGTGGCCATAAGAGAGATTGAATTCTCACTCCTGTCACTGTGACTGGGAAAACCTCACTGCTTAGAGGGGTTCCTTGGAAGGAATTTGTTGACCACTCTAAGCCTGGGATGTCCCAGCAGCACCTCGGCAATGGATCTTTACACCTCCCCACTCACCTCTAGGGGCTGGTGAGTTCCTCAGCCCCAGTAGAGATGCTAAGAAATCCTAAGAACCTGTGCAATCTCTATGAGTTAGGGTGCACAGCTGAATAGTGCACACTATTCTCTTCCCTTTCTATTTTGAGTTGTAAGGTTCTGTGTTATCTGCACTCACACAGATCTTCATGCCTTTGGAATGACAATGATCAAGTTCTCTTATCACCAATTTATTCAAAGCTTGTGGTTGAAACAGACAAAGAAATTACTGGAAAAAGTTGGAAAGTCTAAGAAGGTTTTAGTAAATTATATAGTATTTAGTTGCCTAAAAGTACAAGTGCCTTTTCAAAAGGCAGCACGTCCAAATTTGTAATTACACTCTTACTGTTTAGACACCAGTTTATCCTATGTTTTACAAAACGTTTTTATTATTTCCTTATCTGACAATGGTTATTCGTGACCTTGTGGTCAGATAAGAAGGTTGGGCAGATGGTACTTTCAATTTAAATGGATTTTTATGCCATTAAAAAGAATGTTTGCTCTGTCTAAGAAGAGTATTGACTATAAAAGTCACAGGCTCCGGACTATTTTCTGTGGGATTTTTCCACTATCCTTCCAATTAGTCAGTCAATGTGATGTTTCTCTAAACATGATCATTTATTTTTCTCTGGAGGGTTTCCTTCTATCCCGTTCAAGAAAGATGATCCTGGAAAGTAAAGAAAGCTTTCTACACCTCCCAGTGCAATATTTATGATTAATTGCAGCCCATCATAATGAATGACAAAAGAAAAAAGCATTCAGTTTCCTTGCTCTTCTCATATAAAAAAGCATTTGTTGCAATTTGAGTCCCAGCCAACTTCCATTGTTTAGGCAATAACTAGTAAAATTATACCCATCACCAACAATCATAACAGAAATTATATAATTGCAATTTAGACCAATGACCTTATACTTGTGAAAATAGAATGTGGGGTATTTAATTGCATAATGTGGCACTACAATTCTATACCTATAAATTCAAGGTTTTCATATTAGTTAATTAATTTATAATATCCTGTACCTAAACATTCCTGAAGGTGACAAAATTATGTCAGCTCCATAAAATATCCAAATAGCATCTTACTTCAAACAAACTGATGCATATCAAAAATAAGACTTCCACTCTCATATAAACAACGACTTCATATATTTCAGAAATTTGGGAAGACTTTGCAGCAAAACATGTTCAAATTAGACTGTTTAGGGAAATTGGTCTGTATAAATTATTGAATGATTAAAACAAACCAACATCTTTTGCAACCAGAGAAATGCTGAATCTGTTCAATACTTACTATCAGTAGAGTTCACCTTAAGAAACAGAATGGGTGATGCATACAAAAACAAACCTCGACTTGGATGCTCTGCATCAACAGAACGATGAATAGAAGACTCTTCCAGCACAGTAGACAAATTTCCCCTTTAATAAGCAGCCAGGAAAAAGCAATATTTCAATGTTTGCTTTCCTTCCTCTGAGGGAGAGAGTTTCACTATGACTTATTTTACTTCCTTTTTATTCTGTCCTATTTTCTTGGCTCTCACAGACAGCTCCAGTAGCAACATGACAATACCACTTTGGACTTGCCCAAAGCGCCTTTTCTCTAAAAGTCTCAGCTGTGGTCTATGCGAGGAGAGTGTAAAACAGGGGAAACGATGCAAACATTGAAGTTCATCCTCTCGTGCAAACATTTTGAGAGACCCAGACCCATCTTAACCCAGACTGGGAATGAGAGACACTAAAGCAAAACAAAACCCAAAAATAGCTCCTCCCAAAGTTCATACTTAGTGTCCTTGAGGCCTTTGGCAAGATTTACCATTATCTTGAACTCTGTCTCACATATAAAATAAAGCAATGCCATTTTCTTTATGAGGATGTGAAGAGTAACTAAATTGCATTTTCTAAAAGAAAACTTGGAAAAAACCCAGATTTTGGAGTTCTAAAAGTAGGCCTAAAGTGGGTTCCTAGAGCATATTAGTCTTGAAAGCATTTTTTCCTGGAGTAGAAAACATTCACATTTCTATTTTTTAAAAAAACTTAAAAACTTATTTGTCCAGGGAAGATATACATCAAGCAAAATAAAACAAAACAAAAACACTTCAGAATACAATTTATCAAAAAGTTGTCGATGTTCTCTTCAAGTCTATGTATATGCATAGGTATATCTACATCTATATCTATCTATACAAGTGTTGTTTAATAAAAGAAAAATAACTTACTTCAGAAACATCAGAGCTGTCAGTTGTATATTCAGGTTATTTAAGGTAACTATGATACGACAGAAATTTTGGACTCCCTAGGTCCCTGATGAGTAGCTGCATTTCAGGGGTCTATGTTCATCCCTTTGCTCTCACCATTTATAATGGCCTTCCAAACTTAGAGCAGTTTTCTCTTCATATTTTGTCAAGATGCGAATAGTTCTTTTCAAAGTTTATCAGCTAAGAGTTGGTTTGTGTGGGTTGGAAGTTTCTCATTCCAGGTTTTGAGTTTAATTAAACTGAAACAAAATACACATAAAATCTATTTATTCCTCCACCAAGAGAAAATAGAAAAAAAATGAACGTCTCGAAGTAATCAGAAAGAACTTTGCAAACATGTACATTTTCTCTACATTTAAAGAAAATATGAGTTTTCAGAAAGAGACTACAAATGAGTATATATGGTGCCATTCTGTTTTGTTTTCAAAAATATACATATGCACACAAGTAAATTAAATACAACAACATATGTAACATATGATAGTATATTATGGCCGGGTGAGATTTATCCTGGGAATGCAAGGCTGGTTCAACATTAGAAAATCAGTCAATAGACTAAAGAAGAAAAATCATATGATATTCTCAATATTTACAAAAAAGCATCTGATAAAATTCTACATCTATTCATGATACTTTTAGCAAGTTAGAAAATGAAGGAAAATTCCTTAAACTAATAAAGGGCATCTACAAAAAAACCTACAGCTAACATCATACCCAATGGCAAAAGAATGAATACCTTCTCCCTAAGAACAGGACCGAGGTAAGATATCTGTTCTCACCACTCCTATTCAACATCATACTTAAGGTCCTAGCCAATGCAATAAGTCAATAAAAAGAAATAAAATGTATATATTTGGAAAAGGAGAAATAGCATTTTCTCTATTGAAAGATAAAAAACACATCTAAAGATACTCAACATTAGTATAAGGAAATAAAAATTAAACCACCGTTATATAGCACTGCATACCTATTAGGTGGCTTAAAAAAACCTTATCATACTGATCAGAGCGCTGGTCAGGATGTGGAGCAACTAGAACGCTTATACTTGCTAGTGGACATGCAAATGTGATACAGCCACTCTGAAAAAGAGTTTGGCTTCCTATAAACATTTACTTAACATATGATCCAGCTAACCCATTTCTAGGTATTACCTAAGAGAAATGAACTTATTTTCCAGTGATTTTCTTCAATTGCTAAAAACTGTAGACAACTCAAATGTCCTTTTGGTGAATGAAAATACACTCTGGTACATCTATAGAGTGAAATATTACTTAGCAATAAAAAGAAATGAACTACTTATACACACATGGATAAATCTGAAATGCCTTATGCTGTTTTCTTTATGAGGATGCAAAGAGTAACTAGATTGCATTTTCTAAAATATGAGGAAAGGCAGACTCAAGTAGCTAAATCCTGTATAATTCTACTATATGACATTCCAGAAAAGACAAAATGATAGGAATAGAAAACAGATTAGTGGTCACCAGGGGCTATGGTTGGCAGTAGGAGGAGTACGGGCAGCAAAAAGAAATTTTTAGGGTGATGGAATTGTTCTATATCTTAATTGTACTGGTTATCACACAACAGTGTGTGTTAGCCAAAATTCATAGACCAGTACACCAAAAGTGTGACTTTTACTGTAGGTGAATATGATAAATTCAAAATGTGAATTAACACACACAAACACAAAACATAAAAACCTGCATGGATATATACCAAAATACTGATGGTGATTATCTCTTAGATATGGTATTATGGGAGATTTTCATTTTCTTCCTTGTCCTCTTTTGAAATTTAAAAATTATCCCCAATCAATATTTATTACTTTTGTGTCTAGGGGAAAAATAAGATCTTACTTTGTAATCTGTTGAATGTCTGCTTTGTGGAGGCCTCCTTGATTCCAGTCTTCCTTCCTTTTTCCCCTTCTGTCCTTTGTCCTTTATTTTTTAAAAAATTTAAAAAATATTTATTTTTTAAGTAATTTAAGTATTTATTAAGTAATCTCTACACCCAGTGTGAGGCTTGAACTCATGACCCTGAGATCAAGAGTCACCTGCTCTTTAGACTGAGCCACCCCTGTCCTTTGTCCTTTATAACAGAATGTCCAGTTCAAGAAGCCGCAATAATTGCCTAATGCCTACTCAAGCAACTCCTACCTACTTGGCGGCCTTTTGAGTCTGTTTCTGATATAATAACAATAGGCAAAGATTTAGTGAGACCTTATTATGTACCAGGCACTGCTAGGTGCTCCACATGCAATAGCTTATATAATCCTAGCACAATGATCTTAAATGATGTACTTTTCTTGTCCTCAATTTATAGATGCCTATAGCTATAAGCTAACAGAGACAGAAGAGCAACGATACCAGAATCTGCATTCTCGACCACTGCAGTGGAGTGATATGGTTAAGAACCATGGCATCTGGAGGAAAGTTACCTGGGTTCTAAAGCTTGGCTCACTATTTTCGAGGTTACAGCCTTGGGAGAAATTACATAACTTCCCTGAATCTGTTTCCTGGACATAAAAGGAGGATAACAGTAGTAACCGTACATCAGTTGGTTGTGAGGATTAAGTCGTATTACACATGTGAAGTGCCTGGTACATGATAGCTGTTCCGCCTTCACCCCACCCTCCTTCCCTCACCAGCAGTATTTTTTCCTCTTCAGCTCTAGCAGGAATCTTCGGCACCCATCAAGGTGATCTCCTAACTGTTCAGACATAGCAGCAGGCTCTTCTTGCCTTCATGTCATTGGTTTATTACTCCCTCAGCCCAGAACATCTCTTCTCTTCCACTCTCTGCCTTACTCTAGCCTACCAGGTTCAGCTCAAGATCTCCTTTGTCCAAGATAACATTTCTTTATATACCTCCTTATGGGTGGTCCCTAATGGTTTTGTGGGCACTGATTTTTGTCTTCAATTAAAATGGTCATCCAGGGCACCTGGGTGGCTCAGTCGTTAAGCATCTGCCTTCGGCTCGGGTCATGATCCCAGGGTCCTGGGATCGAGGCCCGCATCAGGCTCCCTGCTCCATGGGAAGCCTGCTTCTCCCTCTCCCACTCCCCCTGCTTGTGTTCCCTCTTGTTCTATATCTTAATATATAGAACATATATATGTTCTATATATATATATATATGAATATATATGTCTCGCTCTCTGTCAAATAAATAAATAAATAAATCTTTAAAAAAAATTAATAAAATATAAACCTTTGGAGCACAAAGTTCTGGAAACCCAGCCATGCATAACATAGTGATTACATAGGAAGAACTCAATTGAGTACTTATGTTTTGCTTTATTGATTCACCAAGAGTATTCACATTTGATGGAAATATTAATGTAAGCAAGATCATTTGATCTAGGCTACAAAATACTGACTGATTAAATTATGCATACAATTTCAACTTTAGTTTCAAAAGACCAAATTTACGAAGAGCCCAGCCCATCTTCCTTTACAGGGAAATGAAATAATTATTCTGTCAATGACCCCTTCAGTTAGGAGCTAATATCCTTTACAGCACCTTCAATTTGCACAGAATCTTAAGTTGAAGCTGCCTGTGTTAAGCAGTCTTTTGCAAAACATCACCTAAAATAATTGTCTTAAAGTAAAAAGATTTCTTTGTGCTTGGCCAATACTGTCCCGATAACTTGCAGTATTTCAATAAAAGGAAAATGCATATATTCACCTTATTTAAAGGTAAAGAATTAAGGTCAAGTGATTTACCCAAGGTCACAGTTGAGCACTACTATTGGATCCAGTTCTCTGAGACAACTGAGCCCTTATCTTACTCTCTTCACTGAATCCTAGAATTCTAAATAACTCCATATCTTTAAGGCATTTTACCCCCACTAATGATGCCACTTATTCTGAGTGCGTACAATTTGTAAGATCTCTCCAAAAGTGGCAAAAGTCGAGGCGATGTAACCACCCCCTTCCCCCACCACAGTCATGTAAACATCTTGGCTCTATCCCAGCTGAGTCACTGCCACAGAGTAAAGGACTCTCAAAAAAGTCAGACTGAGCTTAAACCATTCCACTAAAGCTGCTGCAGAGAAGTAGGTCATTAAGAAATAAAACATAAAATTAGCAAAACAGCATTTTTTCCACCATATGCTAAGAGATTTCTCCAAATGATAACACACGCACAAAAATCCATACATCAGACAGGAAGGCGAATTGAGAAAGTGGCTTCAGGGATGGGTTGATTGAAATACTCAAGCAAGATGAATTGCTTTTTGATAATTAGATTTGAGGAAATTTTTCTTTCTTTCTTTCTTTCTTTCTTTCTTTCTTTCTTCTTTCTTTCTTTCTTTCTTTCTTTCTTTCTTTCTTTCTTTCTTTCTTTCTTTCTTTCTTTCTTTGCTGTGACTCCACTGTTTTGTGTATTGCAGAAAAACATAAAATTCCAAGGAGATAAAGGTCTTTCTCCACATGCTTCTTCTCTTTGTGCTTATATCCAAAACACAATGAGGACTTTCATAAAATTTCTCTTATCAGGCTTATTTGCCAAATATTTTCAATGTTAAAATGGTTCAGTATTTCAACCAAACTATAATTAAGACTTGAAGAAGAAAGTTATTCCAGGGTACATCATCATTAACATTTGAAATGAATAAAAGGGGGATAGTGTGCATTTCAACAAATGAAATTAGCAAAATGAAACTGATTTTATATTTTAGGCAGTCCCTGATAGCCTAGCTCCTGAAATCATGGCATAAATAATGGCCCCAATTATTAAAACTGAGAAATTTAACAAGGCACAAGATCAAAGTGCATGCACACTGGGTTAATCTCACACTCATTCAGTCACAATTATTAAAAAATGCTTTCAGCTAAGCTTGCACTTTGAATTCAAGAGGATTTCTTAACTGACAGCAAATTTACAGCCTCTCCTTATTGCAGCAAATTTGCTTGACTTTTGGTCTTTATGCTGACATTTTGATAAACTAGTACTCCAGTCCCATCGAGAACTATCATGATAATGATCTATGGCAAACACTCACAAATTAAAAAAAGGGGGGGGGGAGCAGAGATAACAGGATAACATGCAAGTCTCCAACAGCAGAAAAAGTAATCAACAGTACCAACAAAAACCTTATTGGCAGCCTCTCTGCTTTCGTCCATATTGCAATCTACTCCTCCCCCTGCCCCCATCCCCTGGGAGGTATCCTGAATCTTTTCATTAAAGAGATTGGGATGGGAAGCTAGGGAGAGTCAGAGGCAGAGGACATAGAGGCAGTGAGGAAGAGATAGGGAGAGGAAGAGACCAGAGACAGGGAGAGAGAGAGAGACAGAGACAGAGAGAGCCCAAGACAGATGACATGGAGAACAGGGCAAGATGGAAACAAAAACCTCTAAGTTAGAGCTAGTTAGTATTAGGTTAGGCATTGAGTTTAACAATCTATTGGAAAGTTCCAAACAAGAGTGAAACAAAGGTGGATGCACTCGGCTTAAATGGACTTGCTCAGTGTCACAGTCATAATTTCCCTGACCTTTCCACCACATTGCACCCCAGTTCATGTTCAGGGGCTCTCTTTTGAGCATCATCCAACCGTGGTATTTTCATTCAGGCTGTTCCAGTTGGATCAGCTGACGGAAAGCAGAAAATACTAATTTGTAACCTCTAAGGTTTTGGGATCAGGAAGTTATTTTTCATTTGAAACTCAACTGTCTGAGCCACTTATCCCCTGATACCATTATACAACACAGCTACTCCGGTTCTTCTCGGATCCTGACATTTCATTAATTACTACCAAAGAAGATCACCTCCGACACCTGTATTTGTCAAAACATCCTCTTCACCAGTGAAGTAGGAGGTAGGAGATATTATAGGATTAACTGATTCTGGAGGATTGACAATATGAAGCAAGAGTCTGTGTGTTTTGCCTTATATCACATGACATTGGCCTATTTGTTACACACAGCAGAAGACGCTGAGTATTCCAGTGAACTTCATTTCTAAATGCAGGCCAGTAACATTAACTATGCTGGTGGTTCTCAAACTCTAGTATGTACCAGAATTACCTGGATGAAAGGGCTTGTTAGAACACACACTGGTGGGCCCTCCCCACCAGAGTTTCTGACTCATTTGGGGACCCACCTTGAGAACTCGGAAATCCCAGGTAATTTAGGAGGGTAAGGCTATGGGGGAAACAAATAGGTTCACATATGCAAAGAGGTAAGAAGATGCCTCCTCTAGACCAGTGCTGTTTAAACTTGAGTGTGCCTATGAATCACCTGGGGGTCTTGTTAAAATCCACATTCTGACTGAGTAGGCTGGAGGGTTCTGAGATTCTGCATTTCTGATAAATTCCCAGGTGATGGTGGTGCCACTGGTCCAGGAGCCACACTGAGATTCTACATTACCCAGGGCACTGTGTTTCAAAGTGAATCCTGAGGACTGTCCATATCAAAATCACAGGGTTGACTGGGGAGAGAAGTTATTGCCCTTAGTGCGGAGTTCTGGGCCCACCCCAAATACACGCTGTGTCTAGGAAGAAACTCTGGAAGTGGGGCCCCAGGAATCTGCAGGTTGAACAAGTGTTTCTGCCAACTTCTACAGACTGAAAACAATAGACTGAGAGCTGGGGGTGGGGAAAAGGAGGGCAGGAAGAGGGGGATGTCAACAGGGGGTATTCAGTGATCAGTATTTCCAGGTACTGATTGCCAGGGCCCATAGCTATTTTCTCTCCTTTATTCTATTGCCCATATTTTGTTGGCTGTTGGTGACATCATCAGAAAAAGTAACTGGGATCTTAAAAGAAGGGGTGAAACATCTAATGGCTTATTTTTGCTCTGTATTAGCAAACACTTAGTAAGAAAAAAATGGAAACTACAGGTTACATTTTTTCAATTTTCCATAAATTTAAATTATTCCTGCTCTACCTATCTCACAAATTATTATCTAGACATCTTCTGTTAGTAGTAAGTGAAAAATGTTTCTGAAATGATTACTTAATATGTTGCTAAATCCAGGAGACAGCAACTGTCTGCCAGCAAGTGCCATATTGAAGTTTCCTAAACACTACAAAAAAAGGAAATTATTTACAGTTAGCATTCAACATTGGCAAACAAGTCATGCTATTAAAGATGTATTTACATATGTTATATTAAGAGGCATGCAAATGTATGTGCAAAATGGGCATAATTAATCATTTCCACCAGTGATGAATATCCCATTTCCAATCTTGCCGTCCAACCCCTCCTTTCTTTAGAGCACAGGTGTGTTTCTAACCTCCTGGGATCCCAGCATTATGTGCAATACCCTTTCCCCCAACCCTAGCTCCTACAGTTAAAGGACTGAAACATGGGAAGTAATTCCATGTTCTTATCCAAAGACTAAGCAAATAAACTTTGAAAAGCAGTAAATAGGGCCAGTTGTTTTTAATCCTAGTTCTTATTGTCAGGAACGTCTAGAAAGCTTTTCAGAAGTTCAGATTCCCTAACCACCTCAAGATTCACATTCAGAAGGTTTGGGGTAGGCCAGGAAATTTATAACTGTCTAAAACACCCTGGGTGATTCAGATGATCGGTCAGGATTGGGCACTATGGGCATATATAAAAGAGCTTTGGACAGAATGAGGGAACTTTGATAATAGTTATTATTTTTGTTGTTAACCATAAGTTTTGTTAATATTGAGTTCTTCCTACATATCCGGCATGTTACTAAACACTTTACGTATATTATCACTGAATCATCATAACAACCATCCTCTTACAGATGAGGAAACTAAGAGTTGGAAAGGTTAATAATTTGCCTAAAACCAGAGATAGTAAGTGGCAAAGCAAGAATTTGCTTTTATCACTAAGTAGTGCATGAGTCATTTGAGTAGTTACGTGAGTCATTTAAGTCATTAATTTTTCTCATTTGGACTGAGGGATGTTGGACTAGACACTAGATCACTTCTAATCTTCCTTCAAGCTCTAATGTTTATTTGTGGAACTGAATTGAACCAGAAGACATGGTTTTCGGTCTTCTGGAGCTTAAGATGTGTTGTCAGACTCCCTTGCCCTCCTTCCCATGTCAGGTTTAAAGTGCGTCTTCATCTATGGTTCCTCATTTTCTATGGAGCGAACACTCCCTCACTGTCAGCACCAATCCCTCTCTTGAGTTTCATCTCCCGGCACCTCAGGGCAGAATCCCAACCCTCCAGCTAATTAATGGGCTTACCAGCTCTGTGCCCTTGCTCACAGTATTCTTTCTGTCCCAAAGCTTTGTCCTTCTTGGTTGCTTGATGGACCAATCCCGCTCACTGTTCAGAGACCTCCTACATACCGACTCCTTTATGTGGGCATCCCTCTTTTCCTGGTCAGAATTAATTTGTTCTTTTATGATTTTATTTTGTGTTGCAGGTAAAGTGAACTTCAGTCCTAGCTCTCCGGCAATCTCAGTTTCAAATATTCTATCAGCTTATCCGCATAAGCACGGCAGTACTTGGCAGTCTTGGTTTAGACAACATGGCAACTGTAGTTAGGGCATATATATCCGACTAGGGGTGTGAACTGTTCTCCTATTGGTGAGATTCTAGAGGGCACAGGCACGTGCCGAATCTGTTTGACTTTTCTCCCATCCATAGCCATCCATCCATCTGACCCTCCATTCCTTTATTTTCTTTCTTTATTTTAATTAACTTTTAAATTTTAATTCCAGTACAGTTAACATACAGTGTTAGTCTCAGGTGTATAATGTAACATACAGTATTATATTAGTTTCACGGATTCAACAATTTATACATTAATGTAACATACAGTATTATATTAGTTTCACGGATTCAACAATTTATACATTACTCAGTGCTCATCATGATAAGGAAAATCTTCTCTGTAGTTAAGAGTCTAGAGTGGCTCAGTCAGTTAAGTCTCTGGGTCAGGTCATGATCTCAGGGTCAGGAGATCAGACCCTGCAGGGGGCTCTGTGCTGGGAGTGGAGCCTGCTTAAGATTCTCTCTCTCCCTCTCCCTCTGCCCATCTTCCTCACCCAACTCATGTGCTTTCTAAACAAAGAAACAAATAAGAGTCTATTTCTTAGTTTATCTCCTCTTTTTTTTCTTTGCTCATTTGTTGTTTCTTAAATTCCACATATGAGTGAAATCATATGATATGTGTCTTTCTCTAACTTATTTCGTTTAGTGTTATACTCTCTAGCTCCATCCATGTTGCAAATAGCAAGATTTCACTTCTTTATGGCTGAATAATAATCCATTATATATATATATACCACATCTTCTTTATCCATTCATTTATCCATAGACACTTGAGCTGCTTCCAGAATTTGGCAATTGTAAATAATGCTGCTGTAAACATAGGGGTGCATGTATCATTTTGAATTGGTATTTTTGTATTTTTTGGGTAAATACCTAGTAGTGTGATTGCTGGATTGTAGGGTGGTTCTATTTTTAACTTTTTGAGGAACTTCCATACTGTTTTCCCGACTGGCTGCACCAGTTTGCTTTCCCACCAACAGTGTATGAGGGTTCCCCTTTCTCCACATCCTCGCCAACACCTGTTGCTTCTTGTGTTGTTGATTTTTAGCCATTCTGACAGGTGTGAGGTGATACCTCATTGTGATTTTGATTTGCATTTCCCTGATGATAGTGACGTTGAGCATCTTTTCATGAGTCTGTTGGCCATCTGTATGTCTTTATGGAGAAATATCTGTTCATGTCTGCTGCCCATTTTTAATCAGATTCTTTGTTTTTTTAGTGTTGTGTTGTATCAGTTTTTTATATATTTTGGATACTAACTATCAGAAATATCATTTGCAAATATCTTCTCCCATACAGTAAGTTCTATCTTACTGTATGGGAGAAGTTTAATTGTTTCCTTCATTGTACAGAAACTTTTTATTTTGATGTAGTCCCAATAGTTTGTTTTTGTTTTTGTTTCCCTTGCCTCAGGAGACACATCTAGGAAAAGAGTTGTTATGGCTGATGTCAGAACATTATTGCCTGTGCTCTGTTTTAGGATTTTTATGGTTTCAGGTCTCACATTTATGTCTTTAATCCATTTTGAGTTTATTTTTGTGTGTGGTGTAAGAAAGTGGTCCAGTTTCATTCTTTTGCATGTTCCAGTCCAATTTTCCCAAAACCGTTTGTTGAAGAGACTTTTTCCCATTGTATGTTCTTTCCTCCTTTGTCAAAGGTTAACTGACCATATAATCATGGGTTTATTTCTGGGTTTTCTATTCTATTCCATTGATCTATGTGTCTATTTTTGTGCCAGTACCATACTGTTTTGATTACTACAGCTCTGTAATATAACTTGAAGTCTGGAATTGATACTTTCAGGTTTTTTTTTTTCAAGATTGCTTTGGATATTCAGGGTCTTTTGTGGTCCCATACAAATTTTAGGATTGTTCTAGTTCTGTGAAAAATGCTGTTGGCATTTTGATAGGGATTGCATTAAATTTGTAGATTGCTTTGCATCCACTCATTTATTTGCATATGTGTCAGTTTATACAACCCAAATTTAAACTGCCTCTACTTGGCACAAAATAGACACTTCAATTTTTGTTGAATTGATATTAACTGATTTTATGTGAATTTCTGCTTGGGTAAATCTTTTGCAATCAGCTTCTTCTCCACCACCACCCCTGCCACCTTGAATAAAAACTATTTCTTCTGAGGAAGTAGGTAATGAAGTATCAGAGGAATGATAGCTATAGAAAATGAATAGAAAGACAAAAATGTTAAATTTGATTAGTGCTGGCTATCAGCATAATAAAAGAGACAAAGCTGACATTGTGCTTTGGTTAAAAGACAATAATGAAGGCCAAGCTCCTCAGTTGGATCTGTGCCCAGCACTGCCTTTGTAACAAGCCTGGAAAAAGATTCAGACAGCATGTAATCAATGTGACCTGTAAGACTAAATGAAGGTAAGCAAGAGGCCGTGTCCTGGTCAGATCAGGCTCCTAAAACAAAATACCATAGACTGGCTGGCTGATAAAAAACTGAAATTTATTTCTCATAGTTCTGAAGCAGCAAGTCAATTATCAAGGTGCCAGCATGGGCAGGTTCAGTTGAAAGCTCTCTTCTATGTTGCAGACTGCTGACTTCTCGTGGTATCCTCACATGGCAGAGAACTTAGAGAGGAAATAATCTCTCTTGTGACTCATATAAGGGCACTAAGCCCATTTCTGTAGGCTCCATCCTTATGACCTCATCTAAACCAAATAACCTTCCAAAGGCCCCACCTCCTAATACCATCACAATGTGGGGTGTGGCTCCAACATACGAATTTTGAGGAGACACAAACATTCCTTCCATAATAAGCCACCAATATATAGGTCCTCAGGGCCAGTCATCCAACCCACCACAAGAGTTGGCAGCATTCAGGGAAAAGAAGTATAGTAGACTTCCAAAAGGAGATCTGTATGTTTGGACACCAAGAGAACAAGGTACATAAAGAAAAATTTTTACTTAAATCTTTTCATAGTCATTATTGCTTGGCAACTTGGGGAAACTTTCAGACTTCCCACGGTCTTCTTAAACATCGATTCTCTGTGCTCCCTGACTTTGTATCTGCCCCATTAACTACCATATTGTGGTTTGCTCTGACTTTATCTGTCACTTACTTAAACTGAAAGCTCTACAAAGAAGAAAAGGTATAATTCACTTTGGTGTTCCCAAGGCCTGGTAAAGACATGAGAATTCCTCAATATGTTTGATGGATTAATAAAGGGAAAAATTAGCCACCTGTACCTATTACGGGTAGTTCCTTTTAATGATCACCTTTATAGGCTTGTAGAGTGGGAGGTGTTCTGTTTGTGTCATTCTGATGAAAAAGTAGGCTATCTCAGACTAGAGGTAGGCTTTTGACCCCCGGGGCGGCGGGGCGGGGGGCTGCTAAACTTGGTGACAGCAAGGTAGAAAGGATAAAAGCGATCAAAGTGTAGGGGGTGTAATTGCACCAAATCCCCTCTGAAATAGAACACCAGACCTTTACTATCCCAGTAATTGCTAAAAAGCAGCTACAGTTCTGATTTTATTCTACTAGGACAGGAAAAGTTTCTTTTGCAAGGGTTTGTTCTCTTTTTCCAACTTTACATGAGTATCCAAAGAATTCTTGTATAGGTAGCAAATGGCCTCCTCCTTGTGCACGATGAGAATTACAGCTTAACATTTACTTCCTCTTAACCAGGGCCCAGGAATCCTGAATCAATAATTTCAAAGACCTAATGAGATGGCCTTTGCTTCATAATGTGTTTTTCTATATCTTACTATCCATATGCCCTGCCCTTTTCTTTTTACAATCATCTGCAATTAGTTTTCCGTTATGACCTGTTTAGAACAGAGGATGCATTTCCCTTGATCATCTACTTGAATATTGTAAAATTATTCCACGTTTGATGAAACCTTGGTTATTCAGAAGAGGTTGTTCATAGGTGACCATATTTTCTTGTAGAGAAGTTTTTGAGGCTTGCCTTAGGGGTTAATGATGAGTCCTGTAAGTGTTAGGGCTTTTAATATTATCCCAGCACAGCTTCCAACACATTTCAAGTCACCTTTACTTGCATCTCAGTTAGAAATCAAAGATACATGATTCCTGCTTCAGCCCTATTAAATGATATATTAAAAACAATAACAACACATGGTGTTGGTCAACACATTGACTCTCTTGCTCCTTTTTCTCTACTCTTTCCTTTCCCTAGTGCACACCTAAAGAGCATGACCCCACTGAATGTCAGTGGAAATAAAAGGCACTATTCTTCTACAATTCTCTGATATTTTTTCCTAGATCCCAACGCCAGTGGGGATGTGGTTCTAAAGGCTTCAGATGATTGAGGTCCCATCTTTTTAAGATTACCTTGTGTTGTTATAATTGTTTGTGACCCTTTACTGTGAAAATTTACCAAAAAAGCAATCTGTTTTGTTTTTGTTTTTTTTCCATTTTTCAAATCCCATTACTTTGTTGTCTAAAGATAATATTGTGTCTGTGTGTGTGAGAGAGAGAGAGAGAGAGATGTTTCCATCTACTGTGAAGATTTTATGTGAACTATAACTCTCTCAAATTCCTTTCGGCTGGGAAGTTTTAGTCAGATTAGATCTAGATGAAGTTTTAAGAGAAGTCTTTCAATGGTAAAAATAGCAAAGCACTTAAGAAAATGTTATCTACATACAAATAGTTCATACCTTCAAAGGATATTTCTTATTTCTAATATTCAACCATCCTGACCATTTCAATAGGCCATACACAGAAAGTATAATCCTCCTTTCCCTACTTTATTATTTCTGATAGTGATATCACAGACTGAAGGATCATTAGAATTAGGCCCTGGATTTTTTATTTTCTTCAAAGGAAGTTGTCAAGATAAAGTATATGCTTTTTAAATCAGCTTATCACTGATAAGTCACTCCTTAGATTATTAAAGTTGCAAGAACTTCCACAACATCATTTACTTTTTATAGAGAAAAAATTTAATTATTATGGTAAGAAGGGAATAATGCAAGCCTATTCAGAGTTGTTGAAAGGCATAACTCCCAATACTTTATGCAGTACTTTGCAATACTGTCACTTCTCAATCATTTGAGTTCGGAATCTCTGCCGTGTGTTTGAGCAAAATCTTCTGCTGGCGCTTGTCTCATTAGGGCTGGAAGATCCTTCCTCCAGACTATCTGGTGTGTTGTCTCTCAAACTGGCGTTTTGCAGGGCACTGACCTTCAGGATGGTGGAAGAGACAATAGAGCAGAGTGGTTGAGATCATAGCAGTTATGGGCATGAGCCGAACATGGATCAATGGCAAAGTATGTAAGAGTCCCAGGACACCGAGTATTCCAATGCTGTGCACCTGATGTCAACATAGTTCAAGCAGACTTTAATGCAGATACAGTCCTAGTTCTGTCCTTTCTACCTCTATGATTTTAAATGTTACCCTCGCAAATCCTCAGTCTTATTATTTATAAGATGGGCATAATTTTACAAGTTCCTGTCTCACTGGTGGTTGTGAGAATAAGATGAAATGATGCATGTCAATTTTTTTGTTCATGTATTTGTTTATTGCCTTTCTTCTATCTTACCTCCAAGTAAAAATCAGGACTTTGTCTTATTCGTGGAGGTATATCCAGTGCCAGGAACCATGTAGTACACATAGCAGGAGCTCAACAAATACTGTTTTTAAAAAATAAATGGGGGCACCTGGGTGGCTCAGTCATTAAGCGTCTGCCTTCAGCTCAGGTCATGATCCCAGGGTCCTGGGATCAAGTCCCGCATCGGGCTCCCTGCTCAGCAGGAAGCCCGCTTCTCCCTCTCCCACTCCCCCTGCTTGTGTTCCCTCTCTCCCTGTGTCTCTCTCTCTGTCAAATAAATAAATAAAATCTTTTTAAAAAATAAATATATAAATGAATTTTGGGCACCTGGGTGGCTTAGTCGGTTGGGCATCTGCCTTCAGCTCAGGTCATGATCTGAGTCGGGTCCTGGGATTGAGTCCTGCGCCAGACTCCCTGCTCAGCTGGGAGCCTACTTCTCCCTCTCCCTCTGCCCCTCCCCCCCGGCTGCTTGTGCTCTCTCTCTCTCAAATAAATAAAATATTTTAAAAAATAAATGAATTTTAAAAAATATGATAAATTCTTGGCATGATTCCTGGCAGACAGTAAGTGCTTAATAAATATTAGAATAAAAACCTACTTCTATGAGATGTTTTTTCAAATAAAGGATCTTGTGTAATATATATGATAAAGACTCTGAGATAGCCATTAGTGAAGAAACCTGTATAACTTCATTAGTTCCATTTACCATCTTGTTTGGGCAGAAAACCTTTTCTTCCCAGCTCTACCTGTTAAATGACATTCTGCAACATTACCGTTGGACACATGTTGGGAAATAATGAGTTAGTCCAGTATGCCTATGTTAGAAATAAGGAAACTGAGGTCCAGATATTAAATGATTTGCCTAGGTCAAGTAGCCTGTAGCAGCAATTCCAGAATCAGAGGGAAATATTCCAACTCCCACGCCTGCATTTTTTCCCCCAGCCCAAGTGAGCAGGGGCATGTGGGCAGCGACATTGTACCAGAAGATATGGATTCAAGACCCATCTGCGTTTCCCAGCATTGAGGTCTCTATCAGACACTGCTGGAACCCCTTCTCCTATCCTCTCCTCCCTTTAATGGGGCCTCTTTGATACCTGAGCATGGTATACCTCCTAGAATTGGTCCTTATGAATGTGAAACCTGGAAGTGTAGGGGTCTTACCCACCCAAAGGGCAACTCTTGACCAATAGGAATGGTTACTCTTGGGTAAATGCTTTCTCCTTCTGTCCCTCAGGCAGATAATTCCAGGTGCATTCTACGTGTCTCCCTTTAGGGGCCCCGTGCGATGGCTCCCAGTTGCCCACATCAGTGACACAGTCCCCGAGTGAGTAGCAGTATAGGGAACTCTTCAAATTCCTAGCTTCTGTCCTTTGCAGTCTGTCTTTTCCCAGGTGTGTTACGCTTTTGCTTACTACTGAAAACAGCTGTGTCATCTCTCACAGGCCCATTAAACAGGTGCTGGGTTTCACACCAAAGGTGGCCGCGATTCAGCAGGTGGAGGCATAAAATAGGAAGTGAGATCTAAATATAAGTTGGACTAGAATGGAGGCCGCTAACAGATGAGAGGTGCTACTAGGCTCAAAGCTCTGCTGTTTTTTCCTCCTGAATTTTCAAGAATTTTGAGAAGGCATGAAAACACTGTGTTTACAAACATACTCTGTGTTTATGACACCTTCTGGTTTTTCTGTTATGCTGAATGAAACAAGGGAGCTGTAGTTGGTGTGGGGAAGGAGTGAAATCGAGATAGTTACAACAATCCCTTAACAACATCGGGTAACTTACCAGGGCATGAGAGGTTCAAGCTTTAAGCTTCTCATTCTGCTCTTTATATCCAAGGCAAGAAAGGGAGGCAACACAGCTGTATTAGACTGTGGAAACAAAGCCCCAAGCATCTCAGTTTATTTCCTGCTCATGTAATAATACAGTGCAGGTGCTCCTCTTCAGCAATTAATTTTCTTCCGTGTTATGACTCAGGGACATGGGCTCTTCCATGTTGTGGCTCTGTTGTTCCCTGAAGCCTCGTCCCTGTCATCTGCATTCAGCTGGCAGAAGAAGAGAGTATGGAGAGGGTACTCTGCTCACAGAAAACCAAAGCTCATATTCCACTGGCAAAAATTGGCCCCATGGCTTCCCCTAGAAGCAAGAAGGTTGGGAAATGTAGTGACCAGCTAGGGCAGTGACTTCTCAGCAACAAGTATGTTCTATGGAAGGTGGAGCATGAGTTGGGGGGAGCAACTAGCCATCTCTACCACAGCGGAGCAATTGTCAAGAATGCCGGTTCTAGGGTCCAACGAGTCTGGATCCAGACCCTGGTTCTGCCACTAGCTAGTCGTGCATGTGGGCATGTTATTTCACTTCTCTGAGACCTCGTCCTCATCTGTAAAATGAGGATAATGGGAGAATCTGAATCTCAGAGTTGCCATGGGATTGAACTGAGATCATGTACACACACTCTTGTAACTGTGCCTGGCACATAACGAGCACTCAGCAAATGGTGTTTTTGTCGTTAACTATGAAGAAATGACACCATCTCACTTAGTGAGTTTTCTATAGTTTGCAAGAAACAGAAACATATAAAAGTTACCTCGCTTAATTTGAATTTATTTTCTAAGAGATACAAGGGCATAAAAAAGAGCAGGAAAAAATCTGAGCAACCACACAGCCAGTTTCTTAGCATGAGAACATTGCACAGGCGAAGAGAAGGGCTTCACTTGTGGAACAATAGACCTGGAAGCCGAAGAGTACCGCTCAAGACGAACACTGGCTGACCCACCCACAGGAGTCAGCTCTTTGCTGGTTCAGCATCTCTTTTTTCTGCCACTCCTGACTGACCACTCTGCGCGTCTCAGCCCTTCCTTGTTTCTTCTCTGAGCTTTTCTCTGTGTATCGTGGCTTCTTTGCCATTATATTTTCTGTAAGTCTCTGTCTATGTCTTGTGCTCAGACACCCTGAGAGGATCCGGTTGTTAGATAGTCCTTATCCAATAAAGGGCACCTGTCACTGGCCACAACCCAAAGCCAATCCACCTAGGCTTTTGATGGCTGTTTTTGTGCCTACTGTGAATGTCTGGCTCAATCAACTGTGTCTATGGCAGTAGGAATATAGCATACAAACATGGTGATCTGGTACAAAAAAATGTTTCATGCTTCCTTGTTTAGAAAGGAATAGTGGTTGAAGCTGGCACTCAGAATATCAGGAATAAGGAAAATCATTAAAATTTACAGTGGCGAATAGTAATTTCTTTGACATCAGCCTAGAAACATTTTCTAGATATTTCTCCCCAGGCAAGGGAAACAAAAGCAAAATTAAACTATTGAGACTACACCAAAAAAAAAAAAAAAAAAGCTTTTGCACAGTGAAGGAAGCCATCAAGAAAACAAAAAGACAACCTATGCAATGGAAGAAGATATTTGCAAATGATATATCCAATAAAGGGTCAGTACCCAAAATATATAAAGAACTTATATGACTCAACACCCAAAAAACAAATAACCTAATTTAAAAATGGGCACAAGACATGAATAGACATTTCTCCAAAGAAGACATCCAGGTGACCAACAGACACATGAAAAGATGCTCAACATCACTATCATCAGGGAAATGCAAATCCAAATCACAATAAGATATCACCTCACACCTGTCAGAATGGCTAAAATCAACAACACAAGAAGCAACAGGTGTTGGCGAGGATGTGGAGAAAGGGGAACCCTCATACACTGTTGGTGGGAAAGCAAACTGGTGCAGCCAGTCGGGAAAAAAACAGTATGGAAGTTCCTCAAAAAGTTAAAAATAGAACTACCTTACAATCCAGCAATTGTACTACTGGGTATTTACCCAAAGAAAATGAAGACATCATTTTGGAAATACACATGCGCCCCTATGTTTATTGCAGTATTATTTAGAATAGCCAGAACAGGGAAGCAGCCCAAGTGCCCATCCATAGATGAATGGATAAAGAAGAAGTGGTATTTATACACAATGGAATATTACTCAGCCATAAAAAAGAATGAGATCTTGCCATTTACAACAACATGGGTGTACCTAAAGGGTATAATGCTAAGTGAAATAAATCAGACAGAGAAGGACAAATACCATATGATTTCGCTCATATGTGGAATTTAAGAAACAAAAAAAAATGAATAAACAAAGAAAAAAGAGACAAACAAAAATACAGAGAACAAACTGGTGGTTGTCAGAGGGGAGGTGGGTAAGAGGATGAGTGAAATAGATAAAGGGGATTAAGAGTATACATTTATTGTGATCAGCATTGAGTAATATATGGAATTGTTAAATCATTACACTGTTTACCTGAAATGAATTTTTTTTTTGTATTTTTACTTTTTTTTTTTATTATACTTCAATTAAAACTGTTTTTTCACTGGTGAAAATCCTCAAACATATTATCTGCCTTTAATTTGCTATGGATTAACTTGGCTTCCCAAATCTTATGAAGGAGTGCTTAAAGACATTTTTAAAATTTATTTATTTAAGAGAGTGGGCGAGAGAGAGAGAGAGAGAGCAAGCACAAGTAGGGGAGGAGTAGACGGAGAGGGAGAAGCAGGCTCCCCGTTGAGCAGAGCCCGATGCAAGGCTCAATCCTCAGACTCTAGGATCATGACCTGAGCTGAAGGCAGACACTTAACTGACTGAGCCACCCAGGTGCCCCTAAATGAGTGCTTAAAAGCAAAGTTTTAAGGTCAGTTCACTTAACTGGTATCCCTGGTTGAAGTTTGTCTACATTTACCCATCTTCTATACTGCCATCAGGGTTCCTGTCCCCGTATCAATCTGATTATTCTACTTTGCCTGCTTAAAAATCTAAATTGATTCCTTTCTATCTGTAAGTAAGCTCCAACTTCTTCACCTGGAATACCAGGTCCTCTAGACCCTGCCACTCATGACTTATCTTCTACCTTCCCCTCTACTACCCTTCTGCCAGTGACCCACCACACTGGATTTTCTCCATTCTCTTTCACACTTTTGGACCATGTATATGCTATTCTCTGCTAGGGATTTCGTTCCCTACCCCATTAGCACCTAGCAAATACTGAATTATCTTTCAAGGTCCAACTTCTCTCTAAGGTGTTTTTCTGGATCCTCCAAGTCTCCATCTGTCTCCTCCCCACCCCCTACCCTCCTATGCCTAGGTGAAACCAGCTATCTCTTTACCTGATTCCCGTAGCATGTAAACATACTTCTGTGGTGATGTTTATTATTTTACATCCTGGTTATCCAAGAGTTAGTCTCCCAGGCACACAGCTGTGAGCCTCAAAAGCAGAGAACATGTCTTACTCAACTTTTACATTCCCAGGGCCCAAGAGAACATCTGTCTCATTTAGCACTCAATGCCTGTTTGTTGAATTTTATTGGAATTCAAAACCCTGATACCAGAGAGGAATCTGGAGCATGAAAACAAAATCTACTCATTCTTCTGTGTTTCCTTTTACACAGTATCTTTATGTCTCAAGGGTCATTTTATGGGGGACCACACTTAGTCTATTCTATATAGTATGAAAGAGAAGTAAATCTATGTTTTCTATAAAGTCACCTAATGAAAGCTTCCATTCTTATTTAAAACCTAGGAAAAGTAGATTATTTTTAAAAGTCATGTGATCCTCAAACGTTCTCTTACGCATTTTCTCTTAATGTATGTGTCATCATCAGGGGAGTAATGAAGCTACCGAGGTATGTTAACTGAAGACATGAAAAAAACCACGTTTCTCCACATGTGGACACAGACCCTCTTTGAGTTTTTGAAAAGTAATTTCTTATTACTAGACCTCTTTTTTTTTTTTTTTTTGCGGAGGACACTTGCACTTTGGACTCTTGCAGAGAAGTTGGCATTTGGAAATGTGTGTGGGGCTGGTATGAGCGTCACAGTGGTCAGAGGACCAGAGGGTGCTCTGGCATTTAGTGGGTGGGAGTCACAAATGTTAAACACCTTGCAATGCATGGGTCAGTCATGCAAACCGAACATTGTCCCATCAATGCCAATAACCTCCAGTTGAGAACCACTGAGTTAAGGGATATGTTAAGCCCCCAAGTTGAAAACCATACAGTTAACTGTTGATATGCTTTAAGCCCTTTTTTTTTTTTTAAGATGAGATGAGAGCAAACCATAGGAATCCAAAAGGAAGCTCCTGCCTTAGTTTAAAGACTTCTGATTTAAAGAAAATTCAGTTTTTCTTCTGTGCATAAAATATGGGCTTATATCACATTCACTGGAAACAGGAGACTTCTAAAAGCATCCACGAGAGAAGCAGTTAGCATGCCCTCTTGCTTGTGAATATAAGGCAGAATAATGGAATAAAATGGCCCTTCCTTTGAAATGCATTTAATTTAATAAAACACCAAATTAAAGGTAGAACAGTCTCATCCCTATTATAAAATAACCTGCAGAGTGAAAACTGAAACATGCACAATTTCATTAACCTTCCATTCATAAAGCATAATGTAGGGAAAATGCCATTTTAACATCCTAGTGAACAAGGCTATTTCCATGCCTTGAGAGAGCTTTACATATTAACATTGTCAGTGTAGAAATGATGTGGAGGAACAAAATCTCAGACAGACAAAGCACTGAGAAATATTTCTCCTTTTAATCATCTATTTTTTTGGATGAAGATATTTCCTTTTCATATAGTGTTTTGTCTGCTTTGTTAAATATTCTTAACAGCATACGGAAAGCGTGTTGGTTGTGACTTAGTGATATTTATCAGATTTGGGGATTGTGTTAAATCCTGATCCAGGGTGTGTAGAATCATAGAATTTCAGAACCTTGCAACATCAAAAAAGATCACAAGAATCAAGTTCTCTATTTTGCAGATAAGGAAGCTGAGGCTCAAAGAGATTAGGGACAGTAGAAGTGATGGCTCGCTCCAAGGCCACAGAGAGAAAGCAGCAGATCTGGGTAGGTTTGCTTTGGAGCTCTATGCGTCTTCTAGTTACAGACTGTCTTTAGTGAACCTTTAATTATTTTCTGAATAGATAACGACAATTCAAAACCCTGTTCATTTTACAGCATTCCTTAGCTGTTAGTACCAACACAGTGAGTTCCTGACAAAAAAAGAGACAGAGGAATTGGGGCAAAAACAAACAACCATGCAATTTACAAAATTGCAAAACATATCCACCTAACATTTGAAAAATATGTCATATTTCATTAAAATATTGCGCTACATTCAGCTACAGTCATTGCAGAAGGATGCAGCATCATTTACCTTCTCTGGCTCTAACGGGTTGGCACAAGGCAGGCCCATCCTTTGGCACCCACCCCTTCCTCCCTCCCACACATGTCATTTGCAAATAAACTGTGCACCTAACATTTGCTTTGTACAAGTGAATTTTAAACCCAGGAAACAATACAATATATTTTAGTATATTATAGCAATAGGCTTCAAGTTTAATGAGATTTGGATCGAATGTAGCAATTTGGAAGTCTCTTCAAGCTTATTAAAATGAGATTCTACCCAAGTTTACAATAGGTACAATAACATTTGGAATGTGACCATGTCTTGCTTAAGAAAGGCTTTTTCAGTGGATATGTAAAGCAAATTGCTTATGTAATACTCTCCTCTCCTTTCCAGAGTTCTAGTCTATGACCACTGATCCTGGAACAAAATGTCCCCATTTGACAGGTATTGTAGCATTTGGGTAATTAGCTTAAAATGTAGCTGATTTGTCCTCCTGCTACTAGCCCCGAGGTGACCAGTGTCTGAAAGCTTGTTTTAAAGCCATTCAACAAACAGGAAGAACCACACCTGTTGCATGTGATTTCCTCCCCATCAAATTAGGATGAATAATTTATTAAGAACTGCTTATGCACAGACACTCTAGTGAGTGGCTGAGAGAGAAGATTGTTGGCTGCTGATGTTTTTGCTATTTCTGGCTGTTCTTGTGTGGAAGCTCCCCCTCCCCCCCACCGTCGCAACCCCCCCCCCCGCTCTGCCCCGTGGCAGTAAGCCAAAAAGCCCTGTGACCCCAGACTTTCATCTAAGCCCTTAGTGCCCCAGAACCTTTCCCCTATGGCAAAGGCCATTGTTTCTTTTGTAACTGTGGCAGACACTGTGGGTTGGCTACTCAATTGACCTTCACAGCCCCCATCTTTCTATAGGTTGAAATAGGCAGATGTTCCTATTCCCTGCTCCCTTGCAGCCAGAGTGGTCACATAACCCAGGTTTAAACTATAAAGCCTAAGGCAAAGTCTGTTGGGGGGTGGGGGTGGGGGCTTCTGGGAAATCGCTTCTTCCCTATTTGAGAGGTGGTTTGGCACTGCAAGGGCTCCAGTTCTTGTCTGTGAATCCCTGATAAAGTTAATTATACTCTCTGGGCTTTGGTTTTTCTTATCTGCTGTAGAATTAAATGAGTCAACACATATAAAGTACTTAGGGTAGCCCCTGACATACTGTAAATGCTCAAAAAATTTAGTTACAATTATAATTAATAACAAGTAGAAGGCTTATGATAAATATTTCTGCTAGCTGCCTTTGGAAATGGCTTTGTGAGGTCATGATGCCTGGAGTCATGGCAACAATTTTGTGACCGTGAGGGGAAGATCAAGAGAATCACAGACTCTAATTCTGTCCTTGCATTGTGAAGATGCTGACCCAAACCTGCCTAGCTCAAGGTTTTCTTCAGTAAACAATAGATACTCTTAACAGTGGATATTCTGCTGCTATCTGCAGAATAATCCCATCTAATACTGTCACTATTAACTCAACATGTAAGCTCTGCTGTCTTGGCCTCCAGCTGTTCTCTTGGCTTTGCTTACCATGTACCGCTTCCTCCTCTGGTGAAAACCTTTTAGGATGTTCCCTCCTAACAGTGTGTAATGGATTTTCTTTAATCTGCTCTGGGAACTCTCTTAAATAGACTGTGGGTTTGATAACAGCCTCCTGTGTGAGAATCAGGGTTTAAGGAGGGACAAGGGAGTTATTAACTCCTCATCCTACTTCTGAGTAGGATCTAACTGTAAAATAGGTAGGTCCTCCTTGCTCCTGTAGGGCTGGCCCCTGCCTGTAAATATTTTCGTGAGTCGCAGGGGTCTCAATCTGGCAACCTACAGGCTGTCTCTGAGGTGGCTGTAGGGGATCTCCTCAATCTCCAGGCATCATAGCATGTGGGTTCTGATGGGAATCCAAGGCCATGGCACGTGTAGATGTGGACAGGAGAATTGAGTGGTGCCTTGAATATCACATGATGCTTCTTTGCCAAGATCACGGTAGAGCTGCCCCACCTCTGCTCCCCCAGTGCACTTAAATTTCTTCTAGCAAAGTTTGTTCTCCCTGCTCTTTCATTTTCCAGACCACTCCTGAGAAGACTGATCTGAAAAATATTGAAAGCAATGATCTTATAGAATGGCAGAGGAAGGAAGAAACACGAAAACAGCGGCTCTGGGACTCACTCTTCTCTAGACAATTGGCTTCTTGCTGGGTGCCTTATATCTATGTTTCTATACCCAACTTTGATGATAAGCTCCTAAGGATTTCTCTCAGTCTGTTCTTCACTGAAACCACTGTAAAATCACAGTAAAAACAAGGATAATGGAAAGAAGGTCACTTTGTACCCCACCTGGGTTCTAGAATTAAATCCAGCTCGGGTCAGAAACAAGCCATGGGACCCAGTTGCTGTCACCGACCATTAAACCTCAGTGAAATTATTTTCAATATTTCCAGTGCATTTGTAGATGATTTTTCTGTCATATAAAATTCAGAACGAGGAGGAAGTTTCTCTGGGGAAATTTAGAAGAAAGAAAGGCACATTTATCCATTGCCTGGGTCTGTTTTCATTTTTTAAGCACATCAGTGTATTTATTATTTGGCTAAACACCCACAAGGTGTCACATGTAAGGATCGACACATGGCCATGGGCTACATTCTCAGAAGAGATTGGACCCTCTGGAAGTCAAGGTAAATGACTTGGGTTATTAAGGTGTTGGTGAATGAATTGCCCCGGCTCTTCAGCACCCTGTGTCCTGCTAACTCTCAGGACATGCTTATTCAAGGTACATAACAGACATACTGCCATGCACATCGCTGGGGGATGGCCCAGGGCTCACCAGGGACCTCGGTTCCTAGAACTGCCAGAAACAGAGCAATAGAAGCTCCTTCATGGCATTTCCACCCCCACTGTGTCCGACTTGCCCAAGCCCCTTCTCCAGCTAAACAAGCCGTTTCCCCCCCAGTGCTTCCTGAGTCCTTAATCCTTTTACTGAGAAGCCGGAAAAAGAGGTCAGTGCAAAATGGGTGTTGCAAAGAAAAACCCTGGGTCTTTTTTACCCAAGAAAAGCAGAGCATTTCTGAATTCTGGCTCTGAGACAGAAAAGCCCTGTCTCTAAGTCCCTGCTCATGATGACTGCCTGCGGACTTACTGGAAAGTATTCCGGCTGATATTAACTGCAGTGATCACGTATCTGGGGAGAAACACTTTGAAAGTACCCAGAACCGGTGGTTTGGAAGCAAGGAGGCCAAGCAGTCTACTATCATTATGTGTTAACTTTAAATGAGAGAATATAAGAAAGCTTTGGGATATGTAGAGTCTTAGGCGTTTGCCTTGTACTGTGCCAAGTGTTCTTATGTTCCGAGAACTTAGACACCAGGAGGGAGACAAGACCATTCTATGCAAAATAAATAAACAGTTAAGGGCTTGACTAAGTGGTTGTATAGATAGTGGGGTGTCAGCTGGACCTGAGAGAGCACTGGGACTGAAGCTGTCAAGGGCACTTGGTAGAGAGGCTGCAAACTCATGGTTGGGGCTCTGTCAGGGAGAACATAAATTTAGAAAAGATCGAGATACGGCAACTTGTTTTTATCCACAAAGGCTATCTGTGTGGGTCAGGAATGCAATCAGACAATTTACGTGGGTCTGGCTCAAACTTCGTACTTAGTTTAAGATATGATTTATAGCTTCAGACACCTATAAACACAAAGATACTGCAAAATGATTTGAGTATTTAGAACAAAATTGAGAGCTGGTTTTACTATAGCATGTGGCTATATAGGAACTAATGTTTGATGGCTTCTTCTTCCTACAGAGATTAATGAGTTAGGACTTCCATTTCCAGGAAACGTATGTTCATGGTTTTAGTCACCTTCTTGCTAGAGAGAAAATAGGAGGGAACTGCATTCATTCCATCCATGGATTTCGCTTTGTCTGGATTCCCAAAGTAATGAATGAGTTTTTAAGTAGCAGTAGGTGAATTCTTTTTTGCCTTTTCCTGACATGTAGATTACCTAGGAGGAAAATCTAGCCAGGGGAGTATTTAGGGAAAAGAGTACTGATGCCTGCAATTTACTTTGAAATGCTTCAAAAAATAAGATGGATTGCTGGGTGGATACAGGGATGGATAGATATATAGATATGTGAGAAAGCAAGTCTAGTAAAATAGTAATGAAAAAAATCTAAGTGGTAAGTATAAGCCTGCTCGTATAAAATTATTTTAATTTTTATAATAATATGGTGGGGGAAAACTGAGGTTACCCCACCACATAGACACACACTTTCATCTAATAGTTAAAGATCATAATCTGAAAGGACATAGAAAAAGTAGCCTGGGGTGCCTGGGTGGCTCAGTCGTTAAGCGTCTGCCTTCGGCTCAGGTCATGATCCTGGGGTCCTGGGATCGAGCCCCGCATTGGGCTCTCTGCTCGGCGGGAAGCCTGCTTCTCCCTCTCCCACTCCCCCTGCTTGTGTTCCTGCTCTTGCTATCTCTCTCTCTGTCAAATAAATAAATAAAATCTTTAAAAAAAAAAAAGTAGCCTGGACTAAGTCCTAGAAATGAATGAGAAATAAGAATTGTATATGTGATTTTTTAAAAGGAAAGCTCAAATCTATCTCTATCAGCCAACGTTGATGTCAGAAATTCCCCCATTAGAAACACAGTCTTTTGAGTTAAGGGGTCATTCCATAAAAACCTCCTGGGGTTCTCCACTAGTAATTAATACTCAAATGCAAATCTTCCATTTCCAAATAACTTGTAGCTAAAAAGATTGGGATAAAGGACACAGAAAAGAGAACATAACACTGAATGTTTTAGAGGAAGAGTGCAAGATGCTGAAAGAATGTCTGCAGAGGCATTAAAGATCAACCTCACCTTCTTACCAGGCTGCCCTGGGCCAACAAATATCCTTATATTAGTGTTTGTTGCTCTTGAATTCTAAATAAAAATTTTCTGGAACTCCAGTGGAGATACCCTGTGGCAATTTAAAAAGGCTTATAAACTACTCTTCTATAGCTCTTACTACCTGATACCAAAGACTCAAGTCCAAATCATATCCCCATAGTGAACACTTGGAACCATGGACTATTTATCTATGGTTAGGCTTAAACTTTGACTTGTTTTTTTTTTTTTTTTTTTGTGGAGGGGAATATTTTCATTTTTGTATGCCTATCTATTTTTCTATCATCAGAGACACACTTTCCTTAGCCTGGATTCCTCAGAAAGCAGAGCCTGAGCCAAGGGTTCATGTGCTATAATTTTGTTAGGGAAGGTTCACCAAGAATCAGGAGTGAAGGACAAGGGAAGTGAGATAGAAAAGGAGATAGAACCAATACAAGAAAGTGTTTTGAGCTGGTCACCAATGAATACAACTAATTATTTGGTATCACAGGACCATATTCCGTGGAGCCATGTAAACAATGTCTCAGGAATGTCCCTTTGGGGGAGAAAAGGGGAAGAATTTATCGCTTGCTCCCATATCCCATTGGTCAAAGCTTCACTCTATAGAGTTAATTTTTGTGCACACCTAGGTGTGCATGTGTAAAGGTTGCTGTGAAATTCTATGTCTATGTCTTGATATCAAAGAAGTCCCAGAGTAACAGGTGAGCTTTGCACAGCATGGGTGTGAGGCAAAGCACTGTTAGGCTATGCCTTTGTGAAGCTGCTTGCTGTGGTAAGAGCCTTAGCAAGAGACAAGTGAAGCCAAGAGATCCAAAGTGATGGCTAAGACTGGTCTGACACAGGGGTGTCTGGGTGGCACAGTTGGTTAAGCATCCAGTTCTTGGTTTTGGCTTGGGTCCCTGATCTCAGGGTCTTAAGATCAAGCCCCGTGCTCTGCACAGGGTCTGCTTAAGTTTCTCTCTCCCTCTCCCTCTGTTCCCCCAGCCCCCTTCCCCATGTGCTCGCTCTCTCACATGCTCTCTCTCTCTAAAATAAATAAATAAGTCTTAAAAAAAAAAAAAAGAGAGAGAATGGTCTAACGCGGTCCACCCCGGTACCAAGCAGCTTGCTTGTGCCCTCTGTCATCTGGCTCACTTAATATACTCTGGAGCCTCTGTTTTCCTAAGAACAAGAGGCCCTCACTTTCTCCTTGAAGGGCTGAGTCTTCCAAGTCTTCCCTGATCTGAATCTAGTCAGTCACAGAGTCTCCCTCAAGGTGGTAGCAGTTGAAATTTCCAAAAAGATCCAAGGCAGGAGGGTTAGTGAAATAAGATGCAGTCCCCCAGTTGTAGCGGGTCCTAAGGCCATAATTGCCATTCACCAGCTTCCTCTTCCACCTCCTGCTTTAGATTTCTATCACTTTGGCCAGCAGTTTGCCACCGATGGGCACTGCATTTGCCTCGTAGTATAATTGAGATCTGTGTCCCCAAGGGGACTGAGGTCCTTATTGCTTTGCCTTTGGGCTGTGATTGCTATCATTACCCATTTTCTCTGGATGCACCAAAATACATCCTCGTGAGGCTCCCTGCTCGGCAGGGAGTCTGCTTCTCCGTCTGACCCTCCCCTGTCTCATGCTCTCTCTCTCTAGCTCATTCTCTCTCTCAAATAAATAAATAAAATCTTTAAAAAAAAAAAAAAAAAGAAGGGGCGCCTGGGTGGCTCAGTTGGTTAAGCGACTGCCTTCGGCTCAGGTCATGATCCTGGAGTCCCGGGATCGAGTCCCGCATCGGGCTCCCTGCTCGGCAGGGAGTCTGCTTCTCCGTCTGACCCTCCCCTGTCTCATGCTCTCTCTCTCTAGCTCATTCTCTCTCTCAAATAAATAAATAAAATCTTTAAAAAAAAAAAATACATCCTCGTGAATCCTGTGCATTTCAGAGGTACTCTTCTCTGCTCACATTGCACAAAGCAACTACAGCTCCTCATAGCCTTCAGTACTGCAACTCTTTCTTTGCTTGCTGATCCACCAGCCAAAGAAACCCAAAGTAACTTGGTAGCAGTTGCAGTTTCAAGTTCAGTGGAAACCTTACTGTGGCCTCTGGGCACCAAGGCCTCTCAACCTGGAAAATCCTGTTTGTAGGGATGGAAAACACAAATTCCATAAGGAGGTTGCTGAGAGGGATGATGAGAGAGGCCATGCTCCTTCCCTAACCCACTCACATGTTGTAACTATTAGGAACATAACACCATATATTGGCTGATGGTTCAGCACATATATTGAATGCCCAGAGGGGAGTGCTTCAGTTCTGCAGGGTATTTTCCCCAAGGTGGTGACTTAGCTGAGGCTTTAAGAGCCCATTCTCCCATTCCATTAGCCTGGCTGCTGCTTGATGAGCAGGCACATGGTAGATCCTATTGTCACACTTCTTCTGTTGTTGCCGTAAAATGGGTCTCTTGGTCTTAGGTAATGTTGAGAGAACTACCACATCAACACATCAGGCATTCTGAAAGGCCTCAGATGGTTATGCTGGTGAAGGCGCTTTGGGAAGGGAAAAAAGCCCATACGCAGAGTATCAATTCCAGCAAAAATGAATTACTGCATGCCGGGGTAAAAGGGACCAATATAACTGGCCTGCCATGAAGTGGCTGGCTGGTCTCACTGAAGAATGACATCATATCAAGGAACTGGTATCCATCTCTGCTTCTGACAGTGCTAGTAGATAGAGCAGCCTTGGTAAGGGAGAGCCCATATTCCTGGGCCCACGCATAGGCTCCTTCCTTGCTACCTTGGTCACTCTGTTCATGGGATCACTGCATGAACACAGCTCAGGAGAGACACTGGCTTATATCTGTGGGATAAATCATCTGCTCCCCTGGTGGTTGAAATCCTCCTCTGTTGTGGATGCTCTTTGGTGATCATTACTATAAGACACAGAGATCTGCACACTGGATGCCCAATCCCATAGGTCAAGCCACATATCTCTTCTCTATACTTTCTTGCTCCATATGATGAAACCGTCTTCCAAGAAACTGTATAAACTACATCTTAGAGATCGTACATTGTATTGGGATGGGAGGGGAAGATGGACCAATTGCTTCCCCACTGGGGAAGAACTCTGGTTTCCTAATGGTCTAAGATTTTAACCATGGGATTGACTATCTTCTATCTCTAGGTTGTTGCTCATGCAGGGACACCTCGTTGGGTCATATGCCTGTGCGTCAACAGGGAAGCCCCGGGAAGAAAGTGAATGGCTTGCAATGCAGTCGTGAGGCTAGACAGTGTCAGCCACTGGAAGTCCATGAGAGCCCGTGTGGAGCTTACAAGTGTTAAAGTGGTTGGAACAAGACAGGTAAGGCTGAGAATAATCAAAGTAGAACATAAGTGTTTGATACACCCTTCAAAAGCATATTTCCAAAGAAATGTGACCCAGCTGTCTCCAGGCTCTAGGAATCAATGAAGCAATTTTGTCCTTAATATAGAGTTTTATTGGATTGTAGGACTCCATCTGCATCACTCTCTCTCAACAGTCTCTCACCCTGGGGGTATTCTCGGGAGTCCTGGGGAGATGTCTCAAGGGTTCTTGAGACTCCTTCTGGGTCTGTGCTCATTGTGTATCTCTACATGCACCCCCTCCCCAGTACTGACAGACTCTGCCCCTGCAGGCTGATGGCCCTGCTCTGCTCTGAAGGCAGAGCCTTGCCTTGACCACCCAGTGTATTGCCACACAGAAAGGAAATGGTGTTCGCCCCAGCGTTATGCTCTGTTGTGGGAGAAGCCTCATCCACAGTGGGGTTGCTTGGGCTCTGTGGTGTTACCAAGTGTGGTGGCCCTGCTTTTCCAGGCTTCTTTGGTCTTCTCTCTAGGGTAACACCCAGCGAGCTGGGACAGGGTGGCTGCTTCCATGCAGCCATGCGGAACCAAGAGTCATTACTCCTTTTGATCCTGAAGTCCTATTGCCAAGCCCAGCTTGCTGGGCCAGAATTTCTCTTTCCCTGAGGATAAATGTTCTACTGGGGAGTGCACAGACCTTGGACTTTCGTGTTTGCTACATCTTTCTCCTCCAAATCTCTTTCCTCCGGTTCACTGGAGCACTCAGTTCAAATTCTTTATCCAGGAGGTTCCCGAGGACTCTTATCAACCAGGACTACTCCTATCTACTACTAGCAGATTTAAAACTGAGGCCTGAGGAAATAAAGTGACTAGTCCAAGGCTACACACTAGTTAGTAGCAGATCCTCCACTCCAGCCAGATTCCTAATGCCTGTTGGGCAGGCATTTCCCCCTCTATGCCCTGCTCGGTAACAAGCCTTCTCCTTTAGGTGTCTTTTTACTACCATGTTACATGAATGTCTCCCTCTTTAATTTTGAAGTCTACTGTGCCTGAGGTGATCCAGCCTCGCTCCTTGAGAAAGGCTGCTGAAAACAGTATTTATACCACCAGATTTTAGTCATTCTCTTTCTTAGTGACATCTCCAATGAATTGGTAGAAACACTGCTGTCTGAAATGTTTCTAAGTCAGCAGCCACCTCTTCATTTCACTAGCTATGCTAATTTTAAGAAAGACAAAATTATGGAAACAATTTGGTTAGAAATGCCATAATTTTTGCTTCTCTTCCTCTTACCCTCATCCTTCTCTCTCTCTCTCTCTCTCTCACACACACACACACACACACACACACACAATCCCCAACGACTATTATCTCCTGCACTCAATAGGCTGCAAAGGAGCTTAAGAAGTTGTCTAGATTGTTCTTCTTGGACATGACCACAACCAGGCATCCTAGATACAAGCAGAGTTCACTGTACAGAGCACTCCTCCTTCAAAATTGCCCTTCAGTTTCTAATAAGTCTCACTAAGAGTGAACCTACATAAGTACCCACCACTGCCAAGCAGTGTGTGTGTGAGTCAAAGGAACCAGAGAAGCCCCACTGCTCCTGGAGGCCCACAGTGCAGACAGAGAAGGCTACAAAAGGACCCACAGCTTCATTTTCTACATGCATTATGCTGGGTTCTTTATCAGGGAGCTTTTTCTGGGAGACAGGCCCCAATAGCCACCCCTTCCAAATGGACACACGAGGCATGGCAGGGAGCTTGCATGTGGTACAAGATTCTCTGGATTCATCATACCATCTCCTTATCAAGAAATCTATCCTTGGGGTGCCTGGGTGGCTCAGCCGGTTAAGAGTCTCTGCCTTTGGCTCAGGTTGTGATCCCGGAGTCCAGGGATCGAGCCCCGCATCAGGCTCCCTACAGGGAGTCTGCTTCTCCCTCAGCCCTTCACCCCGCTCGTGCTCTATCGCTCTTCCTCTCTCTCAAATAAATAAATAAAATCTTAAAAAAAAAAAAAAAGAAATCTAACCCTTCAGAGCAGAGGCTGTTCCTATTACTTTTCATTGACTAACGCAAAGAGGCAGTGGAACAGTATCTCTGTTGACCCTTAGCTTTCTCCAGGCTCAATCATTATCCCACGAGAGGCACATCTAGCCTCTTACTCAATGCTGGCAGCAAATGCTATGAAGTCCATTGAGCAGACTTTTATTGAGAACACCCTATCTACTGTGCTCTTGGTAATATAGACCGGGCACATGAGAAACTTATGATCAAGTGAGAAAGACGCTATCACTAATGATGATGGTGACAATGATTAGTATATGCCAGACCCTTTGCTAACTCACTTCATTCCCACATCAACCCTATTAAGTATTATTATCTCCAATCTTTATTCATGAGGAAGCTGAGGTTCAGAGAGGTTAAATAACTTGCCCAAGGCCACACAGTTAATTAGTGACGGAGTCAAATGAAAGGCCATGATGCAACCACTGTGAAAAAGTAGACAATTTCAGCAGAAGGTGGTAAGAATATTAAGGAGGATGTACAAGCTACCTAGGGAGCACAGAGAAGCCACCTAACTTAGTCTGAGGCATTACAGAAAGCTTCCCGGAGCAGATGTTCTCTGAGTGGCTTCAGAATCCGCAATCTGTAGTCCAAAGACAGAGTCGCTAATGCAGTCACAAAGGATAGGCACCATCTCCACCTCTGTGGAGGCTTGTCGAATTTCCACCCACTTTTCCATCCTCCATATTGTGGCTGGACACGACTTGCCCAAACTCTCGTTGGTCCCGGTACCAGCCTCTTATTCAGAGGGAGTATATCCTTCTTATGCTTCTGCCCTCCTCCCTCCCCAGTTCGCTTGCTCAATTCCTGTACAGTCTAAAGCAAGTAAGAGAGTTGGTTGCTGCCTCCCTTTCACCATTAAGTGAACCCGGGTGGCAGGCGAAGAGAATTAATGCATTGAATCTGAATATATCTGGAATGGAGTTACTCCATTACAAACTCATTGTGTCATACTTGAACAATATAAGGATTCTTTCCTTCTCTCCCAGAGCCCACAGCTGCAATATTTCTGTGCTGCTTTGCAGACTCTTATCAGAGTTTTAATGAAGTGTAGTTGGTTTGAAGTAAAGTCCATCGGTTCTCATGAAAATAATTAAATTTTGGTCTTGCTCTGCATATTTAGCTCTAAAACAGGTCTCGGGGCTCATTATTCTGAAAACAGTAATTTATTTTCATCCCCAAATATTAATTGTGCTGCTTATTTTCACCTGATAGAATGATGAGCTCATTATCAAGAAGGGTTTGCCCATAGGAAACAACTGATTACAATGATCTAGAAACTGGTTGCTCAGAAAGAATTTGAAAGGGTCGGACACTACGATGTTGCGGGGTCTTTGGCTAGGAAACAAGGAAACTAATTAGCACACATAATCCTACTGACATTCTAAGGCAGCCCACTATGGCTATTGGGGTGTTTGTAAAAGATCTGTGGCTTTATTTTTTTTGTAGCAGTAATCACCAATTATGAACACAGGGCTGGGGAATTACAAGGTCTTTTTGTCCATCCTCTAATCTCCAATTACGCCTATATGTCAAATGGGCAAGACCATCTTTCTCTCAGTTTAAAGACTGCCAATAGTTTAATTTCAGGGGCCTGGCACATAGTAGCTTCTCAGTAAATATTTGTTGAATGAAAAACGAATCTGAGCGCCTCTTGTCTTTCCTGGACCTCCTAGGAGTGATTTTTCAGCTAAGCTTTCTATTGTAGACTCCAAGACATTGTGTAATTTTTCCAACCATGGCTTAAAAGGAGAAGGAAGAAAGGAAGGAAGGAAGGGGAGCTATCAGGAGAAGGTGAGGGAAAAAGGGGGTGGGGAAGCAGGAGGGACAGAGAAAAACATAGGAGAGAGGGAGGGTGATGGAGGTTAACAGCCTGCGGAGGTGGGTGAGCAAGCGTCTAGTAAGGCGCTTAATGGCCTAATAGCAGCTTTCGATAGCTAGGGGCTAATCGAAAACAAGTGATATGACCCGGTAGTCTCAGTAAATGGGAGGGAGAAATAGCCCCTTGGGAAGAATCTGGGTTTGTGATGGTTAAACAGACTGAATAAAACAGGTGAAAAGAAGAAGAAGAGAGAGAGAGAGACAGGTGGGGGGAGGCAGGGAGGCAGGAAGGAAGGAAGGAAGCCCTCCAATTTAAAAAATCTATAGTCTCCGGGAACCTTCACTTTCACAGTGATAAGAAAGGCTTTAGTTTCCAAAAGAGACTTTTCTAGAGCGAGATCCTAAAGTTGTCAGGCCCACAGGTCAGAGTGCTGGTTGTGGGAAAATTGAGCCTGCTTATGCCAGAAAGCAGAGCTAACTAATTCAGATAGTACAGATTCTTTCTTTCCTTGTTAGAAATTTGGCTCATTTTACCACTTTCTATATCAGCCAAGGCCAAGATGAGAGTTTTACGTGCCCTGCTCAGCAACTTAAAATGCTTCATTATCAACAAGTTCTTCACTATGTCTAACTTCTCTCTCTCTTGCTTTAACACAAGTTCCTTTTTTCCTCTCTGTCCAGACTCAACAGACGAGATTAACTAGTGCCTATCTTCTGTACAGTACATTCCTTCATACGCTTTACTGTTAGGTCATTCATTAGCCATCTCCCCCCAAGGAAGGCTTTGAAAAATAACTGAATAGATAATGAGACCTGATTCTGCTGTCTGCCTTTTCCTAACCCATCCTAGTGCACAGTATCATGAACCAGCCATGGGGAAGAGAATCACAATAAAACCATTTCAGACTGGGAATTAACTGCACATTTCTTTAACATTTACCCAAAGTATCGCACAAAGATTAACCACTTAATCTTCCAAGCATTTTTATAAGATTCATGAAGACCAAGAATTATCACCTCCACATGAGGGAAGAAACTGGAATGTGCCTTTTCCCTGCTGGTTATCAACGCAGCTAGGAAACCCTCCAGTGCCTGGATTTGAGCTTTCCTGCCTTGCTCACGGCCTAAAAGGTTCTTCTTGTCTCCAAGTTAAAAGTCCAGAAAAATATCAAGAAAATCTGAAAGCCTCAGCCACGAACAGAAACTAGTTTCCAGTCTCCCTGTTGTTCTAACACTTCCCTAGGCCTCCCGATTCACTCCCCCAGCACCCAGACTTCTCACCCTGAAATTCCCTTTCTCCAGAGAAAAGCCTTGCAGGAACTCCTCTGGCCACTGAGGTGGTTCATGACAATAACTTTCTCAAAATTTTCCATTGGGCATCAGCTGCTCTTTAAGTTCAAGTGAAGAGAAAGGTCATCATCTTTCTTGCTGCTTAAACTGAAGCATGACTCAGAAGAACAAACAGCAAAGAGATGCTGTTAATCCCCACATTATTTTTTAATACCCCACGTGGTCTCGAAGGCCCCACATAACAAGATCCAGGCCTAAAGTGAGTCTGTCTTTCCTTATGTAACTGTTTACCTTTGCACAGACTCTCTAAGCTCCAGGACGTGCAGGTGGCTGCAGAAAAGGCACCACATTCCTTTTTCCTCACGCTGGACAGAAATGCACCAGGCAAGGCTGGCTTCCTCTGGGGTCAGGGAAGCAGATGGCCAAGCCCATGTTAGAGCAGAAAGTGTAGAGCCAAGAGTATGGGCAGACTTCTCATGAAGGCGGTCAGAAAAGGTGGTGGGGACGGAGGGGAGATGAAAAGGCCCTATCCCCAGGCAACACTCCCTCCCAGGCCCAAGAGCATCTGTGAAATTCCATCATCGCCCTTGTCCCCTGGGAGAAGACCACAAACCACACACTGAATCATTAACAAGCCAGTGGGAGTTTGTTCACTGGGGGGCTGGAGACTGCAGAGGTTCCCAGGTGTGCCAACTGACTCTGTTCCCAATGCTGCTCATGCCCTGTGGAAGAATATGTAAGCTGGAGCCATGCAAGGAGAGGGAGCAGGCAGCCCAGTCTTCTCTCCTTGGTCCAGCCAGTGGTTTGGAAGACTCCATGCCTTGTTTCCGCTCCCTGGCCTACTGGACTCGCACACCTTCCACACACACTCAGAACTCTGCTGCTCTTAGAATGCACACCTCACCATCTTGACCTAGAGCTCTAGGTTTTCAGCTTGGAGTTTTTTGTGGTCTAGTGTCAAAATAGGTCAACAGAGTCTCGGCTTTGGTGCCTTGGCAATTCTGAGAGTAAAGGCTCGGTTTTAAAAAAGAACAAAGTGGGGCGCCTGGGTGGCTCAATCGGTTAAGTGTCTGCCTTTGGGCCAGGTCATGATCCCAGGGTCCTGGGATCGAGCCCTGAATTGGGCTCCCTGCTCCACAGGGAGTCTGCTTCTCCCTGTCCCTCTGCCTCTCCCCCTGCTTATGCTCTCTCTGTCTCTCTCAAGTAAATAAATAAAATCTTTAAAATAAAATAAAAATAAAAATAAAAACAAAGAAAAAAAAGTTGATACCTGTCCAGCTACATTTTGGGTGAGTATGGGTAAACCTACCTTTACCCTGTTAAATGTTAGGAGGGTCCTGAACAGGCTGCATGGGCTGGGAGCATCCTTTATACACCCCAGATTCCTGATCATACATACAGTGTCCCACTGGCAACTTCTAAAACATGGAGTGTGAACTCTCTTTCCTTGGTTTTAAGGCTAGAATTTCAGAAGTGATTTCAAATTTAATCACCCCGTTCTCATTTTCTATAGGTTCTGACATCCCCCACCTGGAAATGTATCCTCTGTCTTTTGGTGGAATGCCTCCCAGATTTTGCCAAGTGGCTCAAATGACATTTCCAACTAAAGGGGAGATTAACTTCTTATTATTCCATCCAATAAATAATATAATTATGTATTATTAATTTATTATTATTAATCCCTTAACAGTAACGGACTGAGAAACACACTCATGATTCTGCTCTCCTGCAACCAAGTTTTTCAAGGAATTGGCCAATTATTCTTCTGGCCAGGGTATGTCTCAAACACTTGTATTCACATTCCTCATTTGGGGCAAGCTCTCACTATCTCAATTGCCATGGGACATCAGGTAATTATCTGGGCCATTCAGGCAAAATCTCACTTGTGTCTGAATCATCTACGTTAATTTAGGGACAGGCTAGAATTCTACCTAGATACTTGTCTCCACATTCTGTTTTACTTTGGAGACCTGTCTTCTTAGATACAACTGGAGTCTCACACATCTCTCCCCTGGGTTACCTGCACCAATGTGGTAATATGAAGTTGGGCAGGACTTAGATTTTTCGTTCTTTTCCTTCAATTTTGTCTCAGTTTCTATCCTATTTTAGGAAAGGTGGAAGTTACACATCTTTTTTTATGCCCATTTTATGCCCGAAATGAAAAAGGAAGAAGTTAATGACCAAACTTTTTTTTTAAAGATCTTATTTGAGGGAGAAAGAGTGAGCATGAGCGGCAGGGGGGCGGGGTGGGGGTGGGGCGGAGCGAGAGGGAGAGAGGGAACCTCAAGCAGATTCCACAGGGAGCTCAGAGACTGATTCAGGGCTTGATCTCACAACGCTGAGATCATGACCTGAGCCGAAATCAAGAGTTGGATGTGTAACCAACTGAGCCACTCAGGCACCCCAGTGACCAAACATTTTTGATCATTTTTGTCTCAGACCATTCCTTCTAGGTCCATCGAGAGAGGACAGAGGCTGTGTTGATTCTGTCTGTGAAAGACTAAGACAAGTGGGTTTAAATAATGCATAGCTTTTCAATCTATTAGGGAGGTGGCTATGCGGTTATCATACTTAAATGACTGAGAATTGGCAGGAGCTGACATTCAAATGACACAGGAAGGAAAAGAGGAGAGGGTGGTGGTGGCAGTGCCAAAATGATGACTTATTAAACAATTTCACCCCTCTCGCAGCATATGTCATGTTTCTGCTGGTATTGCTACACATTTCCATTATGTTCTACTTCTCAAACCAGAACACACACACCTCCTCCATGCCAGGAAATAAGGAGGCATGTACCCAGTTCTGGTAGACAGAGGATAAATAAATCAAATCTTCTTGGAATATGAATTTTTCTCCAAAGATTTGGGGATTAGGACATACTAATTTTTTAAAAACTATTTATTTGAGAAAGAGACAGAGAGAGAGAGAGAGCACGAGTGGGGTGAGGGGCAGAGGGAGAAGGAGACTCCCCACCGCCAAGCAGGGAGCCCAATGCGGGGCTTGATCCTGGGACCCCAGGATCACAACCTGAGCCGAAGGCAGACACTGGACCGACTGAGGCACCCAGGCTCCCCCATATAAAACAATTTAATGAATAATTTAATTTTATAATAAAATAGCAATATATCATAAAGTAGAGTATAATATTTTTTACATAAAAAGTGGAGAGAGCGCAACCAACTTTTCCAACTTCTGTGAGTGTTCAGCTAAATGCCGGATTTCCAGGGAGTTGTATTTCCTCGCTCCTGCAGGTAGGGTACCCAGGCAGAATCATTTGGGATGCACATCCTGCTGTATCTAACAAAGACAAGACTACCTGCCGCATCAGGGGCCGAAGGCTGGCCCGCAGCGGACGTTCTGTTGGAAAGGGCTGACCCAGGCACCCTGCTGTGCAGGCGGGTAGCGCGTGGCTGGAGCCCAAACGAGCCGTTTCTTTCCTCTTGCTGTAAATAAACCCCCACTGTCTACCCATTGCTAATGCTTCTCACTTGACGGTAGTTATGAGGCCATTAGTAAAAACAGGAATCTGCTCTTTCCCCATCTGCATATTGGACAAGTCCTATACTATTTAGCTCAGGAGGCCTGATAAGCAGCCAGCACAATCTGCCCATTGACTGCTGGCCTTCTTTCCAGTGCCGAGTCCCAAAGTCTCCCGGCTTAGACTCTTATTTTGCATGTCTCTAGCTGTCCCCGATTGAATGCTTTTCAGTCGCACCTGCATGGCACTTGTAAGAGAAGAGAAAGGGCTCCCTTTGAGCTAATTCACACCCCCGGCCCTCACACTTGTTCCACTCTTGTGTGTCCTGGGGAATCTCTAATTTGAGGCCGAAACATGTTTAAAGAATGCTGTTTTCATGCACGCACAATGCACTGTTGATTTTGACCCATACTCCTAGGAACATGCTGGGTACTTCCCTTGTACTTTTCTTTCCCAAAGAAGGTGGCCTGGCCGTGATAACGGGGCTCCATCTCCTCCTCCTTTCGGGTGGCTCTGAGGTCAGCTATGCCCGCGTCCAGGCCTTCAGGGAGTGTGCATAATAATCGCCTCTGGATTTAGCATCTTAACTCTCTCTCTGGATTTGGGTCTCCCTCTGTGGATTTTTGTGCAGAAACTTACTTAAGACATGAACAGCTCACTGCTATAGTCCCATGGGGGGTAAACACATTTGAAAATTATTATCATGATGACAGAATATTAGAAGCCATGATGAATTAGGAAGTTCAGATGCCAATTTATGATGCAGTGAGATTTAGAAAGAATTAATCTCATAATTGTTGCTACCAGAATTTCTTTCGTGAAGAGAATTGACTGCTCAGTTCCATCAGGTTAGGGACTGGATCTCTTTCGCTCCTCTTTGAATACCAGCTCAGCGGTGGGCACAGAATAGGTGCTCAATAAATATTCGTTGAAAGAAAAAGAATGCAGATAAAATATACTGATGAACCATTTAGATAGACTTAATATAGCACCTGGAAGGACAAGGCAGAACAAAGGAAAAATCACATGGTTATGCCGAAGAAAATGGAAGCAACTGGCTTTTAAGAGGTGAGGGAAAGGGCAGTGCGAGGGTGGAACAATGTTTCAGGAGGCAGGAGCAGAGATATTGAAGCTCAAGGGTGTATTAAAGTCAGTCTGGGGCCCTGAACATGTGGTTCTTGATCTCCAGGTTTTGAGTTTGAGCCCCACATTGGGTGTAGAGATTACTTAAAAATTTAAAAAAATCTTTAAAAAAATAAAGTCAGTTTTAAGTTATGTTTCAGGGTTATAAAATCCCTCCATCTGCACATATTTACATAAAATCCACTATACACACAGAGGTCTCGGTTTTAATTTTTTTTACCTGCTTTGTGGCAAGCAGTGAACAGTGCTGAGTGTCATGAGTGGGAAAGTACCAAGTGAGCAAGTACCACACACATGGCTGGTCAGATGATCGAGACACCATTTCACCAGAGATGCCACCTCTTCCTTCCTCCCCTCCCCCACATTCCAGGAGAGCTTGGATTTGTCGAGTGCACCTGTGCACATGAGGGATGGGTTTCATTTTGATCTCCAGTGACATCTAAACATGATAAAGAACAACCACTGGGCTACCTACTTGATTGGTACTGCATATTGCTCAAGACCTGTTTTTTCTTTCAACACTTCCCATTATCTTCCTCTCCCAGTTTTTACGATGCCTTGAATAATTTCACTATCATGAAATATGAGAGAACGGTTCTGCTAAGAAGAGGAAAAGAAGCAACAAAATGAGAAATATGTTTATTCCCATTATGTCTCAGAGATATTTGGGCAAGGAATTATCACCCATGAGATCTATTATTGCCCTCGGTAAGACCCAGCTTAGTATAGGTAGAATGGCTTTTGGAAAATGCTTGTTATCTTGAATCCAAAGTAATAATTAATCAGTGTGAATCCAAAGTAATAAGTGATTAAATATAGGAAATTATGATAAAATCTAAAACTCCAGATGAGATTTGTTAAAAACAATCTTTCACGTCACCAAGGAAATGTCCTTTTCCATCTCTAACCATCTCAACCACCATGACGGATTAACAAGATTAAAACAATAACTGTCTCTACCACTGACTATGATAATAGGTGTCCTTTATCATATTTCTTCATTCAAACTTAAAAGAAATACAGTTGATTGAATTTGAACTTGTAGGAAATTTGCATACCAAGAGACGGCTTAATGTTAATGGTCTCTGAAATTGTTTGGGGCTTTTCCCCAAATTCTCCAAAGATTTCTCCTAGAACAATATCCTGGGAGATGAATGGGGGAGGGCAGACACTTGGCATACGAGTAATTCACACTGGCATATTACAATCTGCGATTTCTGCTATTTGTAAGAAACTCTGGAGTTCTTTGATGCATAGAAATGTGTCATTTTGAACTTCATCTTAATGTGGCTTTGTTGTTCTCTACTGCTCTGGTACTCAATAGCTTTCTAGAAGTGATAAACTCTTTCTCTATGAAAAATAACCAATGTGATGGGGCGCCTGGGTGGCTCAGTTGGTTAAGCGACTGCCTTCGGCTCGGGTCATGATCCTGGAGTCCCGGGATCGAGTCCCGCATCGGGCTCCCTGCTCGGCGGGGGGTCTGCTTCTCCCTCTGGCCCTCCCCCCTCTCATGTGCTCTCTGTCTCTCTCATTCTCTCTCTCAAATAAATAAATAAAATCTTTAAAAAAAAAAAGAAAAATAACCAATGTGTTTACTGAAGATTGAAAAGGTGGTTAATTCACGATGTGAAGGAACAGACTTCTGTTTGAAGTGTGGTTCTAGAAGACCCTGAGTTTCCCAAAGTACGCAACCTTTTCAAATACTAAGTTGTCTGCTGGTGTCGAATGCAAGACAGTAAGATTCAGAAAGAATAATTTTCATCAACAACAGTTCTTAGCTCACACTTCAATATAGAGGCACAGTATAGAAGTGACATCCTATTCAGGTTCTATTTCCCACTCACCCATTAGCCGGTTGTGTAAATTTGGGACCGTTACTTCACCTCTCTGGTCATTGTTATTATCACTATTATCATGACCAGCATTTACTGAGCCTTTAACTATGAGTTAGGCATTGTGCTACGATTTTTACCAGATTATCTCTTTTAATGCTTGCCACCACCTGATACAGTGAGCACCATTATTATCCGTAGAAACAAATCATACTGAATAATAACAGTTAACAGTTATTGAATGCTTATCATGGGGGATATTATGCCAAGTGCTTTACATGTATCATCTCATATAATCTTCATAATCCTCATAGCAATGAGCTGGGTCCTATTAAACTTCTATTTAACAGTTAGGAAGTCGTGGTTTAGAGAGGTTCGTTAATTTGCCCAAGATGACAGAGCAAGTAAGAGATGAAGCAGGATTTTGAGTTAAAAATTCTCTGACTCTGGAGCTCAAGAGCTTAACCACTAGGCTCTACTAGGTATATAGAGAGACCAGTCATCCTGAAAAACACACATCTGTGTACAGATGTTGAATTCTTTGTATTTATATAAGTGCCCAGTGCTGACAATATCCTGTCAATAGTCATTATGTCACAGAGATGGTATTCACCATGGGGAGGGCCAGCCCTTTAAGACTTTCCGTCTATAGTAATTTTCATGGATCCAGACTCACTTCATGTGGCTTCCTAAATGTGGCTAACAGCAAACACTGAAAGGACAATTGGTCGAGGTTCAGGTGGTAGAAATACTATGGAGTCCGAGCACATCTCTATACAACTCTAGGTGGCCCACAAGGGATTGAATTTGTGCCTTGGTTCACATAAGCACTGCACTCCATCCAAAGAAACCAATTGCCCTCATCAAATCCCAAGTGTTATCTTGAGCAATTTCATTTTTTGTACCCTAGTAAACAGATGGCAAGAATCTGAATTTCTGACAATTGAGCAAACTTTCTTTTTACCTCCCTTGGCTTGCAACAAGAAAGGAATCGAAAATAAAAGCTCACTGGGACAAGCAGAAGGCAGATTTCTAATGTAGATTAAACAAACTCTACACAGACACACACACACACACACACACACACACACACACACACACACAAACAGAGCAACCAACAGAACAGCAGAGACAAGAGTGACCAGTGATTTGTCTATTATGAGAGCAGAGTGGGAGATTTGATAATACTTCATTTTCATGCATTTTCTTTAAAGGATCACAGGTCAACATTTAGACTTCACAGAAGGCACAGAAAAAATACAGTCTCTTAAACTGATTGTAAATCTGAGGAGCAGTTGTATCCAAATTATAGTTATTAATGTTATTTCTGTCTCTGGAGGAATGATAAATTACATTCAAGTCCATTATTAGCAGGGTTATTATGCATTTAGGAACTTAATTTGGGGACAGTTTTGATTTTCTTTGGAAGAGAAAAGGCAGACTCATCTTTTGGCTGAACCATGACTATTTTGGGATATAGTCTGATATCGTCTTCTAGAGAGACAGAGAGAGAGAGAGACTGGCCAAGTGTCACTCTGGTCCTCCATGGGTGGTGCTGATGAAAAGAGGAGGCGTATGCAGGGGATTTGTTCCCAGCTCAGCTTCATAATGATACTCTTTCTTTATCTTCACTAAAAATAACATTTGAATGAAGGAATTGGGTCACCTGGTGACATTTTTGGTAGTAGCAGTATATTGGGGGTAGGGGTGCGGGTGGGAACGCCTTGATGCTTTCATGCAGAATTGCACACATTCAGTGTTGGGTTTGTAGAAGGCATTTCCAAAGAAAGCTATGAAAATTCTGCATTTGCACCTCCTCAAAGCACAGCAAAGAGGGCTGCATTTCTGGGACATCTTGGAGGTACTCCCTCATGGAGGCAGGGGCTGAAGCAGATAAACACCACTTTCAAGTCTCATTTCAATCCTGCAATTCTGCATCTTTTCCTAGGTGATACACTGGCCCTAAGAAGTAAGCAATCACTTCCTCTCTCTTAATACGTTAGTTTCATTTTCCAAGTATGGAAAATACAAGCTGCAGATCATTCTAGTGTCAGATGGCTGAACTGAAATTTGGCGCCTTTAAAGACAGAAGACACTCGTATCCTAAGTTTTGATTCCAGGACTTTCAGGAAACTTGGCACTTAGTAGAGTTCAATAAAGATGATTATAATGAATGAAAGATAATAATCTGAAACTTCTTACAGCCTCTCTGATGCATCCTCTGCTGTTTGCACTCTCACGCATTCAGCCTAGCCACTCGGGGCCCTGGCCAATACTTAGACATACCAAGCACCTGCCTCCTTCTGCATTTCCTGTACTCTTGGCCTAGAACACTTCCCCCATGTATTTGTGGGACTGGCTCCCACACCTTCTAAGAATGCCACCTTATCAGTGAGGACTTCTGTCAGTTCTCCCACCACCATCCTATTCTCCACATTCTTCCATTCTACTTACTAGAATCTGATATAGTGTATAAAGTGTGTAAGTTATATTTATATAACTTATTTGTCATCTTGATCCCTCACTTGCACGTGACCCCACAGGAACAGAGGCTTTGTCTTGTTCATTGCTGGTTCCTCAGAGATAGAAGCATTGATTGAGAGAATGAACAGATTTTTCTGTTAGCACTCCTCTAGCTGATAGGAATAGACACTTGCTCAAGCCATCTCAAGTAAAGGGGTTTTACCTTAATAAAGAAGGAATGGCACAGAAATCTAAAAACAGGAGTGTTGGGGTTCCTTGGCAAGGCAGGTATCCGAGGGGAGAGAACTAGAGGGAGCCACCATGACTTCAATGGCAAGGTTGGGAAGACCATGACTCCAGCACTCCATCATTACCACACTTCCATCCTGCTCTCCCGGATTCCAGATGCCCTCAAAATACCCAAAAGTACCGTGCTGACAGCTCCAGTTTTGAGCTTACTGCTCACCTCCACCAGCTCTCAGTCTCAGATGACCCACAGAGGAGTGTGATGGTCTCAGACCATCCTTTAACGCCAGGCCAGTATTTCCTGAGTCTCTAGCTTTTTGACCAGTTGGGCCAGTGTCCTCCCCAGGTCTGCTCACCTATGATGTGACACAGGCAACCTGTGGGATCCTGTGGGATCCTGTGGGATCTGCTCCCCATTCAATAGAAGTCACTCAAGGGGCAAATGCAGATCAGGCCATTGACCTCCCAAATACTCTCCTCCTCCTCCTCCAAGAATGCTCTTTTGTCTCCTACCTTTTAAAGACAACAGGAGGTGAATTGCATCTTTTATTTGTTTGATCGACATTTTTAATCAATTAGTTTAATCCAAAATTGCCTTAAAGATTATGACATGTATTAGTTTAACGTCTCACACTTCACGTGGAATCAGAAATCACACGAGCATTCTTTTTGTTTTGGGCGTCAGAGGCAGATTCTAGAAGGAATCTGACAAGCGTAGCTGGTGTGGCAGGTCCTGCACCATTCCTGGGCAGAGAAGCTGTCACAGACACAACCGACCAGGAACGCTGTATCTAGGGGGTTTGTTCCTCTTACCAGTCAGTCCGAGAATGGCTCGAGCTTGGGGAAGGGCATATGTTGAGATGGCTAAATTCAAAACAAAGGGACCGACAGGAGACAATTATTTTGTGTGGCTCAGATGCTGGAAACTAAGGCTCGTGAAAGGTGTGTGATTAATCCCTCTACATGTCCTCTTTAAGTATCCTCTTGAGCCCAGGATTTCTTTTCCTTTCTGGTCTCAAGATTTTACTATTAAGAACCCTAACTAAGCTAAGGAGACCTGAGGCCCAGCATGGACCCTGATGCTGTGCCTGGGAGATTATTGCCCACCACATTCTGCTGAAGGCAGGCAGCCGTGAGTGATGGGGAAATGACCCTTACAGAAGCCCAGGAATGCATGCAGCCGGTCAGGTCATGTCACTCCTCTGCTCAGGGGCTGTCCGTCTCATGCAGAGGGAAAGCCAAAGTCCTTACAATGGCCTACAACTCTCTATCTGCTCTGTCCACCCCCAATTACCTTTTACCTACTCTCCTTTTCCTTCCCACCCACCCCCACTCTGCTCCAGCTACAGGGACTTTTGCTGTCCTTAAGTGCACCAACAGGCTCCTAAGGACCTTTGTTCCATCTTCACCTTCCACCTGGATGCTCTTCTCCTATATACCCCCAAGGCTCACTCCCTCACCTCCTTCAACTCTTTCCTCAAATCTCACTTCCCAGTGAGATCTATCCTGGGCACTCGGCTCATCACTACTGTCTAAAATCAGAACTGCACCCTTTCAACACTCTCAATCCCCCTAATTTTACCATCAACTTACTGGTTCTATTTTGATTAATTTTAATTCCACTAGAATGTAAGTTTCATCAAGGTAGGAACTTTTGTCCTTTTTGTTCAGTGATGTATTCTAAGCACCTAGAATAGTGCCTGGGTCATAGTAGGTACTCAGTAAAATTTGTTGATTGAGCCAATTAATAACCTTTTTTAAAAAAAAGATTTATTCATTCGAGAGAGAGAGAGAGTACACTAGCTAGCACATGTGTACATGCAAGGTAGGGTGGGCGCAGAGGGAAAGAATCCCAAACAGACTCCCTGCAAAGCCCGAGGTGGGGCGGGGTTCAATCCCATGACCCTGAGACCCTGATCGAGCTGAAATCTAGAGTCAGACACCCAACCCACTGAGCTACCCAAGTGCTCCAAGCCAACAGATAATCTAATATTTTCTAATCCAATAGTCTTTCCCTCAGTTTCAGAATCTACCTCTTACTGAATCTGCCAGGAATCTGACCACATCCTTGAAGACTCTGTGCCAGTATGTTAGAGTTTATAAAGAAAACTGTGGGAGAAACTGCCCTCTCCCCAGGGGAATCTGAGGGAGCCCAAACCACACCCCAACTTCAGCTGTATGCTCTGCGCCAAGAATGACCTCTCTGAGAGCAGATAATCCAGCATCAGACTGTTCAAACTCTTGCTTTTTTTCCTTTCCCTTGCTTTGTTTTTGCATCATAATTATTGGCAAAATCTACATAACTTGAGCATAGGGGTGGGGGGAGACATAAACCTTAATAATACTGGTTTTCCAACTTGCATAAAAGATCTGGCAGGAAAAGAGATTGAAATATTGGCAAGAAATAAGGATAGAGTTGGTGTATTGAGTTATCCCAATTATCTCAGATAATGGTACAATTATATCATCACCTCTGAGGAGGATGAAAGGAGAATATGAAAAGGCTATGATCTGCTCAGTTTCTGTACCCTGCCTGCACACCACAGGCATATCCTGCATATCAAACCCCTGGAAGAAGACTGTTCAACTCACAGATACCCAGTTCCCAGCTGTTGCACACTGAGGAATCCTGTCAAGGTCCCCAAGGCCCCATCCCTTTGGCCCATGTTCCAGGAGAGATGACTGTGGTCAGAGTCATCATAAAGTTTAAGTATATATGAATCATAAATAATGACGAATAACCACATTATAAATTTTGCAACGCTTGTTTCACAGGGCTGAGATTTATACCTAAAGATATTGGCAATGAAGGCTTCCTCTACCCTTTTAAGACCTCAGGATACTTAGCAATAAACAAAGAAAGGAAATACCCTGAAGAATTTATTGAGGCAAGTCCTTGACGAGCCACACAGTCTGGGGCACTCTTGGTGTTGGCTCCCAGTGTGATGCACGGATTCTAACTTCACCTTCCAGGAGTGTTATTTCGATTATCAAGTCGATATCTCAAGGAAAGGGGTGAGAGGAGGAAAATTCTCATGGGAGACCAGAGTATAGACTACATCTCTGAGCTCTTCTTTAGAACCTGGAGGTTTGAGGTATACTTTCAACTCCTCTCTTGAACACAGAGCCATTCACTAACATAGAATAGATATCTACAATTTTTTTCCAACTATCAATTTTGTGGGTATGCTTTATTTTTTAAAAAAAGAAGTCAAGCCTTGCTTCTCTCTGCTCCTGCCCAGTCAGAAAGTAAGGGATAAAATAAATGAAATCTGTGTGCTTTATAATGACCCCTTGGGTAACACCACCTGTCCCTCACACTGGGCCAGTGAGTCTATTTGCAAAGCTGATTTAAAATGAAAAACGAAATGTAGTGAACAAGCTGTACCCCTCTGCCCTGGTGAATGTTTTCTGAGTGAAGTTTGAACAGCCTCAAAATTCTTCACAAATTCAAGAGGAAAAGACATTAGGCTTCTAAATGGCCTGGATCAGGTTTCCATAGTAGCTTGGTTAGACAACAGACCTTTTCCCAAGAGTTATGCAGATCTTGTCAATAATGCTGGTGCAAAAACAAGAAAGCCAACAATGGGGTCTTGTTCATTTTAAGCTGAGTCATGAAAATCATGCACTAAAACCATCCATGGAGAAAGACCTGATTGGTAAATCTAATAGCCAACTTGGAAGGAATTTTTGAAAGGAAATGTTACCCTCTGTATCCTGAGAGGCATTCAAAGCAATGAGAGATGGAAGAAAAATAATTTGACATTGCTCTTCTCAACCTCATAAAACATTTTTAAAACTAACTCATTATCATAATTTATAGCAGGAACTAGTCTCTTAAGTCTCAATGGACAGTCTGTCTGACATCATAGTCCCATTTGTATGATTCATTTTTTTAAAAAGCAATCTTGCCAGACCATTAAGAAGTAAAACAATTAATTACCTTTACGATAGTTGGTTGCCTTCTGGCCCCTAGTTTTTCTCTTCAAGGGGAACATTATCACTCATGCAGTCTTGCCTGATATTTCTGCCAATGCATGTCAGAATACTGCCTGCATATTACCCATCCAAAACATGCAAAATGAGGCCCTTATTTCACCAACCATGCAAATTTAATACTATTCCTGTCTGTGTTGCTTACAGCTCTGTCTTCTGCTCCAGGATCCCTTTACAGCAAAGCAATTATTCAACCTGACCTGCACTGCCATTACACCAAATGTCACCATTTATCCCAACAAATAGGAAAGCATTAGTTAAGGACAGAGCTGGTTTCACTGGTGCTCTCTCAAAGGGGACAGTGAGAAGGCTTTGGTGATGCAGAGCAAAGGATCAGGAAATGACTATATTCCTTCTGAGACTCTTATCTTCAACCACTTCCAAGGGAAAGTCAAATGCCATCTAAGTCCAAGAGAACCTGGCTTTTGTGTCTCTACCCCCTCCTTCTCACTTTGCAATCTTCACAATTACAGAAAAATCTCTCATTAGATTCTCTATTGCTTACTATAATCACTATGGCAGCAATTGCTGGGCAGATTTGCAATCTCTGATGTTTTACCACAATGAAGATATTAAATCCTCTTATAAACATGATCTCATTAATTCCCATAATACTACTCTGATATGAAACAAGGATCAAGACCTTCAATACACATTCTCTTTACAGACAGGGAAAGTCAGCAAGGTGCTGGGAGGCCATAGGGAATTAGCTAAGCTGGGATTAAAAGCTAGTGTTCTGATTCTCATTTGGTGCTAGTGCTGCTATAAGTGATTCTACACTTACGTCAGATATCCAATCCTAGAGGCACAAAATAAACAAAATACAAAAAATAAATAAATGAGGGGCGCCTGGGTGGCTCAGTCGTTAATCAGCTGCCTTCGGCCCAGGTCATGATCTCAGGGTCCTGGGATCGAGTCCCACATCAGGCTCCCTGCTCAGCGGGAAGCCTGCTTCTCCCTCTCCCACTCCCCCTGCTTGTGTTCCTGCTCTCGCTGTCCCTGTCTCTGTCAAATAAATAAATAAATAAATAAAATCTTTAAAAATAAATAAATAAGGATCAGCAAGGATGGAGTAAAAATAAAAATAATTCCATAAAGTTTTAATAGCATTTCTGTAACTTTTGACTGTGGCTCTTTGCCTAGAGTAGAACATATAAAACCAAAGGAGAATAAGGCAAGAGATTGGAACCTTGAGACCACACAAAGTGGTTTATCCTTTGACACAGAAAGCAAGTAGAGAAGAAACCTTGGTAACCAAAGGAAACACAGTGCAAGGTTGAAGCTACTGGTTTATTTTTAAAGATTGTATAGTATGAACTACAAAGGAAAATTTTGAGGCATGTGAAGACCACCCATGTTCTACTCCATTCAAATACAGTTTTCCTTTGAGATGAACCTTAAATATCATCTCCTCCATGAAGTCATCTTTGATTGCTATAGGTCAGAGTAATTTCTATCTTGGCTGACCTCCTACAGCACTTTTCACCTAAACCATGGCTCTAGTTAGAGCATATGTCATTGTAAGGGGGGAAAAAACAACTACTAAAACCATCTCAAGAAAAAAGAGAGCTCTTGAAAGTATACAGTGGACTATTATAGAAATTAAATATGAGAATCACAAAAAAGGACTTAGCTAGAAAATTGTTGGGTAGGAATCTATTTTTCTCCCAGCCTCTGGAATATTTATATTTCTCTCTATTGCATCTCTCTGAAGACTGTTCACCAATGGTTCTTACTTCTCCAGATCCACAACTTGGCCATGAGTGTGACTTGCCTTAGTGCCACCTCCATATGACTTTACTTACCAAACATCCACTATGATCAGAACTGCAATCTCGGAGTCTTTTAATTCAAATTCTGAGAAGGAAATGTCACTGGCTAAGCCCTATGTATAGATTGGTACCCTTTACATCAGATATCCAATCCTGGTCCAGCTTTTGTGACTTGGGTGTGGGGGATGGCTCATATGTGAGGCAGAGGTTCTCCTGCAGCTAGAAGGGGAAGATAAGTCAGGCTTGTCTCATCTATTTGTTCCCACAAGTCTTAGCATGTAATTGTATTCTGCCTTGCCTTCATATTTAACTTGTTTTCTATTATGAGACTTGCCTTTCCTGGTACAGTAAAATCTTCTTGGCATTAGGGCTTTCCTTTATTTTCTTTCTGCCTCTTTCAGGGCCTTGAAAATTATCAAAATATTAGTTGAACTGATTCTACCATTTTTTAGTAGATACTAAGTACAAAATGTAAATACTTCTTAGCTATTTGATAAGTGAATTAATAATGGTATATTTTCTGATTGCAATATCTGTTAAACATTCATTAAAGAAGACAGAAAATTGCCATATTTTTCTTTATAGAAGCTTGATCTCCTCATTGGCAACTATCACATGCAAGCATTTATTCTTTACTATATTTCAAAATGGTTTTAAGATGACGTATTCAGAGACTTCACTGTCTCATAATGACAGAGTAACTGATACCTGACTTGTCTTCCTACTGAAATAAACTATCACAAGGAACAAAACACATGAGGCAACTGCTTTTAGGCAAAGAATAACAGGCAGCATAGGACTGTAATTCCTGAGAGAAGGGAAGCATGAGATGAGCCCACAACTGCCTTGGGCACATTCCTGCCCTAACAGAGAGATGGAGACAAAGCAGAGTAAGCAGATAAGGCAGACATGGTTTTGGGCTGCTTAAACAGTTGGGGTATGTGGGTTCAGGCACTAGAGAAGAACCTGTGCAGAGAAGAGCTCCCAAAAGTCGGTGTGGGGATTCACCATGGATCCTGAGCAAGGGTGGATGGAGCTGCACGGCACAGGGCAAGACTCCAGGAAGCCCAGCAGACTGACTGCTGCAGGGCTGAGAGCTGAATGGTACTACCAATGGTAATGTCAGAGGTTATATAATCACTGGCAGATATTGGAGTTCTGGTCTAGAATCCAGTTGAGACCCAAAAAAGACTGCTTTAGGAATATAGTTCCTACTTTGGAATAAGAACCTCAGGAATAAGGACCATATCACAAAGTAAAGGCTACAACTAAGACTAACCTCAACACCAAAATAGGCCTAGTGAAGAACAAAACTGAGCCCAACAGAACCAAAAAGAATCTACCCATGATTTAATTGCCCACAAGAATGGAACTCAACACTCTTTAAACTCAACATTCAACACCTAATCCAGGGTCTCTTTAATGAATCATCCATAATGTCCAGGCTACAGTAAAAATTTACTAGTTATGCAAAGAAAAAGATAAATACTACCCAAGCTAAAGAAATAAAGAAAAAATAGAAACAGAACCCAAGATGTTCCAGATGCTGAAATTATTAGACAAGTACTTCAAAGGAGCTACTATAAACATGTTAAAGGATATAAAGTAAAAGATGGTCAAATAAGCACACAGATGGAAAATCTCAGCAGAGAAATAGAAAATATAGATAAGAACAAATAAAAATTCTAAAACTGGGAAGTACAGTATCTGAAATAAAAATGATTAGTAAACTTGAAGAAAAATAAATAAAAATTACCCAATCTGGAGATAAGAGATAGGTTAAAAAAATGAACAAATCTCAGTAATCTATGGGATAATCATGTTAGGTAACATATTACAAAGTCTTCCATTAACCCAAAATTAGTCAAAAAAGAAGGAATAAAAAACATAAAAGGCAACTAGAAAAAAAATGAGATGGGAGACTTAAAACTAATAATATTAAATGCAAATGAACTAAATATTCCAATTAAAGGGAGGGATTAAGAAAGAATGCAACTAAATACTGTCTATAAAGATCCACTTGAAACATAAAGAAAGAATTAAAGTAATGTAAACTTTATGTAAACAGTAAGCACAAAAAAATGTAACAGTAAGCACATGTAAACAGTAAGCACAAAAAAATTGCTATGGTTTATTGATATCTTCAAAATAAAGAGTATTATCACAGATAAGGGCATCATTGGGAGTTCCGTACAATACATTCACTGAGGAAGAGAAAACTTGTGCCTGGTTTATAGATGGCTCTGCACTATATGCAAACACCATCCAAAAGCGGACAGCTGCAGCACCATAGCCCCTTCCTAGGATATCACTGAAAGATAGCAGTGAAGGGAAATCCTTCCAGTGGGCAAAACTTCAAGCAACACACCTTGTTGCTCATTTTGCTTGGAAGGAAAAATGGTCAGAGGTATGACTCTATTGTGATTCATGGCTATGGCCAATGGTTTCGCTGGATGGGCACAGACTTGGAAGTACCATGAATGGAAAATCAATGACAAGGAAGTCAGAAGAAGAGGTATATGGACAGACATCTCTGGATGGGCAAGAAAATGAAGATATCTGTGTCCCATGTGAATGCTCACCAAAGAGTGACCCCAGCAGAGGAGGACTTTGATAATCAAGTAGATAGGATAATGCTTTCTGTGGATACAGGTCAGCCTCTTTCCCAGGCACTCTTGCCATTTCCCAAAGAGGTCATGAATAAAGTGGCTATGGCAGCAGTGAAGGAGATTATGCATAGGATCAGCAACGTGAACTTCTACTCACCAAGGCCAATCTGGATACAATTACTGTTGAGTACCTAATCTGCCAGCAGCAGAAACCAACACTGAGTCCTTGATATGGCACCATTCCCTGGGCTGAATAGCCAGCTATCTGGTGGCAAGTTGATTACAATGAACAACATCTACCATGGAAGGGGCAGTGCTTTGTTCTTACTGCAATAAATACTCTGGATACAGATTTGCTTTCCCTGAATGCAATGCTTCTGCCAAAACTACCATCCGTGGACTTACAGAATGCCTTATCCATCATCATGGTATTCCATATGGCTTCTGATTAAGGGACTTACCTCACAGCAGTGGGCTATGTGGCAATGGGCCCAGGCACATGGATTTCACTAGTCTCACTGTGTCCCTCATCATCCTAAAGCCGTTGCCTTGAAAGAATGGTGGAATGGCCTTTTAAAAACTTAGTCACAGTGCCATCTAGGTGACAATACCTTGAAGGGCTGTGGCAATGTCCTCCAAGAAGTTATGTATGTTTTATATCAGCATGCAATATATGGCACTGTTTCTCCCACAGCTAGAATTCATGAATCTCAGAATCAAGGGGTGGAAATAGGAGTAGCACTACTCACTATTACATCTGTTGATCCACCAGTAAAATTTTTGCTTTGATCTCTCTGACCTTACACTTTCCTTCTCTATTGATCTTAGTTCCAAAGGGAGGAATGCGTCCACCAGGAGACACAACAATGATTTCACTGAACGGGAAGTTATGACTGCGATCCAGCCACTTTGCACTCATGTCTCTGAGTCAACAGGCAAGAAGAGGGTCTGTACAGGCTAGAGTTTTTTAATCCTAATTATCAAGGAGAAACTGGGCTGTTACTATACAATGTATGTAAGGAAGTATGTAAGTTACATACAATGTATGTAAGGTCTGGAATACAGGAATCCTTTAGGGTGTCTCTAAGTACTACCACGCCCTGTGATTGAAGTCAGTGGAAAACTAGCAACTCAATTCAAGCTGAACTGCTAAAGTCCCAGACCCTTCAGGAATGATGGCTTGAGTCACCCCACCAGGCAAAGAACCAAAGCAAGCTGGGATGCTTGCTTTAGGCCAAGGAATATGGAAATAGTAGTTTAAATGATGTTAAAAGGTAGTTATAAATATCAGCTATGACCATGTGACCAGTTGCACATGAGGACTGTAATTGTTATATTTCTTACTTATTGTGTTACATAAACATGTTTATGTATATATAATCTAATAATTTGATATTTTTGTTTTTTTCCCTCTCTTATCGCCATATCATCCAATATAAGATGTACTAATAATAGTTAACTTTACATCATCATATCTAAGTTATAGGATATTAAGAAGAGACCTTTGCATCCTCTTCTGGAGAATGGGTCAGTGTGTTTTTGGTTATGTACAGGATAGTTGTGTCATGTTAGGCAAAAGTAGGGCTTTGGTATTGTTTTTATTTGGAGATTAAGTATGACTTCTGGAGATGTGTATGGGTGCCAAGTTGTCAAGAGATAGATTGTGACGATCAATTTTATGTCAATTCTACTAGGCAATAGTCCCCAGTTACTCAATCAAGCACTAATTCTAGGTGTTTCTCTGAAGGTATTTTGTAGATGTGATTAACATCTACAGTCAGCTGACTGTAGTAAAGGAGATTATCCTCAATAATCTGGGTGGGTCTGGCCTAATCAGCTAGAAGACCTTATGAGCAAAACTGAGGTTTCACCGAAGAAAAAATTCTGCCTGTGTATGAAAGCTTCAACTCCTGCCTGAATGTTTCCAACCTGTCCTTTTATTTAAAAAAAAAAAAAAAGATTTTATTTATTTTATTTGAGAGAGAGAAAGAGACAGCATGACTGGGGAAGGGAGAGGAACTAGCAGACTCCACACTGAGCACAGAGCCCAATGTGGGGCTCCATCTCATGACCCTGAGATCATGACCTGAGCTAAAACCACATGTCGACGATTCAGCCAACTGAACCACCCAGGCACCCCTAAATGCCAACCTGTCCTTCTTGATGACCTATCATACAGATTTTGGACTTGACTAGCCAGCACCCACAATTTTATAAGCCAATACCCTGCAGTATCACCACACACACACACACATTCCTATATGTATATACACATATATTTATCTAACTAGGTCTTTTTCTGGTGGAATTCTAATGGATACACCTAGCTCACTTCTTGTGAAGTGAAGCTCAACTCCTTTTCTGAATCCAGAAGAATGCTGATACCAATACTTGACAATAACATATAAGAAAAGAAAATTATAGACCAATACTGTTCATGAATTACAGACACAAAATTTCATAATAAAATGCTAACAAATCAAATGCAGCAATATAAAAATTATTACAATACATCATGACCAAGTGGAGGTTATTCCCAAATGAAAGTTGGCATAATATTAGAAAATTGATCACTGAACTTTATCACTTTAACAGAATAAAAGAGAAAAGCCATATCACCATCTTAATGGAGCAGCAAAAGCATTTGACATTCCACATTCATCTGTGGCAAAAATGACCACATTGCACATTCATCTGTGATAAATGAGAACTACAAGGGAACTTTCCAGAGTGTGATAAAGAGCATCTATAAAAACCGACAGTAAATTTGTTAGTAGTGAAATATTGACTACATTCCCCCTAAGAATGGGAATAAGGCAAGAATAGCCATTCTTAACACTTCCAGTCATCATTGCACACAGAGGTCATAACCAGTGCAATAAAGCAAGAAAAGGAAATGACAAACATAAAGATCTGTAAGACAAAGTAAAACTCTTTATTTACAGATGGCATGATTGCTTATGTTGAATGGCGACTCTACCACTTGCTTTGTGATAATAGCTTTGTGATCTTGGGCTAATTACTTAGTATAACAAACCTTATTGTCCCCATCTGTAAGATGGTGATACCAAGTATAAGGATGAGATGAAATAATACATGTAAAGTGTTTAGCACCGTGTCAGGCTCATGAGATATTAGCGTTGATAATGATAGTGGTAGTAACTTAAACAATCAAGGAGTTTATCCAGAGTTTTAACTTCTCTATGCTCCATTTCCTCATCTGTTAAATGGATAATACTATAGCCTACCACAAAGGATTCTGTGAGGATTACAGAGCAAATGTATATAAGTGCTTAGAACATTGCCTGACACAAAATAAGTGTCGATAGCGTTATGTACTTTTATTATCATTTAATTATATGTTCCACACTAAGAATAATCCCATATTTTTAAATTGTTCTCTAAGAAACCACCTTAAAAGAAAGGATTTGGGATTCAATCTTCTTGGTGAGAAACATAGCAGAGCTTCTCTAGAATGCTGAAGTGATATGTAGCCAAAGAAATTTAATCAGATTCAATAAGGAGTTACTGAATACCTGTAATACTCTATACCAGTCACTGCTAGGCACATTTATGTATTTTAATCTCCTCTAATCCTTAAACTAACTTTTGGGTGGGTACTACCCTCAGGCCCATTTTATGGGAAACTGAGACACAGAAAGATCAAATAATGGGCCCAAAGACCCACTGCTAGTAACTGACCAAGTTAAAATATCTTTTCAAAGCCTCCAAGTCCCAGCATTCTGAGCATTTCTTAGTCATGTACAAGACTAAGCTCCGAACTAACCTCACCAGCTTGTATTTATTCTTTGTGTACAGATAAAATTAGTTAGTCAAAAGCATTTATTCTAAATGTCCAAATTAACACTGCAAGTGTGTGTCAAATGAATCCAAACTGTTGGGGGGCGGGGGCAGGAAGAGGGAGGGAGAAGGTATCACTCCATTCCAAGTATTTTGGATCAACACCAACATTTCTGCCCCAGTCTTCTAGACTCTATGCCATGAGGAAGAGAAATCAGGGCGTATAATATATGGAATCTCACCAAACTCCATGCCAATTCTTGCCAGGAAAAAAAAAAAGCAGCAGCTAAAAATGTAACCTATGCTGGATCCTTACACAAAGTCAGCCTTCATTACTTACTGCTACATGTTGGTCTAGAAGAAATATTTCATTAACTACACTCTTGCTGTAGATTTTATCTAGTTGCCATAGAAACTTTGGAGGAAAAGCTTGTTTTTAACCCTTGGACTAGGTTTGCCACCCAGTTTTATAGCTCTATTTAAAGAGCCCCCTTGTTATTTTAAACTCTTCCCCTTCTGCCTGCCTGTTTTCTCCTGTGAGAAAGCTGGACAGGACCTGATCATGACCTTCAAACTGCCACTTACTGTGATCTTGAAGGCCCAATTTCTGAGAGGAGATGGCAACAGCCAACAGTGCTTTTCTGTGTTCATCTGCAACATGGGCTCTGGTCACAATGGAATTTTTTTAAGCTGAAGTTTCACTTCATTGCAAATAAAAATGAACTCTTATTTCTATCATACCGCTGCCAAGCAAGCTCCCCCACCTAGCCCAAGTCTTCACAAAAGGCATCACGAGCCCCACCCAACTCCCCAGACAGCCTCTAAATTGGAAGTGGACGGTTTCTAGATGCCCTGAATCCTTCTGTCCCCCCACATTCCCCTGCTCACTGCTCCTGGGGTTTCTTAATACATCACCAGAGTTGTGTTGATCTGCACAGCTTTCACTCCCCCAAGGGACGTACATGTGTATCTCAGAACAGAAATCTAGGCTCAGTTTACAGCCCATGGGCTCCCAGGATATGAACTCCTGCCTGTCTCCATGCTGGATGACATCTTTCTAACACTGTCCCTTTGTTCTCCTGGCTGAGAGCTCATTTGGTGCATATGGACTTTCTCATCTGGTTACAATTCATTCTGATCTATAGGAGAGAGGTAGGTGTTGGATGATGGGTTGTATTTAGTGGAGTCAGTTAGGGCCTGGCCTTGCTCTGGTTTGGAGGGAAGGTGGAGGGTTGGATGCTGGGCATTTGGGGATGTTACAAAACGTAGCCTGTGGAGGACAGAAGATTGATTCCAACCTCTTTGAATTTTGGTCGTAGATGGAGATGTGGTTGGGTCCCATGGCTGAGAACAATTTCACATAAATAACATACTGCTTTTGCCAAAGCAGATATGGTCTCCCAAAGACGAAGTGGAGGTAGTAGCCTCATCTGTGTCCAGATCATGACTGCCACTCCATGGACTTAGCCTCTCGAGGTGAAGACAAAAATTGAGTGCTATGGTCTACCAAGGAGATTGAAACTGCCAGGTAATTCCACCTTGCAGGAGGGCCACCCACTCAGAACATCTTGTTAGAGCTTTCATGGTTAGGGAGCCCCAGAGAAAGGCCTGGATGACTCCCACAAGCAGAGGGAAAAAGAAAGATTCATTGCAACCTGTTCTGTTCCTGTAATTACTAACAAGTGAGATAAGCCAGCTCATCAGTGAAACACTCCCTGGAGATGAAAGGGCTTCAGGGTTGCCAAGATAGGCAGTCTTGCCCTGGTAGGAAGTCCAAAGAACAACTGCGGCTGGGTGGGTGTCTATACCTGGCTCTAGGCTGACAAACACTCCGGGTGAGCCCTAGATGTGGGCAAGGAGGAATTTCAGTTGCATCTATGGGCTACTTTGAGCTACAGACTCCTTGTCTGTCTCATTTCTGAGACAGCAAAGCCCAGTACATAGTAGATGCTGAAGAAGTGTTTGTTAAATGTACACCAGGTTGTTTTTTGCTTTGGGGGTTTTTTGGGACTATAGATCATAGATTTCTTTCTTTCTTTTTTTTTTAATAATAGCTTTATTGGGATATACATCATATATTATGAAATTCACCCCCCCCTTTTTTTTTTAAAGATTTTAGTTATTTATGTATTACAGAGCGAGAGAGAGAGAAACAGCATGAGAGGGGAGAAGGTCAGAGGGAGAAGCAGGCTCCCCGCTGAGCTGGGACCCTGATGTGGGACTCGATCCCAGGACTCCAGGATCATGACCTGAGCCGAAGGCAGTCGCTTAACCAACTGAGCCACCCAGGCGCCCGAAATTCACCCTTTTAAAGTATATAATTCAGGGGGCTTTAGTCTATTCACAGAGTTGTGCAATGATCACTACTATCTAATTTTATAACATTTTTATCACTTCTCTCAAAGACTCTGTACCCAGGAGCCATCATTCACTATCCCCGATGCCTCAGCCCCTGGCAACCACTAAGTTACAGTCTGTCTCTGACCACAGATTTCTGACCAGTGCATTCAACAGATTTATGGACCTCTGCATAAGCACACAAGCAAAATTTCTACCCAGGTCATGCTCTTCAGAAAGCATTCCTTGTGCTATCCTGGCTCTAGCTAATCCAGTCTCATCCTTTCTATCACTTAAAAGAACAGATGGCTTCAGCCTCCTCCAGGCCAAGGCTGAGTCTCTGTATTGCCAAACATGTTGATGAGCACTGAAATTCAGCCCAGAATCACAATGAAAGCAAATGTGAAATACCTGGACATCGCCAGAGTAATTCAGGCATGTTCTCGTGCTTTAGCACTGTGTAGCCCCTGCGTGGGTGATCCACTCTTGGGCACTAACTCTTAGCAAAAATGGAACCTGGGACATGCCAGGTCAGTGATGAGAGGTCAGGCCTGGTCTGAAAGATAGCATTGAAGGTGGACAATGGAGCCAGCCATGGGAATTCACATGAGGAGGCACCAAGTGCTGTCTTAGGATGAAGCCTCAAACCTGAAGCCCAGGGATGTGAACTTGCACTGGGAGCGGGGGGCTTAGCCTGAAGATCAAGCCCAAGGCAGACGTGGTCCAGGAGCTAGGACGGGCGGCCAAGTACTGAACACAGGAACTGTGGAGGCTGAACAGGGTGTTTCCAAGGACTATTGCCAAATAGCTTGTTGCTACCTCCGTCAGATTTATTAGCCCAATTCAGCAGTTTTTGCCTGGGAGCATTTTAAGGGCACCACAGGTTCTTTGACACTGGGAACTGAGAATCATTGATGGATAACAATGTGGAGGAGGTTTGGTCTTCCTTTAACAGCTTAGCCTCTTTAGAAAATGAAAGTTGGTGAAAACAGTTCTCCAGTTCTAAGAACATCATGGCAGCTTCCCTTAGAGAAAGTGGTGAGACTGTATTCTATCTATGGTCGGTGGTTAACATGGCTTTTTCAGGCTAGAATGTGAGCTGCTTGTAGGGGTTGTCCATGTCATTTTCATTTTCTGTCCCAAGTGCCCAGCAGTGTCTGGCACATTATAACCACTCAATAAAGATTTATTTAGTGAGTAAATAAATTTCTAGTACCTGTCTCCAAAAAAAGATACGCTGCTTCTTTTTTCTAACTTCTCAAAGAGATAGGAGAGAAATAACTGTGTAAGATTTTCCCCAGAATTCACTGGCGAAAATAGTACCTTTCCTCCAAAAATCACTGTATTGGGCAGGGAAAATTATGATAAAATGTAAATCACTTCTTAAAATGTGTGCTTTTAAAATATGCTACTCTTATCGGGAGAAAAAATGGTACAGCACATCCAAGAGGAAGATATGTGAGCTGAATAAAGATTAAAAAAAACAAAACAAAACATAACACAACACTTGATGTGAAGCCAGAGAAACGAGCTCTTAATGCTGATGGAGAGACGGCAAATACCTTGCCTGCGTGTTGACCCTTTTCCTCCCATGCTCGTGGCAGACAGTGCTAATCAAGGCTAGGCTATTCTTTCCCACCAAGCTGAGGTTTAACTTTAGAATTCTTGCCAACACTGTATTTCATGCAGTCATTACTGGGTGGTTGGTGTTGATAGACATAATACAAGCCATTAGTCCTGGCTGAACTAGAACACAGGAAGGACAGGGCTGTGAAAGAATGTGAGGTCATTTACAGAAGACAAGAAGGGGACCTGGGCAGAGCCCCAGTGGGCAGCAGAGATCCTTAGTCTGGCTCAAGCCTTCTCTGCAGGTTGGTGGGTGCCTGCGAAAGGTCTCAGCCTAACTCAAGGAATGCCCTGAGGCTGGGTCTGAAACCCAGACAGAAAAAAAAGGTCCTGTTTTCCAAGAAACCCAAGAAGCTAAGCTAAGAAGTGAGGTGACTTGGCAAAGTCTGTTACCCCAGGCCTGAGTCTAGAGAAGCAACCAGTTTACTGGAGGGGGAGTGAAGTAACTCAATTCTGCACCAGGCTAAGGGAATAACTGAGCCTGCCCAGGAGACATGCCTCAGCTACAGGCTGCCTGGACCCCAAGCTCCCCTGTCCGTGTGGAAAATCCCGATGTTATCCAGTTATAGGGAGCAAACTGCATCTGCCCGTGTTGGGGGGTGACAGGAAAACAAGGAAGGAAGGACTTGTTTCAGAAGTGAAGGGGTGCTCTCTGAGTCCCAGGCAGCCGGTTGGAGGAGGACCCTTTCTTCTGTCTTCCCAGGAGGGGACAAGAGACAATTACCTCGAGCATAGCCTTTTGTTTGGCATGCTTCGCCTCTTTTCATTGCCTAGCTCTGTAGGGCATGGCCTTCAGTTCCTCTTTTGAGGTGGAGCAATGAAACCCCAGACAGGCTACATGATGAGGTCTCTGACATCCAGCGAGGCAGCTGGGATCAGCCTTTAGGGTCTTGTTTGAGACCGCATTTCCCACTGAGCAGCGCTGACTCACGTGGGCTGAAAGGAGAGAAAGCCTGATGCCCGACAGCTCCCATCCTAAGGCTCCCATCCTAAGGTAATCAAATGACCCCCAAGAGAGGTGGGCGGGAGGAATGGCTATGTACCTAGACTGAGTTTTCCACAGCCTTTTTCCTGAGAAGGTAGACACATTTTCTGGCCTTATGTGGAAGGGACTCAATACACAGTTTTTGATGTTGAGAATATCCTTCTAATCTGTCTGTTTGGCTGTGGATCAGAAGAGTCAGCGTGCGGGCTGGCCCACCCTTTCTCAGAGGCGCTGCGAAGTCAGTCAGGAAGACTTGGATTCCAGCGTGAGCGCTTACTAGCTCGGCAGCCTTGAGTTATTACTTTTACTCTCTGAGCAACTGTACCTTTAGGACACAACTAATCACTTCTTAAGGGCTGGCCTGAGGATTAAGAGCGTATGGAGACAGCGTGACACATAATAAATGATCGATAATGCTAAATCCATCCCTCCCAGGCAAAGATGGAGGCTGGTGTTTCTGGCTCCTATAAAGTAGGCAGCAGAGGAAAAGTCAGCGTTCGAGCGGATTCTGGACTCCTGGATTTCCAGCTATCCAGGCCAAGCTCTTTCCAGGCTGTCTCACAGGCCTGCAGGTTCAGGCTGGGGGTGAAGGGGACATTGGGGACAAGGTACCCGGCAACTCAGCAGGCCCAGCGGACCCTGCAGCCTCCGGGGCCCTGGCTCCTAAGTAGAGGCAGGCAGCTGTGTGCTGCCCTCGGGGCTGCTTTTGGGTTCATTTCAAATGAAGCACAATTTGGAGAGAATTAGAATCATTTTGTTGGGAGGTGACAAAGGCAAGAAAGTCTGAGAGGGGAGTTGGAATTAAGGAGAGCTGAAGCAGCGAATGATACCTCAACGGCGATCCCAGTCACCAGGGGATGCTCCAAAAGGGCACCTCAGCTAATGGCTCCACGGATCCCCTTCCCAGGTAAGACAGCAGGAGCACATCTCAGAGTCCTTTCCCAATCTCCTCTCCTTCCTCACGGGGTCGGGTCTGCTCTCCTCTGCCGCGCTCAGCATCTGCCAGCTTCCTCAGCCAAGCCCACAGCCTGCCAGGAGGTCAGGTCCAAAACACAATTGCAACAGCAATAGTGAAGGCTGAGCAAACAGCCCTGAAATGATGATGAAAAGCTGAACCGGGGGAGCAGGCCGACTGTCTGGGAATGACACCAGAATGATAAATCAGGGCAACAAGTCCCCAAGTTCTCCAGACCGGGAACTTAACCGGGAGTGGTGGCTACTCTTCCTGAGCACATTCTGGAAAAGCGGCACCCTTTCTTTTAAATACATTCACGTGATGGTTGTTAAGACCGCGATGAAAAGCCATTGCAGCAAAGCGGGAAAGCAGGACCGGGAGGCCCTAGAGAAGGCAGTCAAAGGCTGACATGTTTTTAAAAAAATCATTCTTCCCTAGCAACTACTGGTAGTCGTGCCCTCTGGGAAGCCTCCAGCACAGCCTGGGGGCTTTGTCCTGAGAGACTCAAAACTCTTGCAAGGCAGCAAGGGGACAGGTCCCCGGAACCCCCGGCCCCGGCTGGGACTCAGAACTGTGGTGCCGGGAGGTGACCCTCTGGGCCGTGCTTGGGGCGTGAGCAGAGGCTCCATGGGAACACAGCCCCAGGGAAGGGAAGGTTGGCCCGAAACGGGGATGAGGGGAGTCAGCACAGCACGAAGACCTCCGAAGCCATCTCCTTCCTCCTCGCAAGCCATGCAGCCCCTGGTCGCAGGTTCCCAGGGAGCAGCTACATGTACCTTCAGAGGAACCAGACTTCTAAGACCTTGAAAGAACCTGGGGTATCTCCAGCTGAGGCGAGTCTGCCATTTCTTTCTCCAAAATGTCTTCCTGGTTTTCCTTTTCCTCTCTTCATTCTCACATCACTCTAGCCCAGGCTGTGTTATGTGTCTCTTGGATAACTGCCATGGCTCCTAGGTGGCCTTCTTGGCACAGCTATCTCCCTTCAGAGTCTTCCTGGGCCGTTAAGACCTTCTTTCTAAACGACTTTCTGTATCATGAAATTCCCTACATCAGATTTTATGCTGATATCCCGGGATGCAGTGTCTGGTGCTCAGACCCCTCTGTCTGGCTCTCCAAACCCTTCATAATCTAGCCCCAGCTTCTACAGCTCATGGAGAATCTGGCCTTTCCATCCCAGCGAAGCTGGGCTCCTCCCTGGTCCACGTTCACACCAGACTCATCCTCACCTCCATTTCTTATTCCCGCCTCCTGCTGTGCCCTCCTCACCCTCTCTGCCTAATCAAATTCTACCCCTCCTTCAAACGCAGCTGCAGTTTCATTTATTCCTTGCCCTTCAGGACTTCTTAGGCCCCCGTGATCTCTCACTCTGAATTTCCGCTGAAGTCAGTGGTTCAATGTGACTCTTGATGAGATTCTGATTGTCTCATTTGTCTAGCTAGTGTGCAAGGGATTTGAGAGCAGGGCCACTGCTTGTACCCTTCAGTGGGAACCTACAGAACCAGAAAGACCACGATGTTCACATATAATAGGGTCACAATTCATGCTTGTTGGCTCTACAAAGTCCAGGGTGACCTTGAATTAGAGTGAGGTCATTCATTCATTCAATAAATGCCCATTGAATAGCTACTATGTGTCACAATCGTGCTGAAGATCAAAATGTGAAAAAGACAGGCATGGTCCTAGGGGAACTTATAGAACAGTGGAAAAGATAGTTAAACAAGCAGTTATGATACAGACTAGCATGATGATGCTCTGATAGGAACAAATAGCATGCTATGGGGGTACTGAATGAGGCCAACTCACCTAGTCCTGGGAAATCACGGAAGGCTTCCCAGGGCTGGTGTTTCTTAAAATAAGACCTCGAGTTAGCTGGTGAAGGGTGTTAGAGAGAATGAGAGAAGATTAGTTTAAAAAAACTGAAAGATTTAAAGTAGCTTGATCATTTCTCAGAATGATACCTTGGTTTTCCTCTATTTACTTAAAGGAACGTTATGCCAAAAAAATTATTAAATGATAATGATCTAAATCTATTAATCTATCCACCCATCTACTGTATTCTTAGCCAAGTGTACACAAGTCCTGAGTACTTGCTAGACATGGTCTAGGTGGGAGTATGAGGATACAGTTTTTATAGCAACTCTAGATTTTCATTCTTAGCTGCCTGAGATGTTTGGAAGAGAGTTGCTTACAAATAGAGGGTGGGGAAGAAGGGGGAGGAAGGAGGGATGGAATGGACTCACACACCCTACTGCTATTCATAGCATTTCTTTTTCAACCAAAACATGGGAATAATCTGACTGCCAAGCTATTATGGATGAAATGAAGAGACTGCCTATGTACAAATCCGTATTCCCTATTACTGAGATCCAAAGGGCAAAGGCCCAACCCAGCTGCATTTTCACATGTTTAGATCAGCAGGGTAGTTCCTTGGACAGAAAGGCAGCAAATTTACACATCACCCATTTCTCAGAACGGAGTCACAGCCTGGATGTACTGGCATTTTATTATGTGACTTCTGGATGACTTATTTAATATTGTCTCATTAAATTTTAAAGAACACAAGTGGTTTTACAAATAAAACATGGGATTCCAGGGTGCAAAAATGAATGGTTAAATCCAACTAATATTTTTAAGTTCCTGAAGGAATTAAAGTATGAGGGCTGTGTGTTTATGCAGGAGAAGAGATAATATTTTGTGACCGAATATTCTCCCAGTCACACTGAGACCGTCCTAGCTGGGGACCTCTGGGCACAGAGGCTTGGTGTCTCACCGAGCTCTATCCTCATTTGTCCCAAGTACCGCCGCCTTCGGTTGCTGTGTGGAGCAATGGCTGGACCTCAGCATCTCATGCTAAGTATTCAGGGCACAAACATCAAACTCCTCTTTGTTGTCTATGGTGAAAGGCTGAAGAACACACCCAGGACCTTGCAACTCTACCGACTGGCTTGGAAACAGGAAGGCTCGGGCTGCGGTATTCAAGCACATTAAATGGCTGGCATTATCCGGAGCCCCGCAGCCTGAGTTCATTGTCTTGCGGGTCTTCGACGCCGAGTCGGCTGGAGAAAGGCTAGGCGTAATTAGCCGGCCTGGTGAAAAGGGCTTCGCTCGTACCACATGCCTGGTTTTTGTCCTCAGAAGAGGGTGTGAATCTGAGAAAGGGTGAGCCTCTAGGGAGATACATTGGTGAAGAATTTTGAGTCTGTGTGGCTGGCTATCTTGTTACGGTGACTTTCAGGTGGGGAGGAGATCTCCAGTCAGAATTCAGATTTAGGCCAGGACATTTACCAGGGATAGAATCTAATGGAATCCGGCCGTTGACAATTGTGCACAGTGAGCTGTGGGCTCCTGTGTTGGGGGAATGAGATATAGTTTTCTAATAAATTCTTCCCAGTCTATATGAGTTGTTTCCAGGTGCTTAAATGACTCAATAACTTAATTTTTCACTTTAAACCATGCTCTGTACAGGAAACAAGGCTGACATTATTAGGATTTTCAGACTTTAGATATGCCTCTTCCGGCCAGGCTAGTTTCAGACCCTGGGGTAGCATTGCAGAAATATTTCTTATAAATGATAATAAATAACCCACACTGTTCTTTGGAAAAGCAGAATCAGTCTTTTCAATGGCATGAAAAAGCACTGCAATGAGGAAAATATGGAGGTTTTTAGCACTCTGTAGACATAAATACAATCTCTCTGAGTGGAGGGTCTCCCACTCATATTGCCAGCTTCCCTTTGCCAGACCGTAAGTTTCCTCTAATTCTTGGGCCCTTTAGCTTGTAATTTTTTGAACAGCCAAATATATCTCCTTTCACGAGGACCCTACTAATCTGAACAGGCTAACAAGCTTCCCGTTCCCCCTCCTTCCTTCCTAGTGTGATCGTGGTCTCCAAGCTGACTCTGTCACCCATCTCAGCGGTTCCGTCCCCTGACACACTGGAGCCTGGCTGTGGAGATGCATCCTCAGAACTTGGGAGCAGGCTTGGCTGTGCCGAGACCAGCTGCGGGGATTTAACCATGAGAAAACTCAGGACTTCAGCATTTGAACAGAACCTGAAAGTCATTTGTTTTGATGTCCTTCTCCACCAGTCATTTCTCCTCTAGTTGAAATCCTCACTGCTTTCTTTTTTTTTTTTTT
>NC_138377.1:57913425-57952126 GCF_054177405.1 Leptonychotes weddellii
GATGGACTCTGAAAAACAAACTGAGGGTTCTAGAGGGGAGGGGGGTGGGAGGATGGGTTAGCCTGGTGGTGGGTATTGAGGAGGGCACATTCTGCATGGAGCACTGGGTGTTATGCACAAACAATGAATCATGGAACACTTCATCTAGAACTAATGATGTAATGTATGGGGATTAACATAAGAATAAAAAAAAAAAAAAGAAATGCAATTATCAGGCACCATCCAGAAATTCTGATTCAGAAACTGTGGGGATGGGGCCCAGCAATCTGATTTTTAGTAAGCACCATATGTTATTCTGATACATTCTAATGTTTTCTTTTTTTCCCCTTTTTTCAAGTTTTTATTTAAATTCCAGTTAGTTAACATACAGTGTAATATTAGTTTCAGGTATAGAATTTAGTGATTCATTGCTTACATATAACACCCAGTGCTCATCCCAACAAATGCTCTCCTTAATGCCCATCAGCCATTTAGCCCACCCCTACCCACCTCCCCTCCAGGCACCCTCAGTTTGCTCTCTATATTTAAGAATCTGTTTTCTGGTTTGTATCTCTCTTTTTCCCCCCTATGTTCCATCTCTTTTGTTTCTTAAATTCCACATGAGTGAAATCATATGGTATTTGTCTTTCTCTGACTTATTTTGCTTGGCATAATATACTCTAGCTCCATCCACATCATCACAAATGGCAAGATTTCATTCTTTTGATGGCTGAGTAATATTCCACTGTATATATATATATATATATACACCACATCTTCTTTATCCATTCACCAGTTGATGGACATTTGAGCTCTCTCCATACTTTGGCTATTGTTGATAATGCTGTTATAAACATCGGGGTACACGTGCCCCTTCGAATCAGTATTTTTGTATCCTTTGGGTAAATACCTAGTAGTGCAATTGCTGGATTGTAGGGTAGTTCTAACACGGATGTTTTAAAACCACTGTCTTAGTGCACTGTTTCTCAAACTTTGCTGCGTATTAAGACCACCTGGGGAGCTTTTAATCTGGGCTTTCCCAATGCCCAGATCACACCCCATGGCAAGTAAATCAGAATCTCTGGGGGCGGGACCCAGGCATCAGTTTTTTAAAAACCCCTCCCTTGATTTCAGTGTGCAGCTAGGGTTAAGCACCATCATCTAAGGGTAAAGGACTTGAGAATTATCAGCCAGAGCTGGGCAGGCTACAGTATGTAAGCGAGACAACCTTACTGGGGGAGGGGATGGGGAAAGACAGGGCAGTGCATTTTCTAATGGCATGAGAAAGAGGCTGAACTGCGCACGCCCAACCTAGAAGTTCTCTTTCAGTAGGTCAGCCGCTGTAATGAAACAGGGTTTCGTTCTTTAGATTTTCTGAAGTTGAAATGACATGCGGAAAGGGAACAGCTTTTCCCACAGTCCACCCAGAGGAGAGGTCAAGAGAGGTCTGGGTCCAGGTATGTTTAAATAAAGAGATGTCTCAATAGGGTTCCAAAAATTGTGATACATTTTAGAAACTTACATTTATTAAATTAAGGTTTGTAACACATGTAAAATTTAAAACATACACAAGGCAATGTAATCATCCTGTTCACAATATAATAGCAGGATTTATTTTTAAAATTCATGGGCATGGTACCAAAATTTGGCAGAAGTTTAAAGCCAATGATAATTTCCTTCTTCCAGTCCTATTAGCATATCTTTGGGGATAAAATTTTCAAAAATCCAGGGCGCCTGGGTGGCTCAGTTGGTTAAGCGACTGCCTTCGGCTCAGGTCATGATCCTGGAGTCCCGGGATCGAGTCCCGCATCGGGCTTCCTGCTCAGCAGGGGGTCTGCTTCTCCCTCTGCCCTCTTCCCTCTCGTGCTCTCTGTCTCTCATTCTCTCTCTCTCAAATAAATAAATAAAATCTTAAAAAAAAAAAAAATTTTCAAAAATCCAAATGTGAGGCCTTCAGTGACCGTGAGACCCATGGATGAAAGGCCCTCCTTTGCTGTGCCCCCGGAAAGGTGGGTTGGGGTATGCGGGAAGGAAGTGGGGGCTCTGCAGGTGTGCACACACAATGCCAGCCCCCCACTAACCCCCACCTGCCCGACACACAACCTGTGCTCTATCTGCCGTTCGCCGCCCTCCTGGCCTCTGGTACCTCCCTGTCTGTAGGCAACAGGACTCAGAACAATGACAGTCCCAGGACCCCCGCTATCCACCTTATCAAAGTAATTCCTCCAGTTTGATACACAGTTGTCTGGGGAAGGGAGGAATTGTGGAAACATTTCCTTTGGGCAGAGCATGCAGTATTTTGGGTTTATAAAAGCACATATTCTTGGGTTCCAGAGGCTAGCCTCAGCTCAGGACTCGATGGGACATTAGGCTTTAGGAAGAAGAGAAAGCAGTTCCAGACTGGACAATTATTGCCTGAGTAGCAGGCACATCAGTGAGGAGCTGCAGTTGGTCCCAGGGCATATGTTTTCTCCTCCAAGAGGTGAACTCAGAGACGTGGCCACTAAAGTGACCCCCAGCCTCATGCCTCAGAGGTCTCTAAGAAGGCCCATGGCCTGTGGGATCCACATAGTGCAGGCAGCTTACGTACCACAGGATGAGGAGTAGGGGGGTTGGTGGGTGGGGCAGGGAGGAAACGGCAGCCTTGTTGTCACTGGCTCCCTGTGAATCCACGGCTGCCGCAGTCTTCCTGTTTCCTAGAGATACAAGCCCAGGCCTCATGCAATCTTCTCTCCTGGAGACCAAAGCTTCTCCGGAAGAAGGTCCACACCCAGGCAGAGGAGGGTGAACACTGGGATTCAAAGTCCAAGGCCAGCCCTTACATTTCACAGAGGGATCAGCCACTGTAAACCCATGGCAAAGTCTGATTCCTTGGTCTCATTTGCCCCATTACCTTCCCTCTGGGTCCATAGGTTCCTGAGTTTCTTCAGCCTAGGGAAAACACGAGGAGGAGGGGAAAGAAAGGGAGAGGAAGGAGGGAGGGGCAAATAAGCACAAGGCCTGCCCACAGTCCCAGGGCACCAGGGTGGTAAACACTTGGAGGGAAGCCAGCTGTCTGGCACCTCGAATCTTCCACATCTCCCCAGCCAAGACTCAGACTTGTATATTCTGGGCTCTTTCTGCCTCATTTCACCCAGGCTTTAACGTACCCAGACCTCGGTCTGGGTTATTCTGTCCAAAACTTTCCTCTGGCAATCTAGATTGTAATGCAAGATGTACATTCTCAGAATCAGATTTCTGAGGCCTCAATGCAGGACAGTGTGGACTTAGCAGTCTGGCTACATTCCATTTCCGTCAGCCCATCAGATGAATACCAATGAGGTGTTCATCGCTTCCACAGGATTCGGGAGACAACAATGGCCCAGGTAAATCGGAAGGACCCAGCCAGAGCTCAGCTGGTCTAGCTATTTAGGGAGAATAAGGAGAACATAGAGGGTCTGAGAATCAATCCTGAGGTTGTCATATTGCTCCTCCATTGGCCGTACAGCTACTGGTCCTAAAATCCACCCCTCGATTCTGTAGGATGGAAGACCGCTTTCAAGAGACAAATCCCAGAGTCTTGCAACAAGTACCGCAATAATAATAATAATAGCGTTAGTAATGATGGTGGACATGCATCACTTTCTGTGTGCCAGGCATGATTCTAATGATTCACATGGATTTACTTGGCATAGGATCTCTGGGGCAAGGTAAGGACCAGCCTCACCAAGGTGGCCTTAGGCAGCTCCCCGGGGGACAGTCCCTTCTGCGATGCTAGTTCTTTGACACAGACCCATCATGACTCTTCAACCTTAACCTGCGAGTTCAAGTCTTAGCCAGCTGAGGACCCAGGCCGACCCCTCATCCCAGGAAAAAGGGGAGTGAGCCCCCAGCAACTGCACTAAATGAGCTTGCCTTTAGGAGAAACACAGGAAGGAGTGAGTGTGAGCATCTCGAGGAGGCAAATGCTGTCTGATCATTGCTATTGCCCCCCTAGGGAGCGTGGGGGTGAAGGGGTTGTCTCGTTTTATGAAAATATGATCTATAAAAAGCCTAAATTAAAATGATTCAGAAAATTATTATTGTCTCTATAAAGCAACCTGCTCTGGAGTACCTTTCTGTATTTCCCTAAGTATATTTAAAACAGGATTTCAAAATTAGATTTACTGAAAGCTCATCAAGCACACATGCAGTGCATGGCGCACAGCTATATAAGTGCTCCTAAACCCCTGGTTTGCAAGAACCTTATTTTTCGAGGCGTGTGGTGGCCTGTGTGGGGGAGGGGGAGAAGGGAGCACAAACAACATCACACAGCTGCTGACCCTGTGTTGGCCCTGGGCGTTTTGGCATCACCATGTGGTCCTCACAACACACCCTTGGGGGATGTACCATCATCTCCATTTACAGATGAGGAAACTGAGGCTAGGGAGGTAAAATGCCATCCTCCTTAGTGCATAGCCATTAATAGTAGAGCTTTGGTAGAAGCCAGACTCCCCTTACCCCAACGACCAGAACTACAGACAAGGTGCAAAGACTAACAGTCCCATGGCTCCCTAATCACAGATGTGGCTGCAGAATCCCGTCATTTCCCTTCTTTTTGGCCTTCTTTGTCTTCTCCATCCAGTCAGAATGAATTTTAGCTGTGTCCCAAGCAGAGTCTGCTTTCGGCTGCAAAGAGCAACTCAGTCGCTGGGGCCAGCCCAGCTGGTGGGTCTGTGAATTAATGCCACTTCCAGAGCCGTTCTCCAAAAACCACAGCTTGACTAGGAGGACTCAAATGCCTGCATCTGTCCATAAGGGCATCCCTCGAAGCTGCCACGTTGACCAAGAGGTGCCCCGGCGGTGGAACCACACAGGTGCACCGACCTCCAGAGGAGCACAACAAGAAGGTCTCAGGAAGCGCCCGCCCCTGCCCCCCTACTCAGAGAAGTTGAGCTCCATGTGGATTCGCATCCTGACGCGCCAACACCCACTGCAGACCTGGCATGTCTAACAAACACAGCGGTCAACCCCAAGATGCTGCAATTGTTACCTCATGTTAAAACGGACCTGAAGCTGCAAGCAATTAGCACTGCATCTGTGAGGCAGGGAAAAACAACCAAGAGAACCCGGGCTTGAAAGGACTATTTTGGTCCAGAGGGAAAATTGATACATTGTGTGCATGGTAAAAATCCTTTCAGATAGGTGTTTAAACCTTCAATTTTAAAATTCAGGTTTTAAGTGTTATTCTGGGAAAAGCAGCAGGATTCCTTTAACATCAGGAGATCTGTAAGTAAACTAAAAAGCCGTTGGAGTCTTCAGTAAAAGAATTCATGTAATAAATGAACTCAGGCGTTGGTACAAATTAATCAAACTGCATCAATTACCAACTTTAATTAGTCACGGAATTTCAATACTCGAAGGGATCTTGGAAATCATCTGTTCCAAGAGTAGGAATTAGGGAAAATAAATGGTCAGGTGGAGAAAAACCTTCTGCCTGGAGAAACACACAAGGAAACAAAGAAACGCTGTCAGGAGGCAGCGTGCACAGGACTTCGCACATAGCATGGGTTCAGAGCTCATGTCTGTTCTTGATGGCAGTAAAAACCTGGCTGAGATGTTTGACCTTAGCAAGCATTTACACCTCTGTAAACTAGGTAGGTGCAACACAAGGTTACTCTGAGGCCTAAGGGAGACAATCCACAGAAAAGGCTTAGTACGGTGCCTGGGATGCCATATGGTGCCCGGGACATCAGCCCTCAGTAAATATTAGCTCCATAGAAAAGGCAACTCTACAAACAGAATCTAAGTGTGCCAAACTAACACACTGTGTATCACTGGCCTTTCTCTTATGTGTCTAGAAAAGAAAAAACAGTATGTGGTAGACCTAAGTACTCAGACGTCTGGCTATGAGAACAGGACATGGTACCCAAGGTCTTCTCAGAATTAAAAAAAAAAAAAAAAGATCTTCATAGGAGTGATCCACATCTCTGCTAAGAAAGAAGCCAGACCTGATAAGCAAGACAAGAGGACCATGGAGATGGTGACTCTCCTCTTTTATAAGGGTAAGTGAAAGCTTCTTGCAATGGTTGTTAATGCAAAGCTGTCCCAAAGTTATGTAACTCTGGGCCAGGTATTTACCTGGCCAAAAGAGGTCCACCATAAGCCTCAATGGTGTTCAATTTTAGCCTGGAGATGAACCAGTGTTATAGAGTGACTGACTGAGAAAAGTTAAAGGTTAACCAGTAAAACATAATTCTGTATTTGTGTGTCTTTATGTCTTAACGTAACATTAATTTGGCCTTATAACATTTATTAATTATGCTAGGGAAGGCAGCATAAAATCACAGGAGAATCACAGGCTGTGTGAATATAACAAATCCTGGATTTATCCATTGGTACTGGGAGATCTTGGATAAGAGATATAATCTCTTAACCCTCAGTGTTCCCATATGTAAAATGGGGATAACCACGCCCGCCTCATGTGTTGCCGTGAAGGGCCGGCACAGCGTCTGCCGCATAGTTGTACCTAATAAGTATTTGTTATGTTCATCAGCAGCTCTATTTTTTAATGGAAAAGAGGGCTATCCTTGCCTTACTCAGTTTTCCACACTGATAGGAATTCTAGCCACTTTAGGCCAAAGCCAAGGAATAGACAGCACTCTGTTCAGCAACAATGCACCTGAATTACAGACATGGTGTTTGTGAGGGGATTCGCCCTGGAGTATATAACTTCCCAAACCTGAACCTACAGGGTCAGAAAAGACAGCTGGACTTGAAGCAAGAGACAAGAGTCTTCATCCCATTTCTGCTACTAACTAGCTTTCTGTGTTTTGTTTGTTTGGTTCAGTTTTGACCTTAGGTGAGTCACTTAATACTTAACCTGTGTCTCCGGTTCCAAATTTATAAAATATGAGGGATTGTTTTTAGACTAGACAATATCCAAAGTCCCTTAGAGCTTTAGAAATACCATGTTTCTATAGCTGGTTCATGCTGTTTATTAAAATGTGTGACTGCACTCTACTCCAAAAGCCACAGGGCCCTCCTCCATGTCCTCCACCATGTTTCAACTCATGATCTGTTCCTTCAGTTAGTGGCTCCATGTAAACAGCAACTGCACAAACAGAATTGAAGTGAACCAGGTGTCACTGCCATACTTCTGCTCATTCTGGAGATCAGCAAAAGCCAGGTGAGCTGGGAGGAAATGGATCGGCCATGAAGACAGGATTTGACTGTGAAAACGAGTTTTCTGACGAGTTAAAACAGGAAGAATGCTCTGAAGACTATTTTATACCTAAATAATGCCACATGGATTAAAAAAAAAAAACAAAACATGCAACCTCCCCTACCTCTGCAGGCTTTCATTTCCTGGGGCTGATAATATATTTCACTTGATTCCAAACTGATCCCTCACCCTGGAAAAAATTTTGATCAGAATTCAAAATAAAATGAGGGCATGTACCAATCAGACCAACGGGGACAAGCACTTCAGTTTTATAGACTGTTCACATCTCACAAAACCAAGTAGTTGATTTATCATTGTAATTTTCCCAACACTTAGCAGCGTCTTGTACCTGGCAGCTCTTTGAAGGCAGAGATGATATTTCCATCTCTAGCACGGTGCCCTAGTGTATTACAGATGCTGGTTTTCGTTTGCTAGGACTACCTGAACCAAGGGCCACAGAAATGTATTTGCTCACCATTGGGAGGCTAGAAGTCTAAGATCAAGGTGTCAGTGGGGTTGGTTTGTTCTGAGGCCTCTCTCCTTGGCTTGTAGAGGACGGTCTCCCTCCCCTGTCTTCACAGGTCTTTCCTCTGTATGTCTCGGTCCAAACCTCCTCTTCTTTAAGGACTCTGGTCATATTCTCTTATGGGCCCACCCACTAACCTCATGTTAACTTTTTCAAGACCCTATCTCCAAATAACATTCACATTCTGAGGTACTGGAGTTTAGAACTTCAACATACATATAAATTTGTGTGTGGGGTTACATAGTTCAGCTCATACAGCACTCAATAGTGTTGGGTGAGTAAATGGTGGAAGGATAGGTCAATGAACAGATGGACTGGATGAATAAACAACCAACTGGTCAACAAATACTTGGCAAATTGAGCGAACTCACATAGTCACTTGTGAAGATTGGCTTTTGCTGTAACATCATCCCAAAGTTTCTTACGTTATGTATTTTAATCCAGCCTTACAAGAGGTTTTTAAAAATTACTGCTCACCAAATTCTATCAAGCTGACAAAAAATAGCTATACCCAGACTTATCAATGCCATTTCCCCTGTCCTGATCATTCTCACTTGTAATGACTTCCTGGACCCAAGAGAATATCAGTATTTGCCTACAATAAATAACTATTACATCTCCCATAAATGCCTACCTACTAAGAAACTTCACATTAGGGGAGCAGAAAGAACTAAGAAAATGGTTTTAGTCAGATCTAGTTCATGGTTCGAGCCTGGTTTTGTTTGCTTTAAACTGAACCTGGCTTGTACTTAGTTCCTAGGTTGTCTTAGGACTCGGATTCCATTCAGTGAACTAAAGAAAGGCCCCTATACAATTGTAGGGAAGACAGAAAATGCCCACCAGGGACCTCAGTGAATCTCTCCTCTGATTTCTTTGGTCACTTTGAGCGTCTATCACGTCTCTGGTGGTATAGAAATTCACAAGCCCACCCTCTCCTGCCAATGTTCCTTCTCTAGCTTTCCATCTGGCTATAGAATGAACTTGAGCATATGTAAACCTAGCAAGGTGGTTGTAGGTGTGTGTCTGGATGGAGTCAGCAAGGTCATTGTGCTCCTTGCCCTGCCCCATGCTGTCCTGAGTCATGCTGCTGGCTGCCAGCCTGCATCACAGCAGGAAGCATGGCCAGGGAGCACACCCAGCCTTAATGAATGAGCTGTCTGTAGCACAGCTAGTGTGATATCGGGGCACAGATGTTACGGGACCAGGTAGCCTTCATTCATTCATTCCTTGCTCATCTATTCCCAACTGGAAATCTTGTTCAGCAGATCAGCCGTAACAAAAGCCTCCCTTGAAGCAAGTGTGTTGATTTTAAAAGGTTCCATTATAGATTTATACCATTTCTGTGCTTAAAAATAGTAACACAGAGATAAAGGGACAGTGTGGGCTCTAGCTGAAGAATATGTGAATTCAGTATTAAAATTTAAAGACAAATTTATCGTGGTCCTTTGTCAATGACAGTGATGAATTAACCAGGCTATGACCCTTGAGCAGACTGGCTAGTCTCAATTTAGGATAAATCCATGCAATTGTCCCTCTGTTGCCTTCCCCTGAGGCTTCCTGAGATGAGGTAGTATTCATGAGTATTTCCATACATGGCACGAGGCCTGATGCCATTTATTTTGATTACACATATAGAATGGGCCCTGCTGTCCTAGGTTCTCTCAATCTGCAGAGTTCTTTACCCATTCCCACATACTTAGATGTTTGTGTGGGGAATTAATCAAATACCTTCATGTGCTATAAAACTTCTTGTCAGGAATTTAAACCAAGTGATTTCTGACCTCTCTCCGTCTGCCTCGCTTTTTAAAATGTGTTTTAACTGACCTGTTTTCGACATGCTTTATTGTAAACCACTTTATATTCTTTTTGAGAGTAGGTGGCATATAAATCGTAGTTGAAGAAAAACCTTCAAAACAACATAATATTCCCAGAGTGTGAAGAGCTCAGTGGGGAAGCAGCAAGATGGAGGGCCGGTTCCCCTCGGGCCCACCCGGCTAGGCGCACCTATCACTCCACCATCAGGTCCTGTTCTCTGCAGGCCACGGAATGATGGAAGGACCATTCAAAGGTCTGTTCAGAGCCCTACTCTGCCAGAAGCAGAGCATCTAATTCATTCAAGCTTTGCTCTGATGACAATCTCACCTGACAGAAGGACAAGGACCTATTTTTGGCCAATGCGGGAGAACTACATGGATGACAGCATGGAGGTGACTGGCACTTGGGAGAGAAAAGGAATCTTGTCATCATATGATTTGTAAGAGCCAAAGAAGGGAATATGAGCATTTTGTTTTCCTGAAACTATAAGCAAGCACAACTCCACAGGTCCAGAGAGAAGAAGGGGTGAGTCAGCGGACTTAAACTCAGAGGGCAGCCTATTGTGGAGGTTAAAGTGCACGCTCAGAAATCCGGACAGACCTGAGTCAGGCTCCTGACTCTGCCCTTACAGCTATGCAGACATCACTTCCCTGTGTCTCAGGTTCCCCAGTAGGATGAGTCATAGGACCTGCCTTCAATGTTGACTGTGAGAATTCAACAAAGTAACGTATATAAAAGCCGCTAGCACAATGCCCAAATCAAATAAACATCTGCTGTTGTTGTTGTTGTTACCACCAGATTGCAGGCCTCCTATGTGTAAGGCGCTACGCTAGATGTTCTTTGGTCCCATGGTCAGAGACTCTGGGGCCAGAAATTGACTCCAGAAATATTAGAGGCTCCACGTAGTATAATTCTGACTATCTACTCATACATAATTCCAGAGAGGAAGAAGAGAGGAAATGATCCAAAGAAATCACTGTGTCTCCAATTAGTTTATATTTTATAAGGATACTTACAAAGGCAGGAAGGAGGAATTTGCAACCAAGAGCAGATACAAAGGAATGGCATGAAATGAATAAAGTCAGGGCGGTAGGAGGCTGGGGCCTGGGACTAATGCATACACAGAACAACAAGAACCACTGGGGTGTGCTCAGAACAAGGAAAAAAACAAGAGAAGGGTTGGCCTACTGCTTGGGACAGATGGACGCAGTTAACTTAGAGGTGATAGAGTGCAACGGAATTACTCAACTCCTAGTTTGTTCCCATCTTCTCTATCAAGAAGAACAATCTGCAAGCCAGAAAGGAGAGCAAAAACATGGCCAAGAGGAAATTAAAGTCTGAGATACGAGGAGATAGGAAGAGAGCTCCTGGCCACTGCCATTAAGTCTCCAGGCTCTGGTGAATTACATCTCAGAGCCATCCATTCATGCACCCAAATACTCACTGCAACAGGGACAGCAAAGTAAATAGCCCTAGTACCCTAAAAGAACATGAATTCTTGATTATGGTATCTGAAAAAAATGGCAATGAGATAATATATGAGAGTTTATGAGGCATGGTAGAACTTCCAGAAACTTGCAGAGAGACAAATGTCTCCATTTTAGTAACAGACACTTTCAGCAAAATTTTAGTAGAGATTAGACACCTCGTGTTGACCCAAGAAGGTGAATACTGGTCACACCAACCTCATCTCTCTCATGGGGTTCCCCGGACACTAACAGTGTGCCACAGGTGTTGTAGAGTTAGGAAATGATAACTACAAGGCCGCGCAATTTCTTCGTGAACCAGGTAGGGAGAAAGGCTCCATGATAGTACAGTTAGGAGAACTCAGAATGGCTCAGCTATAATCCCCAAAGAGGCCTGGAGAACAGGCTTGCATAAATCTGGAGACAGATTTTAGTGGCACTTGACACAGTCTTCAGTGCCTCTCTGTTCAGCTGGCGATCTTGACTTTCAGGACAAGGAAGTTTACTGACATCTGCTGGGAGAAAGACCAGGAGGCAGCCAGTGGGTGGAGGAGGGGTTGAGAGCCCAGCTGTGGAAGCAGGGAGGCTGTGTTTGGATCCCAGCTCCGCTCCTTACTGGTTGTGTGATGTTAAGGAAGGTACGTATACTCCCTGACTCAATTTTCCCATCTAGAAAATGGGGATAATAATTGTACCTACCTCACTTTGATGAGGTAGATTAAACTGGCATGTATAAAAGGACTTAGAAGAGTACCTGATTATAGGAGTTACCTGGCAGACTGAAATGGTGGGACCCTGCAAGATGAAAGCTGGAAAGATAAAATACTGATGATAAATTACAGAAGAATGATGAAGGCAAAGGAGAAAATGAGTCAGGGTAAGGGAGAGGAGATGGTGGAAGCAGAGGCACTCTGGGAAGGTGGTCTCTGAGGGATGGTATCTGACAAGGGACTGAAGTGAGGGGTTGAGCCACAGAGTGCTGGGAAGAGCAAAGGCCCTAAAGCAGGAAAAGGCTGGGGCTGGAAGCTAGTACGTGAGGCGGGAGCCTGGTGGGCATGCTGCAGAGAAGGAAACTGAGGTTAGAAAGGCCTCATCATACGCAGCCCTGCCAGCCAGGAGAAGCATGGGGGTTCACCTCATATGACATGGGCAGCCATCGAAGGATTGTGAGCAGGAGAGAGTTATGATTTTAAATGATCACTTTGGCTACTTTTTGAAGAATATGCTGAAGAGGGGTAAGAATGGAATTAGGGAAATCAATTTGGGGGGACAGTAGTCAAATAGTTTTGTGGCATTTCTTAAAAAGATTTTATTCATTTATTTTGCGAGAGAGAGAGAGTAGGAGCGGGAGGAGGGGTAGAGGGAGAGAGAGAGAGAGACTCTCCAGCAGACTCCATGCTGAGCATGGAGCCCCACGTGGGGTTCAATCTCTTGACCCTGAGATCATGACCTGAGCCGAAATCAAGAGTCGCACGCTCAACCGACTAAGCCACACATGCAGCCCAGTTTTGTGGTATTTTAAGAAAGAGATGATGGTGTCTTAGGCTGGGAGAAAATGGTAAAAGGTGGCAGACTCAGAATATATTTTGAACAGTGTGATCCTGATTTTATAAAAAAGAAATACACCCACACGTATACTGGAAAGATAACATATGCAGATATTAATAGTGATTATCTCTAGATCACGTTATTCGCGGTGACTTTAATTCCCTTCTTTGTGATTTCTTCTGCATTTTTCAAAGCTTCCCCAACAGACACGTGGTGTTTAAGAAATCAGGGGAGGGGGGGAAGAACATTTTTGGAAAAGAAATCAATTATCCAAGGACAAGCCAAGTGAGGTGAGGATCAGTACAAGCCTAAGACATGTCGAGGATTTGACTAGCAGCAATTTCAATACCTATTGACAGCGTAAATGACTGCAGGTAATAGGACTTAATTTTCATAGGTACCCCCCTCCCTGTGGAAGGTGACTGTCCTTTTCCACGCCACTTCATTCCAGCCCACCTGGTTTATCATGTGCAGCCCCGAGTACCACAGTCTAGGATCTAAATGAATTAGAGGAGAATACTCTGGATAGGGAGGGGACTTCAAACCATACACTGTAACAAGAGGAGTAGTTACCACCCACTGAGCACCCACTCTGTGTCAGGCACTTTCAAAATGTGAAAGAGTTAAACTAGGAGATGATTTGAATGGAAGGAAAAAGGGGACAAATGAACATATTTTTGAGCCCTAGTGGAGCTACTGCATTAAGCACTTTATCATACTTCATCGCATCTAATCCTTACCATGATCTTCTGAGATAAGTATTATCCCTGATTTAGAGAGCTGAATTGAATTCATGAAAGAATTAAACACATGAAACTGAATTAGGGAAACAGCACTGCATCACTGGGCTCTGGACCCAGACAGCTAGAGTTCAAGTCCTGACAGCTATACATGCCCTTGGCCATGCTGCTAAGCCTTCCTAAGCTTCAGTTCCCTCAGCTACAAAAGGAGGCTAATCTCTTGGGGTTGCTTGAAGATTAAATTAGTTAATACATTAGAGCACGTAGCACAGTGCCTGGCATATAGTAAGCTCAATAAGCATCAGCTATTACTGTTGAGAAAACATACCTAAGGTCACCCTGTAATTTGGGGAACCAGTAGAGAAGAAAAGAATCTGAGAGGCCTGGGTAATTGCTTTCTAGTGGTGATGGTCTGTCATAGGGAAGAAGAGAGGCTTATACTGACTTCAGGAAGTAGAACCAGATTCAGGGAATGTAAGTGTAACAGGGCGTTGGGTAGAATGCAACCTGAAATTAGTTAGCTAGGCAATGCCAGTGACTTTTCTGCCAAGCAGATACCTATCTCTCTCCTTCAGGGAAAAGACGTTAAGTGGTTCTTATGATGCTATAAGAGGCCATGCCCCACAGGTCTAGAGAGAGAACCTAGTAAAGCTTCTTATAGCTTGACAAAGCCTGCATGTCTAATACCCTTTGTTTTTTGGGGTTTTTTTTTAAGATTTTATTTATTTGACAGAGAGAGACACAGCGAAAGAAGGAACACAAGCAGAGGGAGTGGGGGAGGGAGAAGCAGGCTTCCCGCCGAGCAGGGAGCCCGATACGGGGCTCGATCCCAGGACCCTGGAATCACGACCTGAGCCGAAGGCAGACGCTTAACGACTGAGCCACCCAGGCGCCCCTCTAATACCCTTTGTTATGCAGAGCTGGTCTCTGATGAGAGGTGGGAAAGCACATGGAGTTCAAGAGTCTCCCTGATGGGTTACGACAGACCCCATAAGAAGCATTCTGGGAGAAAGGGACCCCAAACTCACCATGAGGAAAGGGGCAGGTCTTGGTTACCAGCAGGGAGGCAGGGTAATCCTTGTGGGAGTTGGAGGAGGCTGGTTCGAACACAGGCCATGGCTGAGACTGGAAACCTTCTCGATGTGGGTGTGATTGGAGTACCATGACTGAGCACTATAAACTAAGAGAGCTGTCATCTTGGAGCCCAAGCACATGCACTATGTGGAGGCTCTAGGGCAACAAGGGAATCCCTGCAGCAGTGGGGGAAAATACTCTCTGGAGCCAGTTTACAACAACACTGCAGATCACTCACACCCAAGACTGACCCTTTGGAATGAATTAAGACCAGGGTGTTCTTGGATGTTCAGAAGAGGTGGGAGGTGGTTGGGGCCTTAAGAAAGAAGTTTTGGAATCCCTACTAATGTGAGCAGGAAGGTGTTCTGGCAACTGACTGGGGGGAAAAGGATATTCCTATTCTTTGTAGCGCCCCCTCCCCCAAACTGGTGAAGTATGTTAAATCAGTCATATCCAAGTCGTAAATAAGATTTGATTAAACTGAACATTTAGGACTTTCTAAAAATCAGGATCAATAATAACAGCTCCTATTGATTTGACACTCATTATATGCCAAACTCTTTACATGTCTTAACTCATTAATCCTCACAAAACCCTCTGAGATGGAGATGATTTTCACCACCATTTTACAGGAAACTGAGGCTGGGAGAAGCTAAAATACCTTGTTCAAGGTCACACGGTAGACACTGATGGAACAAGAATTAGCTGATAGGGGTGCCTGATCGCAGAGCCGATCCTTTTCACCAATGCTTCAATCTACCCCCTGTAAAGATGGAAAGGGAGATGCAAGGCCATGTGGCTATGCCGTTGATGGGATGAGAATAGATGAGTGGGCTACAACAGCCATAAAGTCTTTCCTATGCTGCCACACCGAGATTTTATGCTTCCTTGCAACCTTAAGAATCTGTGGGCTTCATTTATCTCTACAGAATTGCTATAAAAATGAGTTGTTTGTTACAAATGGAAAATAAGCACAGGAACTATGGCTAAGGAATATAAAGATAAACCACATATCGAGACACATTCTAAGTCTGTAGGTCAAATTTCATGACAACGACCTTCAGAGGAGTAGTATTTGTCCATTCAGCAAATATCTATTCCACGTCTTCTGTGCGCTGGGTATATCTCAGGGAGCTGAAGAGACGAAGATCCCTACCTTCGTGGATTTTACAGTCTTGTGAGGGGAGGGAAAATAAACAGCAAACCTAATAGCTGAGTAAATTAGATGGTATATTAGAAGGCTTTAAGTACTCGATCACAGTTGCAGCTTTAAATTAGGCTGGCAGGGGAGACCTCTTTGAGAAGGTGACACTGAAGTGAAGGCTAAAAGGAAGAGAGTCAGTCATGTCGGTATCTGAAGGGAAAACACTGGAGGCAGAGGATACACCCAGTGCAGAGGCTGGGACAAGAGCCTACCTGAGGGGCGCCTGGGTGGCTCAGTCGTTAAGCGTCTGCCTTCGGCTCAGGTCATGATCCCAGGGTCCTGGGATCGAGCCCCACATCGGGCTCCCTGCTCGGCCGGGAGCCTGCTTCTCCCTCTCCCGCTCCCCCTGCTTGTGTTCCCTTTCTCGCTGTGTCTCTCTCTGTCAAAAAATAAATAAAATCTTTAAAAAAAAAAAAAAAAAAAAGAGCCAACCTGAGTGGAGGAGATGCAAGGCGGCCGGTGTGACTGGGGCAGGGCTAGGTGAGGAGTAGGAGGTTAAGGTCCAAACAGTGAGGGAAGGGTGGCAGGTCTGCCAAGCTTTTATAGCAAGTAAGATGAGGAACTGTCATGGGGTTTCAAGTAGAGGAGTGACAGGATCTAACTTGCACTGAATATATTAAAATGCACTGTATTTTATACTGTTTTGACTTGAACATATTCTTTATCATGGAGCTCGATGCTCGGGAGGAGGCATCAGCGTGAGGTATAGAGAACCCCACTGATCTTGTGACTGGACTGGAAGGGGAGGGAGTCGGTGCATTTGAGTAAAAATACTTTTGTCATTTAGTTCAAAGAGCCGCTGGGAGGAATAACTAATAACAATAGTTGTAAAGGTCACTGCAAATAGGAAGGGCTATCAAATGCTAACTACTACTTAAAAATAAAAAGCCTGTCATTATTCCTTGGTCCTGGAGTCAAGACCTCTAGCAGCCACGGCCAGCGCAGCCTGTTAACACTTTGCTGCCCTTAAAGGACTTCTCCCTTAAACTGTGCCATCTGACGGCCGGGTCTCCCATGTACAGCTCTGATGGAAGGAACGGAGCCGTTTACTCTGTGTACTCAGCAACAGAACACAGGGGTGGATGAACATTTGTTGCAAAAAGAAAATTCTTAAGCAGTGCTTACAAGGCTCCCTGAAAAGCCTCGAGTGTTTAAATGAGTGACATGGGGATAGATGTAAAAAGCTCTTGCAATGAGTTGTTTACACCAATCCACCGGGTCATGGAAATTTTGCTCGAGATCTGTTTGTGTGGGAACCGCACCGGAATACTAGCTTGCCGGAGCCAGCTTTGAAACCGACACAATGAATAGCTATTGTTCTGACACCGTATCCGGCGGCTCGTGTCTACACACACTGAAGACGACCTTCCTCTTCAGAAATAACTTCCAGCCATTATATGGCTTTTTACATTGTTACCGGTGTACCCGATGTTCTAGATGACCGGGGAAGAGGGAAATTGCATAAGGACATTTCAGATTCTCTCCTAAAAGGATTCCCCAACTTCTCTATTTTGTTCAGTCAGGTCACCCAGTTTACTGCATTCCCAGCGCGATGAGAAATGGTGGAAGACACACAAAGTAAGGGGTGGAGAAGGGAAGTAAATTATTAAACACCTAGGAAGGACCAGGCTCTGTGTTAGGAGATCATTTTATTTCACCATCACAACCCCGTGAAAATAAATACTACCCCCTTTTTTGCAGATGAGGCAACTAAGGCTTAGAGAGATTAAGTAACTTACTTAAATTATTTAACAAGCCTTAGAGCTGGGGTTTGAACCTAATTCTACTGACTACAAATCCTCATGTTCGCCGGCCGCATGGATTTGCCCTCAAGAAGACTGTCATCTAGTGGGTGAGGCAAGACTTAAACATGGAAACCAATAGGAGACAAATACCAGCCATGCATAATCAGATGCTTAATTCACATGATCGAGCCTCCTGAATTCAGTTCTATACATACGTACAGATACCCACAAAGAGCAAGGCCCTAAGCAAAATACAGGCAGGGACAGTAAAGGAAGCATGATTTTTCTATCAATGACATCTACGCCTCAGATAATCTGAGAGTCTCTGAGAATTCTCTGAGAATTATCCGAGAATCTCAGATTATCAGAGAAGATAAGCATGAGGTTGTAGGACCAAGGGAGCATTGCCCACCTTTTGATGTGCCTGGGCCCACTCATGTCTTTTCCCTAAAGTTCCAGAGTCTGCAGGATAACAGACTTGGGGTGGGAGGTGTGGGAGGAAAAGCAGTAGGTCCGAAAGACACTGAAGACAATGTGAATTAGGGGTCACAGAGAGAGCTAATAGCACCCATGGATCATTATGACCATAAGCCTAAAAGGTGAATGATTACCTGCTAATGTTTCAGGAAATGTTTAGCTTCTAGGATGTCTGCCCAGTTTCTTCCCATCCACTGGTATCCACGGTCCTGTGGGAACAGCAGTTGTGCTCATTATTAAGCTATAATAAACAGCTCCAAACTCGCCCCTCTTTGCTCCGCCTGGCAGTTGGGGGCCAGGGCTCTGTGCTGCTCTTAGGCTGTGCCAGGGAGGCGTGCTGAATGGAGCCCGCAAGGCCGCAGAGGGAAGAAGGGGCCTGCTCTCTGCTGAGTGCTTGCTGTTTGCTTCCTATTTATCAGCAGCTCCCCAGTCTCAGGGCTTCACCTGGGGAGGCCCGTCATTCTGGTAGCAGCAGGTGATTCTAGTTGGCAGGTTTTCCAATACTCACAGAACCAGCCTCGTGATACGTGACCACCGCCCGCCAAATCTTCTACATTTAAAAAATGCTGACCTCTTCCGCTGCTCCTCTAGCCTTGGGGCTGGCAGCTGCTTCCCTCAGTTACCACCATCATGACACCTTAATGTACCCTCTGGCTTTTCTTCAACGCCTAGTTAAGAGTTCTGGGTATTACATTCTCCCTATTAAACTAACCGATCCGATTTCTGACTCCTGACAGGACTCTGACTGATATACAATTAATTTCACTGTTAACTGAAATTAAAGCAAATTAGAAAGCTATTTCATATATGCCACGGTCCAATACACATTTAGTTCATCCCTCGTACCCACATGAGGCTGCTAATCTGACCATGTCCCTGCCCGGTTGGAGGTCACGCAATAGCTCCCCACTGCTCACTGCATAAAATCCAAGCTCCTAGCACCAGGCCCTCCACAAGTCTCTACTCCCCCTCCAGACACATCCCTACCATGCCTGTTCAAACCCACCATGCTGTTTTTCACATCCCATACCTTTGCCTAGGTTTTCCTCTGCTTAGAATTTGTCCTTTAAAGTGCAGCTCAGATGTCACCTCTTCCCTGTTTCTACCTCTCCCTCTAGCTGCTGAAGAGTCCCTTCTGAAATACAAATCAAAACCTCAATGAGATATCACCTCACATGGATCAGAATGTCTAAAATTAACAAGTCAGGAAATGACAGATGTTGGTGAGGATGCAGAGAAAGGGGAACCCTCTTACACTGTTGGTGGGAATGCAAGCTGGTGCAGCCACTCTGGAAAACAGTATGGAGGTTCCTCAAAAAGTTAAAAATAGAACTACCCTAGGACCCAGCAATTGCACTACTAGGTATTTATCCAAAGGATACAAAAATGCTGATTCAAAGGGGCACCTGCACCCCAATGTTTATAGCAGCAATGTCCACAATAGCCAAACTATGGAAAGAGCCCAGATGTCCATCGGCAGATGAATGGATAAAGAAGGTGTGGTACATATGCACAATGGAATATTACTCAGCCATCAAAAATAATGAAACCTTGGGACGCTTGGGTGGCTCAGTTGGTTAAGTGTCTGCCTTCGGCTCAGGTCATGATCCCGGGGTCCTGGGATGGAGTCCCTCATTGGGCTCCCTCCCTGCTCAGCGGGGAGTCTGCTTCTCCCTCTCTTCTCCCCCTGCTTTGTGCTCGCTCTCTCTCTCTCTCTGTCAAATAAATAAATACAATTTAAAAAAAATAGTAATAATGAAATCTTGCCATTTGCAATGATGTGGACAGAACTAGAGGGTATTGTGCTAAGCAAAATAAGTTGGTCAGAGAAAGACAAATACCGTATGATTTTACTCATATGTGGAATTTAAGAAACAAAACAGATGAACATAGGGGAAGGGAAGGAAAAATAAAATAAGATAAAAACAGAGAGGGAGGCAAACCGTAAGAGACTCTTAACTATAGGAAACAAACAGGGTTGCTGGAGGGGAGGTGGGTGGGGGATGGGCATTAAGGAGGGCACATGATGTAATGAGCACTGGGTGTTATATACAACTGATGGATCACTAAATTCTACCCCTGAAATTAATAATACACTATATGTTAACTAAATTGAATTTAAATTAAAAAATTAAATTAAAATAAATAAATAAAAAATACTCCCTACTGTGCTTCTTAGTCTTAATGTACTCTTCTATTAGACCATGAGCTTCTGAAGGCCAAGGAAGACATCATTTTCTATCATTATGTTAGTACCTGGAACAGTGCTGGGCACTCAGTAGACCCTTAACAAATATTTGAACTTGAAATTCCCTGTTATGTTTTCATTATCCAAGTTTCTTGCTACCTACTTGAGGCATATAATTACAAAAACAAAACAAAACAAAAAAACACCAAACCCTCAATACTCAAAGAACTTTAAAATTCATTCCTTTCTCTTCTGTTTGGATGGAATCCTCATCCAGATACAAAGCTGTTTGTATATTTTTGTATTAGATAATATCCGTAAGAGGTAACAACATTATAATTTCCTTAGTTCAGTGCCAAGGAAGGCTGACATCATCATGAGTTCAAGAGCTGCAGTTAACAAAGGAGTAAAAATGGCCATTCAGGACTTTGGCTAAAAGGAAAGTGGTTCCTCTGACCAGGGCAAGCCAGCACTGTGCTAAGTAATGCTCACAAAAGTCTACTAAAGTCAAATACGTGCAAGAGGTTAAGCGATTTGCCTAACTGAAATCCAGGACTCAGCTCTCCCATGATACCAAACATGGGATGAAGATTGTTACTGCTGGGACGAACTGCTCCAGGCATCCCAGGCTGGCCAGGGGTCCCTCATGGATTTGGCGGTGGAAACACTTCCAAGTTGACCATATCATCAGGGCACAGGATTTTTGCTGTCCCACACCTTGGAAACCATTTCCATCACTGTTGGATAACTATGCATGTACTTTACCACCTTGATGGTTCCTTAAAGTCTGAAAGTACCAAGTGAGGGGCAATAGAAAGCTGTGGGACCCTGGAGGCAAACAGTAGGCAGCATAAATCCAACTCTGATCAAGGCCATTGTGTGCTCAACATTTTGGAGATGGAGCTGGAAAGAAACAAAGGAAAAAAAAAAGGCACAGTTCCTCTTTGTTCTATAATCTATCTTTTGATCCTTTAATATGTAGATAATAAGCATCTATTCTTGCATGGAGAAGGAACATGAGTCAGTTTGGTCAGAGATAACTGTGACCTCTCTAAAACAGTGTGTTTCACTCACAGAGTTGCTAAGAGAGTTGTATTTTCACACCTGTAGACATCACAAGGATTCAACTGAATCTTACTGAGAATAATTGATTATACTGCCCTACCTCAGGAGTAATTACATCTGTTTGAGTTTCTGTCACTTTATTTTCAGGAATCTCTACTGAACAATCGCATACCTATTTGTTTTGTTTTGTTTTGTTTTAATGATTCTAATATTGACATTTTGTGTAAACCTGATTGTGAAAAATCCATTTGAGAAGTGTGGCTTGGTATGGTACTGAGCATAACCTGGAGAATGAAGTTAGTTAACAGAACAAAAAGTTACATTTCCTAATCTAAAGTAATAAATTCAAAGAAACAAGCTAAATCTCTCATATTTTTCCCTTGTGAAGAACACTTCATGTGGGATATGACCTATTTTGAAAAATTCCATAGAAGGACAACAGTTAGATAGTTGGCTGGGTGACTTCCTTTCACCCCTCCCGTCAGGTTCTCTCCCCTCTCCACTCTGAGACCTGCCCCGGGAGGCACAACCCATAGACCCTATCCATGGCCTCTTGGGCCTCTTGGCTTCCCACTGGGTTCTGCCAATGGGGAGCTCATAGGAGATGGGCCCTCTGAGAGTTGTTCGTGGTAATCAGAATCTCTGCCTCAGGACTGCTTCGGGTTGACTTAATGCTTAACCTAAGGTCACTTGCCTCAAGGCAGCCTTCTCTATATTACTGCCACACCTCTTCCCTTTACCTGAACCCAGGGTGAGGGTGGTTGTACTGCTTCTAGCCCTGGGTTATTGTGGAACCCCTGGGGTTCCCTCCCCAGCTACCACCCACCCTCATCTTGGTAAAGTTCCTTATAAGTTGATTTTCAACAGATTATCTTCATTTGGGTATGCCATCTCTTTCCTGCTAGGATCCTGACTGGATAATGTTATACTGCTCAATATGGAGGGGTAGAAACATTCCAGTCTTTTTTTTTTTTTTTTAAGATTTTATTTATTTATTTGAGAGAGAGAGAGCAGGAGGAGGAGGGGAAGAGCAGAGTAAGAGGGAGAAGCAGACTCCCCACTGAGCAGGGAGCCCGATACGGGACTTGATCCCAGGACCCTGAGATCATGACCTGAGCTGAAGGCAGAAGCCCAACCGACTGAGCCAACCAGGTGCCCAAAACATTCCAGTCTTTTATGGCCAGTCTGCTTTCCAGAGAGTTAGGTAATATGCAGATACTATTCAAAATATTCAACATACTGCCCCAGCAGGGTCCTGGAGACCCTGCTGAACCAGGCATTATCCCTTAAGTTGCTAGATTATAGAAAGGCCTACAGAGTACCCAAGGAGGAGCTGAGGCAGCCAGAGCCAATAGCACTTGGGAGTGTCAGGATAGGGGCTATCGACCAACCAACGGAAGGGGTTAGTGTTTTAACAGCTGGTGCATTCCAGTTAAATGTTAGCCCAGGTAATATGCCTATATTTTCAACTTTAGGTTAGCAAATTCCAACCACAAAGTTCATTTTTATGTTTATTTAACAAACTCTGAAGGGAGAAATGCAGACAAAAAATGAACAGAGAACAGATGTTGCCTTGTACGTATAATGAATGAGCAACAAATTTTGCATTCCCCCACCCTAAGTGAACCAAGAAAAGAACCACTTTTAAGCCTCTGGCAGAATGGGCAGCAAATCGACAAGCTCAACATATGAACCAAATTTCAAAGGTTGCCCAGTGCTACCAGGGATTTTTAGAACTGTAACATTTGCATCAAAGACTGCGTCTGTGCTAACCATTTTGCACCTCTTATGACAGTCCTTTTAATCCTGGACTGTGGGGTGCCTGGGTGGCTCAGTCGTTAAGCGTCTGCCTTTGGCTCAAGTCATGATCCTGGGGTCCTGGGATCGAGCCCCGCATCGGGCTCCCTGCTCCGCGGGAAGCCTGCTTCTCACTCTCCCACTCCCACTCCCACTGCTTGTGTTCCCTCTCTCGCTGTGTCTCTCTCTGTCAAATAAATAAATAAAATCTTAAAAAAAAAAAAAATCCTGGACTGTGGTTTCTGAATTTGTTTGAGCCTATAAAATAAAGCAGGGTTTGATCCTTGGCCACACACAAGAAGTTTCTTGATTCTTTTTAGAGCTGATCCTGTGTAATATAATAGGTTATTCCTCCTCTGAAACATAATTATATCACATATTTTTATATTTCCTTCTGCTGCTTCTATGGTGACACCATTTACATATCTCCAGTGATTAGTCATGAAAATGGACCATATGCTTGTAACACATACTATCTGGGTTTTCAATCCTGTTAGTTTAAGCTGTGGACAATTACATAAATTCCTTTCTTATTTACTGTGTTGCAAATGCTGAATAACTAAACTATCTCGCTAATGTAGCATCAGGTTAAAGAAAATGAGACACCTAATGATTTTGCCAGAATTTAAAAGGGAATCTTTAGCTACAGATCAATGGTTGGATCTGAAAGAATACCCATCTCAGGAGATAGCATTTCAAATACCATTATTTCTCCTTTGCCCCATTAACAACTGGCAGTAACAGCAGAGAACATAACAGAATTAGGGAGAAATCCATGACATGGAATGTGTGCATATATGTATAAGAGGCCAAAAGATATAGGGCAGATTAAGCTACAGAAGAAAATATTCTGGTGATCATTAACTGTACAGTGCTGGAGGCTAGCCCTGTATTTAGCATGCATGTTGGTATAACTGATATCTATTACAAAATGCATAAATTATACTTCTGTTTAGTCTTCAGTACACAAGGCTAAGTGATCAAGGAAAGTATCCTATCTAGATACAAAGAAAGGTTCTCTCAAGTTTATTGGTTGAGTTTGTGTCCTTATGTGATAGGAGGTTTATAAAATCAAACACTTCTCCTTATTAAAGAAAAATACTATGCCATAAGCCTTCAATCAAACAACCATCTCAGGAAAAAGAAAGATAAAAAGAAATACAATTAAGTTATTGTGCTAACCATTCTTCTCTGAAGATATTAGTCAGAACTTCAGGAATTAACTAGAGTAATATTAATACAACAGAATTATTAAACTACATCTAGTATTTTTACATCTGATAAACGATTCCCAGTAAAGATAGGTTATTTGGTTCAGTTAAGTGAGCAAACAAATTCTTTCACTGTTTCTAAGTAGCGTAGACTGTGTCAGGATTCCCTGTGAACCAAGGCAGTTCTGGGGTCATTGTTTGTCTTGCCTGCCAACGTGTTCCACGACCCACCCCACAAAAGATCCCAAGGTGTGAAAACAATAAGTAATCTTCTTGGTTTCTAGTGGAAAGTTAGTTGATCTGGGAATAAAATGTACCATTATCCAATCTCCAATATCCAAGTGAGAAAACCCAATCAAATGGCAGTGAAACTAGAATGTAAAAGAGGAGGCCGTAAAGCCTTCATGTCTAAAGCTGCTGACTATCCACAGAGATGACTGCAGAATCCCCCACAATCCAAGACCTCAGCCCAGTGAATTTACTTTACTACTAAGAAGCAGAAGCTATACATTTGCCTCTAAATGTGCTGCTGTAGCAAATCTGTGACCAGAAAACACCAGCAACATCACTTCAGTGACAGCATCAGCTCCCCCATCTGACACCCCTTCAGTTCCCGGGCACCTTTCTAGAATGGCCTTAGTCAGAAACAGACAGCAACCATTTCGATCATGTAAAAGTAGCAAACCAATTTACTTTCAACTAAAAAGAAAAATACTGTTGATACGGCAGTCTCGGAAATCCAGATACTGAGCCATCTGGAATCTCAGTGGGGACTTACTGTTCATTACAAAAGATCATGGAGGCACAGAAGACAAAGGGACCTGCAAGGTTTTCTAGTGGGAGGGCCAGCCCCACAATGAGATCACTTATGTGCCATTCGTGGCAGATAATTCTGCTGTCAGAGAGGTTTTACAAGGAAGTCCACAACTGCTGAGGTCAAATTAACAGTTGTTCAAGTGGATCAAAAACTTCATCTCTGTAACACTTCCTTTGATTCGGACTTTTTGTCTTTCCGAGGAAGCAGAGGAAGTCCAACTCTCTTCCCCCTTACAGCTCTGCATGAAGTTGATGACTACAATGATGTCTTCGTTAAGCCTTAGCTCCTCATCCAGATGGACAAATGCTATTGACTGCCTCCACTGGGCTAAACATAAGGGATTAAAACATGAGCCAGATGCAGTACCACACATGTATATAATTAAACTTAATTTATTAGGATGACTGCTATACCCACACTATAAAGTACCTTAGAAACTGCCTTCTAAAGTATTTTTTTTTCTTTTCCCCACAGCAATGTAAGCTTTTTCTCAACACAGTCTTATATGAAACACAATACTTGAATCAGACTGAGCAGGGTAGCTCTGCCTGAAGTGAAATGAGGGATCAGAGCCTCATCTGCGTGGCCTCCCTCTCTGCCCTTCAGTGGCTCTAGAAACAGCCCCGTGGAGGCTCTGGGCCCTGGGCAACACAGCGTAAACACCATTGCTCTAGAACTGCAGAGAAGCTTTCTTGAAAAGGAGACTGTGCACAGAGAGAGGAAGACTCTGAATGCTGTGCTAAGGAATTTGTACTTTTCCTAAATGAAAAAGCCATTGGAAGCTTTTAGGCTTTTAGCTTTTAGGGGAGTGATATGAGAAGATTAATGCTTTAGAAAGTTATGTGGTGGTGATATGGAGTTTATACCACAGGATGGAAAAAGGGATAGAAATTAATAATGAGGTGGTTGTACTAGATGGTGAGATGATGAGAGCTCTTTGGAAGGGTATTTTGAAGATAGAATTAATAGAAGCTGCCCACTGGTGGATTAAAGGAGAATTCCAAGGTCATGCTAAAATTTCTTGTTTATTCATTCGATTGACATTTACTGAGAAACTACTGTGTGCGAGGCGCACTTCAAGATGAGAGATGAACAAAAATAGGTTTGTCTTCAAGAAGGTGACAGGCTGTTCAGATAAGACAGAGATATAATTAAGCAATTAAGGAGAACATGAATGGAAGGTATTACAGCAAACTGTGCACATGATGGCACGAGAGCACAGAGTGAAAGGCAGATACGTGTACTGGGCTCCCTCTGCTCTAGTCCACCCTCCTTCTAGCCTGTCTCTCTGCACACTAGGGACGGGAAAACTAAAGACTACATTTCCCCGTTTCTTTGCAGCTCAATTTCCCCACATGTACTTACCTTCTGGAAAGACTTAGAATGTGGGTGTAAGTACCCCAAGAAGGAGGCCACCTGTTACGGCTGCTACTCTTCATACTGATAGGCAGCTGTGGCAGGTTTTGATTTTTCACTGGCAGTGGTAACAATGTCTAGTTCCCAGCTTCCTGGGTACCATGCTGACCTGGATCACTGCAGAGGCAGCTAAGAACTGTGGTGGCACCTTCCTTATTATCTGGTGTTCTGATCACGACAGACGCACTGATCTCTCGGTGGGCCAGTTGTGCAGTGTTAGTCTGGGAGTCCCGCCTGGAAACTCAACCAAGAGCTTGTTCCTCTAATCCTTCTAGTAATTTTATGAGCACCTGTTCCTCCCCACAATGCCTTTTTTTTTTAAGCTAGCTGACTAGATCATTAGCTACATTGAATTCCTAATTATATCAAAGAGATATTTAACATATGCTAGAGGTAGTCAGAGAAGGCTTCCAGGAGAAGATAAAGCTTGGATGAATCTTAAAGGGTGAGTGTAATTCGGTCTAATAGAGAACCAGGAAAAGACGTTCCAGGCAAAGCCAGGAAGGTAGGGAGAGAAAGATGTGCTCAGGAATTGCATAGCATTGACAAAGGGGAATGCTAGGAGGTGAAGACAGAGGGGCAGGGAGAGGTGCATTCATGAGAGCCTTGTATCAGGCTAAGCAATTTGAGTTTTATCCATGGGAATTATTGGAAATTGTAAACAACAAAATAATATAAGCAGGTTTGTATGCTAAAAAGACCTATCTGTAGAATTGTGAAGTGTAGATTGGCACAGCTAGACAGTAAAGTGAGGAGACTGCATCAGGAGGGAATTGTAATAATTCTGGCAAGAAATATTGAATATCGAGAGATTAGCTGAGAGACAGACAGTAGGAGTAGAGTGGTGCAGACAGATTTTAGAAGCAGGAAGTAGAATCTCTGAGATTTCATGACCATCTAAATATCAGGGTAATGTGAGCAAAAATGTGTTGTTGAGGGTGACACTCCATTTTCTGGCTTTGGCAATAGGTGGATAATGGTGCTGTTTAAAAAGATATGGAATAATGGGGAGTGCCTGGGTGGCTCAGTCAGTTAAGTATCTCATTCTTGATTTTGGCTCAGGTCATGATCCAGGGTTGTGAGATTGAGCCCCACGTCAGGCTGGGTGCTGGGCGTGGAGCCTGCTTAAGATTCTCTCTCTCCCTCTCCCTCTGCCCCTCCTTCCTACCCCCACTCAAGCATGTGTGCTAAATAAATAAATAAAAGGTATGGAATAAGGAAAGGGGAGTGTGTTTGGTGGGGAAGATGAAGAGTTCAAGTTTGGACATGATAAATTTTAATGAGCCTGAGGCACAACTAAGTAAAATTATAAGTAGGCCTTGGAATAGATGAGTTTGTAGATCAGAATTCAGTTTGAGAGTCCTGCCACATAAGCAGACACTGAAGACTTGGGTAGACTGCAGTAGAGTACATAGTGTGAAAAGGAGGCAGGGCTGCTGACAGAGTCCTGGAGACAACCACCATTTAGAAGATAAGCATGGGAAAGAGAGGAGAAGATTGTGCTACAGAGATCAGAGAATGGAAAGAAAATGGTGTCTTGAAAGGCCCTGGGGGAGATTTGAAGGAGGAAGAAGTGGTCCAGTGCCAGGGGTCCCAGGGTGGACAGCACAAGTGCACAAGTACACACACATATGGGGACACACACACACACATTGGTAGTTGCAAGGCCTAAGCAAAAGCACTTTAATGGGAGAGTTGAACAATACATCTGGCAGAAGGGTAAAAAGAAGCACTAGAGCAAGGGAAAATAAACATATCAAAGGATTTTTTTTCAAGAAACTTTAATGTTAAAAAAAAGGATACAGTAGTGGCTAGGAGAAGACACAAATAGGGAAGTTTTATGCACTTTTTTAGATTGGGATGACTTATAAGAACACACAATTATTGAGAGCCTGCTGTATGCCAGGACTGTTCTAAAGTGTTTCACATGTATTAATTCATACAACCAGCCTATGAGATAGACACCAGTGTCCTCCCTATTTTACGGAAGAGGAAACAGCAAGAGCGGGGTTAAGTAACTTGTCCAGGGACATGGAGTCAGGAAAAAGCAGCACCAGGTCCACACCTGAGGATTCTGGGGACAGGGCTACATGCATAACCCACTGCATTTTACTGCCCCCGCATCAAGAGGATGAACAGAAGCAGCAGAGAGGGGAAGGTTAAATATGCAGAGAGTGTGGCATTCCCAAGGAGCCCAGACAAGATGGAGAGCCCTTGGGTGGGAGACAAGGGTAAGGATGAGCATCAGTGAAGAGGAGTCACAGCTGCAGGGTCTACAAGCAGATGTTTGCACCAGACCTCCGTCTTTTTCTGTCCAGTAGGAGGTAAGAACATGTACTCAGTGTGCGAGAGAACATGGTAAGGAGGGCTCTCGGTATGAGCAGGGAGGAGCCGAGGCAGCTGCTGGGCAGAGGAGAGATGGTGGTGTTGAGGCACACCTGAAGGACGGGCTGACTGCCCTGGGACCAGGCTTGTCCTGGCTTCATTTTGCCTGCTGTGTGACTTCCTGAACAGAACTCCTTTTGGAGCAACAGAAACTGGGAGTTTTTGAGAGTGAGGGAAAGGTAAAGGAAATTAATGACATTAGAAAGAAAAAAATATCAATTTATTTAACAAACATTAAATAGTCATTACTATGTGCCAGGCACTGTTCTAAACATTTCTAAATATTAACTCATGTAAGAATTATCATTAATAGTAATCGTTTCCATTTGTTGTTCTGTTTATGAGCTAAACGCTTTCTTAAATCTCATGCAATCCTCACAACCTCCCTATTCTCATTTTATAGTCAAGGAAAGTGGGTTCAGACAGATTAGTTCACCCAAGGCGTGGTTTAGGAAGTGGTGTAGCCAGGCTTTGAACCTGTCTGTATCTCCAGGGTCTCTGTTTCCCACCACTATACTACATCTTCTTTGTACAGAATGAGAAAATGAATCAGGTATTTAGGCTGGATACAGGACATAAAGCCAAAGGGGCATTAATTGTTTGGCTGAAAATGGAGGCATGTAGGGTGGACATCTCACTGTGTTTCAAGGACAAATAGAAGGAGAATAAATTGAAAGGGCAGAAGTTTAGGGTATTCTAGAGTTTGTGATTACAGGTAGAGCAAGAGCCAGAGGTCTAAACTGAGGGTGCTGGGCTAAGGTCTCCCTGGATGAATGCACAGTCTGGAAGTGAGAGCAAGGAGGCATAAGTATAAGCCAGGTACCAGGAGGCTCAGGGGAGGAAGGGTTTTTACAAGAGGATGAAGAACCAGTGGGTTGAAAGGGACTGTGTGGTGCTAGGGACGTACCAGCCAATCTGTCCTCCTGCCCCTTTCATATCCCCACCTGTCCCTTCCACATATAATAACATTAAGTGATGAATTCAACACTACTTAGATGAGCTCAACTATGCAGAAGGTGCCACACAGACACAAAATTGTCCTGTACCAGCCTTAGAAAGAGTGAGAATTTGATATAACCTGATCAAGGGTATGTATGTGTTTAATAAACATTTATTGCACTCCTATTCCATGCCAATAAATTCTATAAAAATTTTAAAAATTCTGCATTTGACAGAAAATAAACAAGTGAAACAAGGTAGATGGTTTTAAGTATAATGGAGAAAAGTACAAGATGATTAAAGGGTATAGGGAGCAAGGGAGTAGGGAGGGGGTGCATATTGCCTTTTATATATGTCAATTGGGGAAGGCCTCATTGAAAGGTGACAATTACACAGCCTTGCAGATATCTAAGAGAAGAAATGCTCATGCAAAGGATCGAGCTGGCAACATACTTGATGTGTTCAGTGAACACTGAGGAGCCTAGTGTGGCTGCAGCAGAATGAGTGAAGAGGGGAATAGTAGGAGAGGAGGTCAGGGTAGGAGCAGAGCATGTGGGTCCTTAGAAAACACTGGAGATTTTTTTTTAGCAGAGGATTAACAAGATCTGACTCATATTTTCAAAGGCTCACTCTCACTACTGTATGTCAAACAGTTTGTGTGTGGTAGGGATTAGGGAGCAAAAATACCATTTAACAGGCTATTGAAATTAGCCAGGTGAGAGACAACAGAAGGTTGGACCAGGGAGCTAACAACGAAAGTGGTGAGAAGTACTTGGACTCCACACATATTCTAGAAGTAGAGATGGCAGAATTTGTTGTTGGATTGTGTGACTGGCAGCCTCCACCTTGGCCCCCAATGATTCCTACCTCGCCTTAAGTGTGGGCTGGACCTAGTGACTCACCTCTAATGAAAAGAATGTGGCAACGTGATGGTATGTCAATTGTAAGATTAGGTTATAAAATGTGACTCATGTCTAGCTGCCCCCCCCCTTCTCTCTCTCTTGCTAACTCTGGGGAAAGCCAGATGGCACACTGTGATCTTTACTTCGAGAGTTCCATGTGGCATGGAACTATTGTCTCCAGCTAACAGCTAACAAGGACCTGAGGCCTACCAATAGCCACATGAGTGAGCTTGAAAGTGGTCCTCCATAGTCAAGCCTTGAGATGACTGTAGCCCTGGCTGACACCTTGACTGTAGCCTTGTAAGAGACTGCAGCTGGGGACAGCTAAACCATGCCCAAATCCCCAACCTACAGAAAATGAAGTATGATAATTTGTTGCACAGCAATAGAGAACTAATATAGGTTGGATATGGGATATAAGAGGAGTATAGTTGATGATGACTCCAAGGGTTTTGGCCTGTGCAACTGGTGTCTGGAGTTGCCATTTACTGAAGGAGGAGCAGGTTGAGAGGGAAGGGAGGAAGCAGGCATTGTTCTGTATGGGTAATATTTAAGATGCCTATTCAATGGAGATCATGAATATAGTTTTTTTTTTTTTAAGATTTATTTATTTATTTGACAGGGAGAGACACAACAAGAGAGGAAACACAAGCAGGGGGAGTGGGAGAGGGAGAAGCAGGCTTCCTGCTGAGCAGGGAGCCCGATGTGGGGCTCGATCCCAGGACCCTGGGATCATGACCTGAGCCGAAGGCAGACGCTTAATGACTGAGCCACCCAGGCGCCCATGAATATACAGTTTTATATTCAAGGCTGGACTTTAGGGAAGAGATCTGGGCTGTTCCAGCCTTTTGCCTATTTTTTCTATTTCTTTGTCTATCTTTTTCTTACTATTTGTAGGAGTTATTTATATAATACAGATACAGGTCCTTTGTTGGATACATGCAATATAAATATCTTCCACTCTATGGCTTACCTTTTCACTCTCTGAATAGTGTCTTGATTTACAGTCTAAATTTTTAAAAGAGCTTGATTTATCCACGTTTCTTTTTATGCTTAGCACATTTTATGTTCTGTTTAAGAAATCTTTTCCTACCCAATGGTCATGAAGATATTTAGAAGTAGAAATCTGAGGACCTTTAGTGTACAGGATAAGATCACCTACAGAGTGACTATAGAAAGAGAATAAATCTTGGACAGCTCAGGGCATGCCAATGCTTAGAAAGCAAAGGGGTGAGGGGAATTGGCAGATGAGACTGAGAAAGAATAGATGGTCAGTAACGTAGCAGAAGACATAGCTGAGACAGAGTGGAGTCCCAGAAATTTCCAGGTGAGGTCATTAACGCTGCCATATACTGCTGGTAAGCGGAAAGCGTGGAGACTCAGGGAAGACCACTGGAGTTGGCAGAGTGGAGGCCACCAGATAAGTACTATTTTAATGAGTGTATGTGTGTATGTTGGGGGAGGGCAGTTCTAAAGTCTGATTGAAGCAGAATGGGAAAAGAAGAAGTGAAGGCAAATAGAGACCACTCTTCCAAGGAACTTTGCTACAGAAGAGAAAAGAAAAGTAGGATGGCAGCTGCAAGGAGATGTAGGATCACAGAAGGGATTTTTTTTCCACATGAAAGATATTATGGCATATGTAACATTGAAATATGTGACCAGCTAGTGAGAAAGAACCAACTAAGGAAATAATTGAGGAAGAGGACAGAGGTGGCTTTCGTGCTGGAACCATGTCCCTGAGCTGGCAAGAGGAGATGGGGTCTGGTGCACAAATGGAAGGGACGCTCACAGATGCAGCAGGCTGGTCGGTGTGGTTGTGGAAGCCGGTGGAAGACCTTCTCTGACTGCTTTGGTTTTCTCAGTGAAGTTAAGAATCAAGGTCATCAGCCAAATGAGGAACAGGGAGAAGTCTGTGATTGTAAAGGAATATAACAGAATGGGTGAGTCCAGACTGTGAGCCAGGTCACCTGGGTTCACATCCCAGCTCTCCCATCTGTGTACCTTGGGCAAGTTACTTAACCTCCCTATTTCCTCAGTTTCCACGTCTATGAAATGTAGATAACGGTATCTACCTCAGAGTTGCTATGATGATTAAATGAATTAACACACGTAAAGCAAAGTTTTACTTGTATTGTAGACAATATTGAGTTTCTGGACGTATTAAGGAATTAGTCAGTCATGGACCATATGAAGTCACCAAAGTGGTGCCACAGGCATATCCCCGAGGCACATGTTAGTTTGTCTGCCGTGTGGGTCAGAAGAAAGAGAGGTTTCAGACAACCTGTTGGGGATGCCCTGTTTCTCAACTCTAGCAGTACATTACAATCTTCTAGGGAGATTAACAAAATTATCCATGCCTGGGCCCCACCTTCAAAGATTCCAATTCGCTGCTCTGGGATGAAGCTTATGCTAGTACTTATGAAAAGCTCTGTCTGTGAACGTAAGGTGTAGCTAGGGCTGGGAAGTGCTAGTCTCTTAGCTATATACATGCTGTGGAGATGGGTGACGGGTAAGTGGAGTTATGTCTGTTAAACATCCTATTCATCTAATAAACTGATTCCCCATCTACAAAGCAACTTTCTAGATTTATTTTGGTTCTCTAAATGGTTTCTCCATCAGAGGACAGTGTGCTGATCAGCCAATCAGAGTGTGTAGTCCAAGTGGCAGTCACCTCATTATAAATGACTAACGTGACTTTGTTGTCATATGCAGTGGTGTGACTCTCTCAGGGCACAGACAACACTGGTTCTGGGCTTAGAAACAGAAGGCACTGGCCGTGGACCAAGGGAAGTCACCAAGGAGAGGCCATCTTCTCAGGCTCATCTGTGGGCACAGCTTCTCAGATCTTTCCCTGAAGACACTTCCAACTGAAAAAAGGGAGCAGCCAGATTTGCATACCACATTTCAGAAGCGTGGTGAGAGGGAGAGCAGAGAAGGCTGGTTCAGCTCTCATACCTATGATTTTGGCAGAACCACTGGACATAATTTCTCACAGCCTACAGACATGGTTCCATCGCCTGTATCAGAACACCCTGCTAAATTATAACAATTACGAAATGCAGATAAAAATTATAGCTACCTCCTACGGCTGCTGGAGGAAGGGTCTGAAAACTATACTCTAGTAGGCTTTCTGGGAAAATACTATGCATGACAAAGCACAGGAATCTAGAGAGTTGCACTGAATTTTACTTTCCATGAAGAAAATATATGAACAAGTCAAATAGTAAGGTAGACCTTACAATCTACTGCCTCCTTCTCCACCCCCCAGGGACACTACCCTAAACTCTTAATATTTTTATTTTTATTATTTTGGAGGTTATCTCCGCTGGATAATTTATTGGATAAAATTAAGAAATATTTCTATTTCTTAACTTATCAAAGTAGTTTTTATTGACTCCCTGATATGAAAGAGGATTTTGTTTATACTAAGCTATTCCTCTGTCCTCAATGCTTTAATTTCTTTTTTTAGTTTTTCTATTAATGACCACTGTAACATTAAATAATATTCAAACCTCTATTTCTTTTTTTTTTTTTTTAAGATTTTATTTATTTATTTGACAGAGAGAGACAGTGAGAGAGGGAACACAAGCAGGGGGAGTGGGAGAGGGAGAAGCAGGCTCCTGGCTGAGCAGGGAGCCCGATGCGGGACTCGATCCCAGGACCCTGGGATCATGACCTGAGCCGAAGGCAGACGCTTAACCGACTGAGCCACCCAGGCGCCCAAACCTCTATTTCTTTTTACGTAAAAATTGACATCCTGCCTTGACTCCCCACTCCTCCTACTCCTTTCCTTGTATTAGGTATATTTTGACTTTTACCCTAATAGATTCTTCAACAGACAGAACTTCAATACAACGTGTATCGGCTGCCCTCTGCCCCCACTGCCATTTTTGGTCCCACCGCTCATACCTGCCTCATGGTTATTCTGCACCTCCGTTCCAGTTCCCTCTTAATTATGTTTGTTCTGCTTTTTCTTTCTTTTTTTTTTTAATTTATTTATTTGAGAGAGAGAGAGCATGAGAGAGATCATGAGCAGAAGGGAGGGATAGAGGGAGAAGCAGACTCCCTGCTGAGCAGGGAGCCCAATGAGGGGCTCGATCCCAGGACCCCAGGATCATGACCCGAGCTGAAGGCAGACGCTTAACCAACTGAGCCACCCAGGTGCCCCTGTTCTGCTTTTTCTTATTTGAAGACTATTCTTGAGAGAATATGCATTAAGCAATTTTTCTTTCCTTTGCCATCAGTTTATAACATGCTATTCTTCTTGTACTACTCTTTTAAGATCTACCTTATTGCCACTGAAAGCATTTCTTCATAGACCTCAGTTCATTCCATCTGTAATTCCTGGATGTTTATCCTGCTCATAGGTATTTAGTCTCAGCCATACTTCAACCTCTCCTTTCATTTTGAATCTAACTTTTAAAAACCAAAGTAAAACCTCCTTTTCAAAAGTAAGTAAAAATAAAAGATTGAGTACCTCATTTCTAAAGACAGCAACCCTGCTGCTCTATAAGCCAGCGCTTAAGGGAGTCAGCTTTGAAACTTTTAGTCCTCTGTGGTGTGAATGTGTCTAGCTCCGTGGTTACCATGTCAGCTTTGGAATGGGGCTGACTGTATTCAAATCCTGCCCTGTCACTTACTTGGTGTGTGATCTCCAGTAAGTTACCCTACAGGGCAGAAGCTAGTGAACCATTCTCCAAATCCTTCCCTCTTTCCTCCTGGAGATATGACTAGGCTCTATCTCTTAGCCTCCTTTGCTGTTAAGAGTAACCATGAGATTGAGTTCTGGCCACGGGAACGTGGGTGGAAATTCTGGCCCACAAAAACCACGGAGTCCTCCATTATCTCAAATCACCCTGGCTGCTGGCCTGGTATGAATGTCCAGGGCAACCTTGGAAGCCATGTGTGGAAGACAGCAGGGCCTCCCTCCGTGCCTGGAGTAGACACTCCACCCCACCCTCCACCGGTGCTGCCAATGGAATTTTACATGATTAAGAAATAACCTTTGGGTGATTAAGGAATCAGCTTCCCTTTTGTTAATCCAATGAGATTTCAGGTTTATGTTACAGCGGTTTGCTTTACCCTAATCAATATACTTAACTTCTTAATTTCTCTAAACTCCACTTGCCTCTTCAGGATAATTCTAGCACCTACCTTCCATAGTGTTGTTAAGAGGATTAGAAGAGAAGCAATGAATACAAAGTACCCTAATGCACAGTGCCTGGCAAAAACTAAGTACACAAGAAAGATCCATTACTATTATTCTGTGAAGCCTGTTGTTAATTACTGCTGTTATGTTTGATGTAATAGAAGGCTCTCGCACACATTAAAATGCCCATTCCCTGCTACCTGAAATTCCACCATTCCTTTCTGTAAATCAAAGTCCTCTCTTTTAAAGAGTAACTTTCCCACCTTTAATTATAAAATAAACATGTTTATATGTTTAATGCAAAAATAGTGTAAATAATACAGAACTTCTAAAGAACAAACTATTGATCATCCATAATCCTATCATCCAGAGATAATCACTGCTAGCATTTTAGCATATGTATTGCCAATTCTTTATCTATTAATACAGATATGCATACATGTAATACACGTACATATTTATAATCCAAACAGGGATAATACTAAACACATAGCTGCTTTTTCCACCTAATATTTTATCTGGAACAGTCCCTATGTGTTCAAATATACTTTGAAAAGATGATGTTTGATGGGTGCTTATGGGTGTATAAAAAGTTATTTAACTATTGTATGGATAAATCACACTTTATTTAACCATTCCTTTCATGTAGCATATTTTTGTTGCTTCTATCAGAATAATCTATGTGGAATATATCTCCTTGTATATAAAATCTTTGCCTATGATTATTTGCCATTTCTGCTTTTATTTTCTTTATTTGGACCTTTAGAAATAATATTTGACCCTCAAAATGATAGAATAACTGATACTTATTTCATCGTGATTTGTTTTATCTTTCCTATTTTTTTTTTCTTGTGGTTTTAAAAGCAAAAATGCCCTGGAAAAGCCCACAGATCTTTCCCTGAAGGTCTCATAGTAATACATTTATCAGATTGCTTTATTTGCAGAAAGGAAAGATTAGGCTGTATCTAAATTGTGAAAGTTCGAGGTAAAAGGAGTTCTGAGAGGGGGGAAAGAGACAGGAAGTGGAAGATTCAAGATAAAATCTCTGCCTTTCTTACAATTTACATGTGAAGGGACGTCTCCTCTTCTCCTGTTGTCCCAACTATCACCAGTGGATGAGCTACTATATTTCCTCCTTTTATACTCAGCCAGATGCAAAAAGAACATGAAGCATTAACAAGCAAGGATCTTGCTTAATTGGGTTTTTGCTGAGCATATAGATAACATTAACATAAGAGTAAACAATAGCATCAATGAAACATAATCCTTGCAGGACCTCCTGTTTATTGAATGGCTTGGGCCAGTGTCTGCAGATAAATTAATAATGATTCCAGCTTCCTCTGTCTCTGGCAGCTAAATCAATGCCCACTCTTTAGATCGAGGAGATGCAATATTTCTCCACTACGTGTATCTTGATAAAATGGTTGAAAATACATAGGAATACAGTTTGCATCCTTCTTGGAAGGTCTCTATATAAAATATGTAATTTTATATTCCCACAGCTGGAGTGAACCACGTGAGTCCGCGCAACTGGTTTGGCACGTGCAGCAGAGTTGTTACCTAAGGTAAATGCTCTCCTATCTCATTTGCATTTACTTCCAAATTGTTATCTATCCTCTTGGGTGAAGGTCTAGTCACAGATATTTACTGAAATGACTATGTAGCTCTGCTTTCCCCTCAGGCTTCTATCAAAGTGTAACATTAAAATGACGGACACACATCTGCCTTTCTAACTGTCTTCACACAAAGAATGGTCATTCGCAAAAACATTCTCTTCAAATAAAAAGGGCAACAGTATGAGGTACAATCCGGGTCCCAGCAGGAAACAGATGGCACACTCACATTAGAATAATTCATGGAGCATTTAATGAAGGGACTATTTATAAAGGTGTGGGCAGGGTGTAGGGAAACCACAAGTGATAGAACGAATACTCCAAGTCTAGTAAACAGTGGGGCAGTGAGCAGCCCTAGGCCTGGGAGGCCAGTTACGGAACCCAGAAAGGATAGAATCATGTGGAAATGTCTGTGTTGACTTACTTTTGATAGAAGGAGGCAGCCAGCCCTGGGTGACCCTGTGGGGAAAGAGTCCAAGAAATAAACACCTGGACCTCACTCTCCTCGACCTCTTGATTTCCCGCTGGGATTTGCTTTGGTAGAGCCCAACCCGAAGTCCGACTGTGGAATAGCCCATACAAGTCAGTCTTCCAGAGTAGTGAGTTGGGAGAGAAGAGGGAAGGTGAAGAATGTACATGGAGACACATGGAAGATAGCTGGCAAAGGGGGAAAGACCAAGAGTTTGGCTTGCATGTGCCACTATGAGACACCTATTAGACATCAAGAGGAGGTGTCAGGTAGGCAGCTGCATCTGTGACTGGTTCAGGCCGAGGCCTGACCTGGAAATACACACTTGGGACCCAGCACATAGCTGCTTTTTATAATATCTTTTTTTTTTAAGATTTTATTTATTTATTTGACAGAGAGCACAAGCAGGGGGAGCAGCAGGCAGAGGGAGAGGGAGAAGCAGGCTTCCCACTGAGCAGGGAGCCCGATGCGGGGCTCGATCCCAGGACCCTGGGATCATGACCTGAGCCAAAGGCAGACGCTTAACAACTGAGCCACCCAGGCGCCCCAGGTGTGTTTTAAAGTGGTAAGACTAATGGTGGTCATAAAGGGGTATGGGGAAACACAAGGACCATGGGCAGAGATCTAAGCCTCTTCGAGCGAAGAGGGTAGACAGAAAGGAAAGCTCAAGAGTGATAGAAACTGGAGGGCAGGTGAGCAAAGAGGGAGCATGGAGGGCAAGGAGGGACCAAGTGCCAGAGTCACAGGCAGCCCATGGGTCGACTTGGAGGAAACACGAGCCCTGGCTGGCATCACTGGGGACCTCTCTGTGTTGCAGTGGGGCCTGCAGGGCCAGAGCCTGAACATGTGGGAGAGAATGGGAGCAGGAGGGTGGAGATTGTGAGTGTGAGCAACTCTTGTGAGGAGTTTCAGCTGCAAAGATGGGGAAAGAAATGGGAGAGAGCACTCACAGGGAACGTAGAGGCAAGAGAAGGTCGATTATTTTTTTTTTTT
>NC_138377.1:57952626-58003809 GCF_054177405.1 Leptonychotes weddellii
GGGCAACGTGATGCCCCCAGCTTTGTTTTTCTTTTTCAACATCTCCTTGGCAATTCGGGGTCTTTTCTGATTCCATACAAATTTTAGGATTGTTTGTTCCAGCACTTTGAAAAATGTCATTGGAATTTTGATCGGGATGAGCACTGGGTATTAAATGTAAGTGATGAATCACTAAATTCTACTCCTGAAAACAATATTACACTACATGTTAACTAGAATTTAAATAAAAATTTGAAAAAAAAAATAAAGGAGAGCTGTAATGTTAAGATATGAGGAATCACTGCCTTACAACTCATTAAAAAATATAAAATAAATAAATAAATAAATTTTGAGTAAAGCAGACTGTCCTCCATAATGTGGGTAGGCCTCTCAATTGATTAAAGACATGAATACAAGAAAAGACTGACCTCCCTAAGCAAGAAAGGAATCCTGGCAACAAATAGCTTTTGGACTTGAATCACATCAGCTCTTTCCTGGTCTCCAGCCTGACAGTCTTTTGACTTGAATCACAACATCAGATCTTCCATGAGTCTGCATCCTGCCAACCTACCCTACAGATTTTGGATTCACCTATCTCCATAACTGTGTGAGCCAATTCCTTAAAATATATCTCTCTCCATGAAAATCAATCAACATGATATACCACATTAAAAAAATGAAGGATAAAATCATACAATCATCTCAAGAGATGCAGAAAAAGCATTTGACAAAATCCAACATTCATTCATGATAAGAAAAAAAACCTCTAAACAATGTGGGTACAGAGAGAACACAACTCAACATAGTAAAGGCCATATATGTCAAACCCATAGCTAACTTCACCTTCAATGGTGAAAAGCTGAAAGCTTTTCCTCTAAGATCAGAAACAAGGCAAGGATATCCACTCTCACCACTTTTATGCAACATAATACTAGAAGTCATAACCACAGCAATCAGACAAGGAAAGAAAATAAAGAAAAAGAAAGGAATGGGAGGGGAGGGGAGAGGAGGGAAGAGAAGGCAAGGACATCTGAATTGGTAACGAAGAAGTAAAACTGTCACTATTTGCAGATGACATGGTACTATATATAGAAAACCATTAAGGCTCCAACAACAACAACAACAACAAAGTTAGAATAAATGAATTCAGTAAAGTTGGAGGATACAAAACTTATATACAGAAATCTGTTTCTATACACTAATAAACTAGTAAACAGAAATCAAGAAAATGATCCCATTTACAATTGTATAAAAAAAGAATAAAATACCTAGAAATAAATTTAACCCAGGAGGTGAAAGACCTGTACTCTGAAAACTAAAAGACACTGATGAAAGAAATTGAAGATGACATAAATAAATGGAAAGATATACCACACTCATGGATTGGAAGAATTAATATTGTTAAAATGTCCATACTACCCAAAGCAATCTACAGATTCAATAAAATCCATATCAAAGTATCAAGAGCTTTTTCAAAGAATAGAACAAATAATCCTAAAATTGGTATGGAACCATAAAAGACCCCAAATAGCCAAAGCAACTTTGAAAAAGAAGAATAAAGCCGGAGGTATCACACTCCCAGATTTCAAATTATACTACAAAGCTGTAGTAACCAAATCAGTATGGTACTGGCATAAAAACTGATACATAGATCAATGGAACAGAACAGACAGCCCAGAAATAAATTCATGCTCATATGGTCAATTAACCTGACAAAGGAGGAAAGAACATACAATGGGAAAAAGAGTTTTCTTCAATAAATGGTGTTGGGGAAATAATAGCTACATGCCAAAGAATGAAAATCAACCATTTTCTTATATGATATACAAAAATAAACTCAAAATGGATTAAAGACCTAAATGTAAAACCTGAAATCATAAAACTCGTAAATGAAAACATATGCAGTAAACTCTTGGGACATTGGTCTTAGCAATATTTTTTTGGATCCATCTCTTCATACAAGGAAAACAAAAGCAAAAATAAACTATTGGAACTACATAAATTTAAAAAGCTTTTGCACAGCAAAGGAGACCATCAACAGAACAAAAAGGCAATCTGCTGAATGGGAGAAGATATTTGCAAATGGCGTATCTGATGGGGTTAATATGTAAAATATATAAAGAACCCATACAACTCAACACCAAAAAACAAACAATCTGATTAAAATGGTCAGAGGACCTGACTAAACATTTTTCCAAAGATGACGGTGAGATGGTCAACAGACACGTGAAAAGATGCTCAATATGACTAATCATTGGGGAAATGCTAATCAAAACCACAATGAGATATCACTTCATACTGTCACAATTGCTAGGATCAAAACACAAGTAATAACAAGTGTTGGCAAAGGATGCAAAGAAAAGGGAACACTTGCGTAATGATGGTAAGAATGTAAATTGGTATACCCACCATGGAAAACAGTATGAGGTTCCTCAAAAATTAAAAACAGAAATACCATACAATTCAGCAATTCCACTTGTAGGTATTTACCAAAGAAAATAAAAACACTAACCAAAAAGATATATGCACCCCTATGTTCATAGCAGCATTATTTACAATAGCCAAGATATGGAAGCAACTGAAGTATCCATCAATAGATGAATGGATAAAGAAATGTAGTATATATACACAATGAAATATTATTTGGCCATAAAAAAAGAATGACATCTTGCCATTTGAAACAACATGAATGGACCTAAAGGGTATTATGCTAAACAAAACAGAAACAAATTCTTAAATACAGAGAACTAGTGATTGCCAGAGGGGATAGAGGATAGGGAAATTGGTAAAGGGGATTAAGAGGTACAAACTTCCAGTTAATAAAATAAGTAAGTCATGGGGATATAAAGTGTAACTTGGAATATAGTAAATAATACTGTAATAACTTTGTATGATGACAGATGGTAACTATACTTACCATGGTATTTTGTAGTGTCACTATATTGTACATCTCAAACTAATACTGTATTTCAATTGATAACTTCAATAATAAATAGATACATAAGTAATCTCTGAATCAATAAATAGATAAGTAGACATAGCTACATCCACCTTTCTACCTACCTATACATACTCACACCCTAATAGTTCAGTTTCTCTGGAGAATCCTAACTAATCCAGGAGGTAAGTCCAGAGAGAGGGGAAGGACTGAGTGAAGAGTCCAATAAAGGTATTGGAAGTCCAGAAAAGCAACTTTAGAGAGGGTAAGGGAACATGAGAACAAGAAGGACAGTTAAGTTACTACACCCAGAGTTCAGAGAGTTTCAGATTTCAGATGCAGAGTGGATGTAAATGAGAACAAAGTCAGAGGGCTGAAGGAAGAGAATGTGGAAAGTGAAAACGCCTTTGGGGCTCAAGAGCTGCACATGGAAGCAGTGCACTCTGTGACCATGGGGACTGGAACAAAGAGAAGACTGTGAGCCAAGGCATCAGGAGACAGGCAGGGCTGCCTGCTAACATTTTCCAGTGGCTCCTTATCATCTGCAGAGAAAGTCACCTTCACATGGCCCTTTGCACCTTTCCAGCTCACCTCTCCTCAGCTCCAGTCCAGCCACACTGACCTCCGTGTCTATGGTCTGGAAGTTGACTAAGCTCTCAGCCTTCAAGCTTTTGCAATCCACTCCTCACCCCACTTCTCTCTCTTCATACTGGCAGCTTCAAAGGAAACCAAAACAAATCTTCACCTTGACAAGCAGTCTTAAAAAACCAAAGACCATCTGAGCAATAGTCTCTTAAAAGGTCAGGAAAATTTCTTCCTATACTCAGTGGTTAGCTACATCTTGAATGAAACAAATTGCACTTTTCTGTGGAACTGCAGGTTCTATTTTCCTTTTAAAAGTTTCAGATTGCACAATCCCAATCACATCCCAGAATTTGAGCTTTCTAGGTTTGATTCAGGTAGCATCAGAGAACTGTATTAATTACCTGCAAAGGTGACAGAGGCAGCAGCACGTGGCAACAGGTGGACTCACATCCAAGCTCTTATTTTTTTGCATACCATTGTCCATTGCTGTCTCTCTTCCAATTTCAATGTTTAGTGCAGATATACGCTTTGTGCATTGATTTCTTTTCCTATTCTTGATTTTCCCTCTACAGCCTCTCTTGAACCTAGTGCTTTATTTAAAAAGTGGTAAATAAAACATGAACTTGGTTTTTACTTTTAAAGCATGAGGTGGTTCAATAAATAGAAGAGTGGATGGATGTTAATCAATTACACTTGATTCATGGCTTTCCAACAGATATCTGGATCAGAGACTCTGGCAGTAAACTTTAAGAAACAAGGAACTCTGAGTTCTTTCCTTGGCCTGAGGAAAATTTAACCCCTTTTGCTCATTTTCTTCCTTCCATAAAGACTGTATGGGGCTGGGGAGAGACTTTAGGGGACTGGAGTGACTCCATTCTAAGTGACTACCCTTGTGTGTTCACTCACCTTCCCAGACCATCCTTCAAGTCCCCCCAGTAACTCAGACAACAGCATTATTAGATGGTCAGAGTCTCCCACAAGTGACCCTTCTTTCTACAATTAAGGAGGCTGAAGCTCTTAGTGGTAGAAATAAGTATGATTTCTATTTTCCTTAGACTAAATGCTCTCCTTCCTTAATAAGCTTCTCCTCATTCACAGTGAAATTGAAAACACAGCCTTTTCCTGATGACCAGATGGCCCAGGAAATTTAATCACTTCAAGCACTGCACAGTTCCTCCCCACCACCGTCCATGGTGGGGAAACCAGAGGCACAATCCTTATTCCTCCCAGATGCCAACCTCTCTTGAGTGCTTCCTTCAATCATTATTTTTTAAAAGCCAGAGCAATGGAGTTGGGAGAAAGCAATATTTCTTTAAAGCCATAAAATAAAACAAATCTTTCAGAGGAGAGAAAGAGTAAGTGAATAAAAGAAATGAGTCAAAGTGACATTCTTCATTAATATTTAACTCAACAAGGATGCCACTTATATTTATTCTAACTTATCTGGAATAATTGCGTTTGAATTAAAATTTCCCTTCAAATTCATATCGAGGTTTTCAGTGAGTAAAGCAAAGAAATTCTGATGGATAACGTAGGGTAATATGAATAGAATCTTACATCAGTTGACATCCACTTAATACTGTGGACTGTTTCAGCTAATAAAAGCCTATCATGATTCCTGAGTTTCTCTGGGTATATTTTCCTTTGACAGTCTTACATAGGTAAGTTTATTAAACTTTCCAAACCTGTTTCTTCCACCTGAAAAAAAAAAATGCGTACCTTAGGCTTACCAATATATGAAAATAATAGAGGGGAAAAAAATCATATTAGTATGGCACATTCCAGGAGAGATAATTTTTTTTAAAGATTTTATTTATTTATTTTTGAGACAGAGAGAACAAGCACAAGCAGGGAGGAGGGGCAGAGGGAGAGGGAGAAGCAGACTCCTTCACTGAGCAGGGAGCCCGATGCAGCACTCAATCCCAGGATCCTGGGATCATGACTTGAACCGAAGGCAAACGCTTAACCGACTGAGCCACCCAGGCTTCCTCCAGCACAGATAAATTAACTATACCAAAGGAGATTTCCCCCTATAGTTTGCTCTCTTATATCATCAGGAAATCAACCCTCACCTCCTTCCTCAAACCAATTTTGAAGATGGTAACTAATGCTCTTATTTACATGGGAATTGATAACTCCTTCAATTACTGCTGAAAATAATAACATGTTAAGGTTGCTATGAACTGTCAAGGAAAATTAGTTTGCAACAGGGATTTTTATTAACAGAATTGAGAAGTGAAACCAAAACTGAAGTGGCAGCACCTATTCTGCATTTGGAAAATATGCTCTTAGAAAATGTACAAGCAAGTCACATCCACACTTGTTTCTAAAAGCTCAGGACACTAAAGTGTTCTAAAGAGCAGGGCAATAAAGCCACCATTCAGAAATAAAAGTGGATTATACAGGTTCCAGATGAAATGCTTAGATGACAGATTTTTCTCTTTCCAGTACTTCATTTTATAAAAAAAGCAACTTGACTAAATAGCTCCTGTGTCTTATTCTCTACTAACAGGAAGTGATTATAATGAATCTCCATTTTTGATATTCCTTGCAAAATGTAATTAACTGGAAGCCTTAGACAGATAGAAAAATCTTGTTTATACAAAAATTCCTCCTCAGAAAGGATAGAAATCTCCGTGATTCAACAGAAAACAATTAGTCGCTAATTCAAGACAGTAAAAACTTTTCTCTCCTCATCACAAAAGACATAAACTAATGAAATGTTTTGATATTTTTCCTTGTTAGTGATTTTACGCACACGAGGTATAAAAATTGGTTAGTGTGGAGGGAGACTAAATAATGTTAAGTGTTCCAAGCAACAGTCTGAACGCTAATTAAAGAGTAAGGACCTAGGTTCAGAGCCATGTTTTTTCCTCTTCCAAAAACACATTGAGCCTGGAATCTGAACTAAAGGGTCACAGAATATTTACTTTAAAATTTTCTAGTCGGTAGAAGAAAACACTTCTTTGCTACAAAGGCGCAAACATGACCTAACATTCCCTATAAATCTTGAGCAAGGAAAATAGGATGTAATAGGGGGGGAAAAAAGCCCAAATTTTAGTTCCTAAAATAAACTTTATGCAATCACAGGAAGCATTTAGATCCCTTTTTTTCCTCCTCTTGTAGGAAAATGAAACAATCTCTGGGCCACAGGAAATAACACAAATTTTAGAAAATCCCTGTGGTATTAGAGAAAAAAACTTCAAGTGGATCTTTTCTGAGTCCCTTAGATGACGTAAAGGACAACAGATGTTCAAAGACTCAGGGACTTCAAGAAGTAATTAGTTCATACTGGCAAGAGGGACAACTCCATCTGAGGTGCAGGAAAATAGGACAGCAGAGCCACACACATAACACTACAAACAATATTGTCTGCACACAACTAGCCCTGGGCTTCATTTTGGCAAAAAGGGCAACTGCAAGGAGAGTAATGAGGGCAAGAAGTACAGAAGAAAGAAGGGATGGGGGGGAGGGACTGAGGAAAGAAGAGAAGGGATGGGACAATTTAATTTTAAGTTGCCGGCAGATTTTACTAAAACCAAGTAAAAATATGGGCATGTCAATAATTGATGGGACAATTTCAGAAAAATCAACAATTCATAACTGCAGATATAACGCATATGAAAAAATTCATATCATAATGTAACTGGGTAGGAGAAAAGGTTTATAATGTTTTAACTAAATTTAATTACAGGTATCTAAAGAATAAATCCTGTGAAATCTACTTTCTGCCTTAAAAATATTTTCTCTTAGAATACCCAGTTAGGAGGGTATTTTTGGCATTGCTACATAGGGCACATTAGTAGACCAACATTTTTATAATCTCATAGAAGACTTATCAATTAAATCCTTCTCAGGATGATAGGTCAAAAAGTGGTTTATGTAGGGTAAATCAGGAAGAACTTCATATTTTTTAGAGATTTCTTTTAACACTTCTTTTAACAATATAATCCAGTCGTCATCCCATTCAGAATATATAGTGTTGCTTTGTTCTTTTATAATAGCTGCATTGTACTCTATTGTATGGCTGCTCTACAATTTATTTAAGTCTCTGTGGAAGGAAAATGGGTGGTTGAGTGAGTAGAAGGAGAAAATATATTTTTTTCTCCAAATTATAATTTTTAAGGTTATATTTCATACAAAGAATTTGTACAAGTGGGGCACATGGGTGGCTCAGTTGGTTAAGCGTCTGACGCTTGATTTCAGCTCAGGTCATGATCTCAGGGTCATGAGATCAAGCCCTGTGCCGGGCTCCATACTGGGCATGGAGCCTGCTTGAGATTCTCTCACTCTCCCCTTTTCTCTCTCTCTCTCTCTAAAAAAAAAAAAAGTACAAGTGAGCTAAGAATTAAAAAAATATCTATGACCGCTCTCATCCACTCACCCTCCCAACTTAAAAAAACAAAAACAACTAGTTTACCAAAACTGTAGCTATCTTTGTGCTCCTTTCCTGCCTCATCCCCCACTGACACCCTAGAAGTAACAGTTACCCACAGGTTTTTAGGAAAATTTAATCACATGTATATATGACTATTATCATATATTACTTGAGGTTTTTTGAACTTTATAAAACGGTATACTATAGTCTTCCGTAACTTGCCATTTTCACACATTATGTTTCTAAGATTATCCATTTTTATAAACAGCTGCAGTTCATTATCACTCCTGCATATTCTACTGTGTGACTATACTACAAGGAATTTATCCACTCTTTTGTTTCTGGACATTTGGGTTATTTGCAGATTTTTGCTACTCTGAATAGCACTGCTATGAACATTCTCATATGTGTCTTCTGGTGCACATGTGCAAGAAATACTAGGAAACACCCAGAGCAGAGTAGTAAGTTATGTGACTGTAATATTATAACAACGTGTTCTCCAGAGTGGTTGTTTACCACTTTACCAGCAATGTCTAAGACACATGCCTTTCAACACTTTTTGTAAGACTTAATTTTTACAACCCAGTGCATACACAATGGCATCTCATTGGTTTTGATTTGTATTTTCTTGATTACTACTGGGATTGAGCTTCTTTTGTTTATTGGACATTCATATTTTCTCTCCTGTGAAATACCTGTTTTGTTTGTATTGCCCAATTTTCAATTAGGTCACCCTTTTTTTCCTTATTTATTTGTAAGTTGTTCTTGCATTATTCCAAATAACTAATTATAGGTGCTGCAATATGTTCTCTCAGTTTATGGTTTATCTCATTTTCTATATGTCTTCTACTGAAGAGACATTCTTAATTTTAATGCAGCCAAATTTATCAATCTTCTCTTTTATGATTAGGGTTGTTTGTATAAGAGATTCTTCCCCCTAAGGTCACAAAGGTCCCATATTTTCTTCAAAAGTTTATAATTTTACCTTTACTGGGTGTTATATGAAAACAATGAATCGTGGATCACTGCACCAAAAACTAATGATGTATTGTATGGTGACTAACATAATAAAATAAAATTTAAAAAAATAATTTTACCTTTTAAAGTTGATTTTATATGGCATGAGGAAGGGATCCATTCTTTTCCATATAGATAACCAGTTGTCCCAGCACTGTTTCCCCCATCTGCAATACCATTTTGTCATAAGTCAAGTGTTCAAATATGTACAGACTGTTTCTGGGCTCTCTTATTTTCTATTCTTGTGTTAACAACAAACTGTCTTAATTACTATAAATTCATAGTAAGTTTTGATATCTGGTAACGCAAGTTGCTTTCCTCCTCCTCCTCCTCTTCTTCCTTCTTATTTTCTTAAACAGGACTTTCTCAGCTATTCTTGCATCTTTGTTCTTCATATAGATATTTCAGTCAGATTGTTAAGCTTTATTAAAAAGGACAATTATTTTTCATGTAATGCCTTTTTATACCTTTTACATTTTGTCTGGAAGCCACGTATTACAAATAAAAAATAATTCTTAAAAAATCTTATGACTGCCCATTGTGCCAAGGTCAATCTGCACTTCATGTCATTTAAGGCCCGCTGTAATCTGATTAGTTTTCCAGCCTATTACCCATTACTTCCAAATAGGAAACTACATCTCTAAATAGGCTAGTTTTTCTAAAGCTCTCTCTTGTAAACCACAGTCAGCCCACTTATACCCCATCCTTGCTCATATTATTTCCTCATATTAAACCACCTATTCTTCAAACCTGATTGCAGATCTTTCTCCAATCCAGTTCCCTAAAACTACTAATGTACTTAAAGTCAGAGTTTGGCTCTTATTAGTTTTAAATTTTATTTGTGATAATTTAGTGTCCTCAATTAAAGTATGAGCTTCCTAGGGCAACTATGGACTACAAGAGTTAAAGAAATATTTTTGATGGGCTCTTTTCCATGTTAAATGGATTTTAGACTAATCACCGTTGCCAACCTTTGGGTCCACTCACAATAAGGTCTTTTTATTTGGATATGTTGTCTTGCTTTTGTACTTGATGTAGGTGGGTAACTATGATTAGTGAACTACAAGAGAAAGCCAATGCTTAATGGAATTCATTTGCAAGGGACTTTTACAACTTAATTTGAAAATTCCTTCATCAGCAGAGACAGCCTAATAACATGTTCTTGTAGTAGTTTACAATGTATCTATATAGCTCTCCATCTGAAGAGATGATAAAGAAACAAGTGTGTGAACCATAATTAAATCCATTAGGCACAGTGTGAGAAATAATGTTTAAACAACAGTTCAACAGCAGCAACACCCATATTCTTCAAAATCTCTTCTAATGCTTGAAACAGATATAGTTGAAGATAATTTATTGTTCTTATTTTACTTCTCAATTAAAATAATAAAAATTAAAAATCATTATTGCTTGATATATTCACTTTGTAGAAGACAACTAATGTTGCTGTAAAGGCCCAAACTAATTTGCAATAGTATAAAAATTAGCGAAGGCATAGGGTATGAATGAGCTGAAATAAAAACCAACAACAATGAAACTTAAAAATATCTATATAAGACTACAAATAATAAAGAACAAGAAAGTAGTTTGAAAAAATCTTCAACTAAATGACCACTTTTCGTCTTTTTTTATTAAAGGGTATTCTTTTTTGTATTAAACATCTTTTATGTATTAGCCAACTTATCTGTTGTTATAAACCTAACATTTCTGGGGATAAAAGTCAGCTACTTTTCAATTAATAAGTTGGAAGTATAGCACATCATTATATAGGTCATTCAATTTCAGAGTTTAACAAGATTTTCAAAGCACTGATATGCTTTACACTGAAGACTGGATTTAAATGTTATTTAAGTAAAGGTTTCTGATTAGGAAAGTGGTCTATGACCAAGTTCTATTGTCATTGTACTCCATGGAAACTTTAAGCCAAATTATTTAAAAATAGTTCTAAATGTGAAAACAATTTGCTGCTTCAGATCACACAATAGGATATGGCAGAAGAAAGGAAAGAAAGCAAGTAATTGAATTGATTATCCTTCAAGTTTCAACCCAAAATCTAAACATCAATAGTCATTCAAAATAGCTCAAGAGAGAATGTTCATCTAGTTTTCAATAAGCTTTTTTAGATAGAAAAAAAAAATGAGAGTCAAAAAAAAAAAAAAGAAAAAGAAAAAGGGATTTGAAAATAACCATACATGGAATTGTGACATGTTAGGCATTTGAAAAGGGTTATCTTTTTATAAAAATACTATTCTAAAAAGTATAATCCAATATCAGAAAGCAATTCATTACTGCATCATTCTTTTTTTTATAACTTTATTCTGATATAACTGATGCACAGTAAACTGCACATATTTATTTATTTATTAAATATTTATTTGTTTTAGAGAGAGAGAGAAAAGGGCATGCAGGCAGGAGGAGGGGCAGAGGGAGAGACAGAATCTCAAGGAGGCTCCCCACTGAGCATAGAGCTCAATCTCATGACCCTGAAAGCATGACCTGAGCCAAAACTAAGAGTCTGCCGCTCAACCAACTGAATCACCCAGATGCCCCAAACTGCACATATTTAAAGTATACAAGTTGATTGGTTTTGGCCACAGTATATACTGTAAAACCTCACTATAATCAAGTTATTGAACATCTCTATCACTTCCCAAAGTTTCCTTATTTCCTTTTTAATTCTTCCCTCTCTCCATCCCTTTCTCTCCCAACACCCATCCCTAGGCAACCACTGATTCACTTTTCAAGTAGTTAAGTATGCATTTTCTAGAAATTATATAAATGGAATTACACAGGGGTGCCTGGGTGGTGGAGTCGGTTGAGCGTGGGACTCTTGGTTTCTGCTCAGGTTGTGATCTCAGGGTCGTGGGATGGAACCCTGTGTGGGGTTCCATGCTCAGTGAGGGGTCTGCTTGTCCCTATCCCTCTGTTCCTCCACCGGCTCACACTCTCTCTCAAACAAACAAATAAATAAGATCTTTAAAAAAAAAATAAATGGAATTATACAGGTTCCACTTTTTTTGTCTACCACTTTCACTCAGCATTGATTTATTAATATTGTATCAATAATTCATTCCATTTGTTTCTATGAAGTACTCTACTGCATAGATAGAGCAAATCTGGTGTGTCCGTTCACCATATGGTACACGTATGAGTTGTTTCCAGCTTTTGGATATTATAAACAAAACTGGTAGGAATATTTATTTATAGATAAGTCTTCAGGGGATATATGTTTTGTTTCTCTTGGGTAAATATGCAGGAGAATAGTTAGATTGTATGTTAGTGCATGTTTAACTCTTTTAGAATATGACAGACTGCTTTCCAAATGTAAATGTACCATTTTACATTTCCATCAACAGTGTATGAGATAGAATTCCAGTAGATCCATATCAACACCAAGAGTTAGTGTGGTCAGTCTTTTTCACTGGCTGTGTAGTGATATCTCATTGTGGGGTTTTGTTTTGTATTGGTGACTTTTTTGGCATTTTCCTAGTGACTAAAGATGTTGAGCACTTTTCACGTTATTTTTCAGTGGTATCTTTTTCTTCGTGAAGTCTCTAGTCAAATCCTTTGCCCATTTTAAAATTAGGGATTTTTCTCTGGTCTTTCTAATGGATTGTAAGAGTTCTTTATATAGTTTAGATACAAATTCTTTGTCAGATATGTTTTATGTTTTCTCTGAAGTTTGAAAATTGTCTTTTCTTAACTGTTTTTAAACACTTGTTTTAATTTTTATGAAGTACCATTTAACCTTTTCTTTTATAGTTTTATAGTGATTTTTCTATGTCCTATTTAAGAAATCTTTGCCTAACTTAAGATTATGAAGGTTTTCTCCTATATTTTCCTTCTAGAAGTTTCATAGTTTTAGATTTTGTATTTAGGTGTATGATCCATTTTAATTTGTAGATATGTAGATATAAAGTTTCATTTCTTTGCAAAAGATTGTCTCATTGTTAGAGAATAGTTGCTGAAAAGATTATCCATTCCTCACTGAATTGCCTCAGCACCTTTATTGAAAATCAAGTTATCATATCAGTTTATGTCTATTTATAAACTCTCTATTCTGTTCCATGGATCTACACATCTATCTGTACACCAAAACCACAATGTCTTGATTACTGTAGCTTTATAAAAAGTCTTGAAATCAGGTAACGTATGTCCTCTGACTTTAATCTTTTTTCAAAACTGTTTTCACTATCCTAGACCCTCTTTATTTCCATATAAATTTGAGACTCAAGTTGTCAACTTCAGCAAGAGAGTCTCCTGGGATTCTGATTGGAATTGCCTTGGATATAGTTCCATCTGAGGAGAACAGATGTCTTAACAATATTAAGTATTCCAAACCATGAATGTGATCACTCACCATTTATATGTTTCTTTGATTTATTAGTGTTTTGCATTTGTCCACATCTTATTAGATTTATATCTAAATATTTGTTTTTTGTGCTATTATAAACTGCACTTTTTTTCAACTTCCCATCATTCATTGCTAGTATATAGGAATAAAATAGATTTTTGTATACTAACCTTGTATACTGCAACTCTGCTAAATTGACTTCTTTGTTCTAGTTACTTTTTTGTCTATTTTGGGGGATTTTTTTCCATAGACAATCATGTCATCTGTGAATGAAGACAGTTATATTTCTTCCTTTCCAATCTATATGCTTTTATTTCTTTTTCTATTGCACTGATAAAACCTCCAGTATGATATTGAATAAAAATGGTGAGCTTAGACAACCTTGCCTTGGTCCCAATCTTAGAAGGAAAGTAGGGTCACCATTAGTTATGATATTAGCTGTAAATTTTTTTGTAGATACTATCAGGTTAAAAATGTTGTCTTTTATTCCTTCCTTGCTGAGAATTGTTATCATAAATAAATGCTAACTTTGTCATTTGCTTTTTATGCATCTATTAGGATAAATATATGGTGTTTCTTCTTTAGTCTGTTCTTTAATCTGTTATTTACACTGATTTATTTTCAAATGTTTAAGCAACCCTGCATTCCCAGGATAATGACCTCTTGGTCACAATGTGTTATTCTTTTTATACATGATGGATTCAATTAAATAATATTATGCTTAATAATTAGTATCTATGGTTATGAGGAATGTTTATCTGTAGTCTCCTTGTACTGTCTTTGGTTTAGTTATCAGGGTAATGCTAGCTTCAAAAAATGAGGTAGGAAGTGCTCCCTCCTCTTCTGTCTTCTGGAAGAGTTTCTACAGAACTAGCATTATTTCTTCCATAAATGCTGGTATATATTTTTCCAGTGATGACATCCAGGGCTGGGGGTCACTTTGTTGATTCTTAACTACAAATTACATTTCTTTACATAATTTATGACTATTCAGGTTATCTACTTCTTGAGTAAGCTTTAGTAGTATTTTTCAAGGAATCTATTTCATCTGAGTTGTGAATTTTATGGGCATAAAATTGTTTGTAATAGCTCTTATTGTACTTTTAATGTCTGTAGGACCTTAGTAATATCCCCTCTTTCATTCGTAACGTTGGTAATTTAAGTCTGACTGTCTCTCCTCTAAATGAGTCTGGCTACTGGTTTGTCAGTTTTGTTCACTTTTCAAAACACCAGCTTTTGATTTCACTGATTTTCTCTACTGCTTTTCTTCTCAATTTCATTTGTTGCTTCCTTTTTCTGTTTGTTTTGGTTTAACTTATTCTTCTATCTCCAGGTTCTTAATAGATAAGATTATTTCATTGATAGATTTCTTCTTCTCTAGTGTAAGCATTTAATGCTATAAGTATTCCTGTAAGCACTATTTTAGGTGCATACAACAAATTTTGATGTTTTATTTCCCTTTCCATTCGGCCAAAATATTTTGTTACTGATTTGATGTTTGTTAACAATTTCCCTTGTTCCTTCCTTTTTGACATATGGGTAATTTAGAATTACTTTATTTCCAAACACTTGGAGGTTTCTTTAATTCTTATGGTAAGAGAACATGTTTTATATGATTTTAGTTATTTTAAATGTTGATGTATGTTTTATGACCCAGAATATGGAAATTTTGGTGAATGTCCCATGTGCCCTTAAAAATAATATATATTCTGTTGTTTTGAGGAGAAGTGGTCTATAAATGTTGATCATTGGTGTAGGTCTTCTAATACTTTCTGTCCTTGTTCCATCAATTACTGAGAGAGGAGTGTTGGAATCTCTGTGATTATGGGTTTGTCTGTTTTTACTTTCTAGTTTCATCAATTTTGCTTCCTATATTTCAAAGCTATTTTGTTAGGTGGACACATATTTAGGATTGTTACATCTTCTTGGCTACTTAACACCTTTATCATTATGTAATATGGATTTTCAGTCCTGGTACTGTGCCTTGTTCTGAGTTCTACCGTGTGTGATAAAACTATAGCCATTCTACTTTTCTTTAGATTAATGTTTACAATATATGTCTTTTCCATCTTTTACTTTTGGCCTATTTGTATCTTTATATTTAAAATGGATTTCTTTTAGACAATATATAGTAGGATCTTGTTTTATCCAATCTGATAATCTTTGTCTTTTAATTTGTATGTTTTGAACATTTTCATTCCTTGTAGTTATCCATATGTTTAGATAAAAATCTGCCATCTTGCAAACTGTTTTCTATTTGTTCTATCTGCTCTTTGTTCCTTTTATACTTTCTACTTCTGCTTGCTTTTGGGTTAAAGATTTACGATTCAATTTTATCTCCATTACTGGTTTATTACTTAACCCCATTTCTTTTTTAAGATTTTATTTATTTATTTGACAGAGAGAGAGATAGCGAGAGCAGGAACACAAGCAGGAGGAATGGGAGAGGGAGAAGCAGGCTTCCCGCGGAGCAGGGAGCCCGATGTGGGACTCGATCCCAGACCCTGAGATCATGACCTGAGCCGAAGGCAGACGCTCAACAACTGAGCCACCCAGGCACCCACTTAACCCCATTTTTTAAAAAAAGGTTAGTAATTGTTTAAAATTTACAGTGTTTGGCTTTAATTAATACTTCAAATAGTATTATACTTTTTCTCATATAGTATAAGAATCTTAGAGCAGTATACTCCAAATATATCCCCCTCATCTTTTGTGTTTTCATATATTTTATTTTTATATGTATTATAAATCCACAATATATTGCTATTATTTTGTATTTAGACAACTGTCTTTAAGGATGATTAAAAATAAGATAATAAGTACTTTTTAAAAAGATCTTATTTATTTATTTGACAGACAGAGAGCACAAGCTGGGGAGAGGGGCAGAGGGAGAGGGAGAAGCAGGCTTTCAGCTGAGCAGGGAGCCTGACGCGGGGCTCAACCCCAGGACCCCAGGATCATGACATGAGCCAAAGGCAGATGCTTAACTAAGGTACCCAGATGCCTCAAGACAATAAGTACTTTTTATGTTTATTTTTATTTTAACCGTTTTCAGAGATCTTCAGTTCTTTGTATAGATCAGTTTCCATCTGGTGTTCTAGTCCCTCTGCCTGATGAATTTCCTACAGCATTTATTGTAGTATAGTCTATTAATGAATTCCCTCAGCTTTTGTAAAAAAGAAGTTTTTCCTTTTTTTTTTTTTTTAAAGATTCATTTATTTGAGTGAGAGACAGCGTGAGTAGGGAGAAGGGCAGAGGGAGAGAATCTTCAAGCAGACTCTTTGCTGACCACGGAATCTGACACAGGCTAGATCCCACACCCATGAGATCATGATCTGAACCGAAACCAAGAGTTGGATGCTTAATCAACTCAGCTACCCAGGTGCCCCAAGTTTTTCCTTTTTGAATGTTATTTTCACTGACATAGGATTCTGGATTGGCAGTTTTTTAAATCTCAGTACTTTATTAATGTCCTTCCATTGTTACATGCCTTACATAGGGCAGGTCTACTGTAATTCATATTTTTGTTATCTGTATGTAATGTGAATTTTTCCATTTACTGCCTTCAAGATTTTCTTTTTATCTTTGTTTTTCCAGCAGTTTCAATCTGTTATTTGTTTTTAAAAATCCCACTTGGAGCCTTCTGAGTTCTGTGAATTTTCCAGTTTGATATCTCCCATTTTATCAAGAGAATTCTTAGCAGTTATCTCTTTAAATATTTTGTCTGTCCCAGTGTTCCTTTCTTCTTCTGAGATGCCAATTTATTCCCAGCTCTTGCTTGTGCATGTGCACATATGTGTGTGTGTAACTTTATTCTTGTCCTTCAATTTGGGTAGTTCCTATCTCCCTATATCCAAGTTCACTGATTCTTTCTTCATCTGTCAAGTTTTACTGATGAGCCCAAAGGCATTCTTGATCTGTTACTGTTTTTTTCTTCCAGCATTTCTATTTTATTTGTTCTTATGGTTTCCATCTATCTGTGAAATTCCCCATGTGCTCAAGCATGTTGTCCACATTTTCCATTAGACCTTTTAACATATTAATCATAGACGTTCCTTATTTGATAGTACAAACATCTGAGTCATCTGAGTCATCTTTGTGTCTGGTTCTGTTGAATGCTTTCTCTTTTGATAAAGGGTAGATTTTTCTTGCTTTTTATGTCCTATAATTTTTAAATATTGTTTTTTTTAATTATTCTAGTATAGTTGAAATACAATGTTATGTTAGTTTTAGGGGTACAACATGGTGATCCAACAATTCTATATATTACTCAATGCTCATCATGATAAGTGTAGTCACCATACAAAATTATTACAATATTATTGACTATATTCTCTATGCTGTACTTTTAATCTCTGTGACTTATTTATTAACTGGAAGTCTGTTTCTCTTACCTTTACCTATTTCACCCATCCCCTACATAACACTCCCCTCTAGAAATCACCAGTTCCTTCTTTGTATCTATGAGTCTGTTTCTGTTTTCTTGTTTGTTCATTTGTTTTGTTTTTCAGATTCCACATATAAGTAAAATTATATAGTATTTTTCTTCCTATGACTTATTTCACTTAGCATAATACCGTCTAGGTGTATCCATGTTGTCACAAATGGCAAAAAAATCTCATTCTTTTTTATGGCTAATATTCCATCACACACACACATACACACACATCACATTACATCACATCTTCTTTATCCATTCATCTATCAGGGGACACTTAGGTTGCTTCTATATCTTGGCTATTATAAATAATGCTACAATAAACATAGCAGTACATGTACCTTTCAAGTTAATGTTTCCTTTTTTTTTTAAGGTAAATACCCAGTAGTGGAATTATTGGATAGTATGATATTTCTATTTTTAATTTTTTGAGGAACCTCATACTGTTTTCCATGGTGGCTGCACCCATGTACATTCCCATCAACTGTACATGAAGGTTCCCTTTTCTCTACATCCTTGCCAACATTTGTTATTTTTTGTGTTTTTGATACTAGCCATTGTGACAGGTGTGAGTTATTACGGTTTTGATTTGCATTTCCCTGATGATTAGTGATGTTGAGCATCTTTTCATGTGCCTGTTGGCCATCTCTAAGTCTTCTTTGGAAAAGTATCTAATCAGATCCTTGGCCTTTTTATAATCTGATTGTTTATTTTTGGTGTTGTTTATGTTTTGGATATTAATCTCTTATTGAATGTATCATTTGCAAATATTTTCTCCCATTTGGTAGGTTGCTTTTTTGTTTTTTGATAGTTTCCTTTGCCATGCAAGAGCTTTTAATTTTGGTGTAGTCCCATTTATTTTTGCCTTTGTTTCTCCTGTCTGAGGAGACACATCCATAAATATATTGCTAAGACCAATGTCCAAGAAATTACTGCCTACATTTTCTTTTAGGAGTTTATGGCTTCAGTTCTCACATTTAGGTCATTAATCCATTTTGAGTTTATTTTTATGTATGTGTAAGAAAGTGATCCAGTTTTCCCAACACCATTTATTGAAAAAAACTTTTTGTCATTGTATATTCTTTCCCCCTTGTTATCATAGATGAATTGACCATATAAGTATGGATTTATTTCTGGGCTCTTATATCCTGTTCCATTGACTTATGTGACTATTTTTTGTGCTAGTACCATACTGTTTTGATTACTGTAACTTTGTAGTGTATCTTAAAATCTGGGATTGTGATACCTCCAGCTTTGTTTTTCTTTCTCAAGGTTGCTTTGGCTATTTAGGGTCTCTTGTGGTTCTCTAAGAATTTTAGGATTATTTGTTCTAGTTCTGTTGTCTTATAATTGTTTATACTGAATGCTGGACATCATGTGTAAAATAGTAAAAATGGAGGTAAATAGTATTTATGGCTGAAAATGTGCATGACTCTTCTTTTGTCAGAAAATGTACAGGTCTGAGTTAATTTAGTCAGGAGTCATCTTATTTAGGTTTTATTGTTATGGTTACCTTCAGTACAGCACTGGCTTCAAATCCCTCTGGCATTACCTTGTGCTTAATTTGAAGGATGGGTTGCTCTACTCTTAGCTTTTGACCTCTCTATTCATAGTCTTTACCTCTCCTCCACCAGTGGACACTGCTAATATTTGATACTTAGTGCTTGCTAGCTTGCTGTGGGCCAGGGGATTCCCCGTTGTCTTGATCCAGCCTTAGCTCAGATAAGCCCTATGGCCCTGAATCTTGGTGAATGGGCTTTCTCAGTGATACCAACCCTCCCCTCAGTGATACGATGCCTTTAGTGGCCAGGGTCAGGATGACTTCCTGTTCTCCCCCATGATTAGGGGGGTTTCCTATTTCCTCTCCTGCAGTCATAATGGGTCTTCATCTGAGGACAGTTTTACTACCCTCCCCTAGTGACTTATTGGTGTTTGTTCCACAGGGAAGGAGAGTCAGGCAAGGTTTCGTGTTTTTCTTAAAGCATCAGCTACTCTCCTTCTCCAGGCCTGTACTACTCAAGAAGGCTTTCTCTAGTCCCTTGCCCCATGCTCAATTCTTCTCTTAGGCACCCTGTGAGGTCCAGAGAGAAAAGCCTATGAGTGGATGCAAACTCCCCTGTTAACAGCTTCCAGGGGTTCTAATTTCTCTGTTATCCCACACTCAGTTTTTACCAATTTGTTAAAATTTTTCACTGGATTTTTCTTACCTGTTATTTTAAGGAGTTTGTCATCTCTTTCTTCTGTGTTTTGCCAAAGGTATATTTGCATCCTGTCTTTCCTTGAAGGGGTCTGTCTTTTCATACATTTCAGAAGATTTGGTTGCAGTGTAACTTAGGATCTCTGGTGGGTTTAAGAAAAATTATGATTTTGTAGATCATGCAGTTTTTTCTTGTTCAAAGGGTAGTATGACGCTCTTCCTAGCCTTCTCCATCCTAAGCAAAATTGAGATTCTCTAGTAGTTTGTTGTTGTTTTGAATGTCACAAGCTGGCCCTAAAATTTATATAAAAATGAAAAAAATCAAGAATTGCCAAAACGTTCTTGAAGACCAACAAGCTGATGATAAACAAAACAGTGAATTACTGGTGCAAAGGCAGACAAATAAACCAATGGGACAGAATAAAAGTCCAGAACAGATCCACAGAAACACAGACATTTAATTTACAACAAAGGTGGTACTGCAGAAAAGTAGAGGAAAAAGACAGTCCCAGTGGACAATTAGATAACCACAAGGAAAAAAAAAAACAAAACACAAAATACTTAAAGGCTACCTCACCTAATAACCAAAAAATAATTCCAGGTGGACTGTAGAACTAAATGTAGAAGGCAAAACAATGATAAAACTTCTAGAAATTAATATAGGATAATATCTTCATGACCTTGGGGCACTCCACAAAAATCAATAATCATAAAGTAAAATAATTTGAATTTGTTAAAATTAAGATTATTTGATTGTCAAAAAGACACCATTAGGAGAGTGAAAGACAAATCATAATAAAGTGGGAAAGACATCTGCAACATAGAGCTGACAAGGATTCATAAAACACTCCAACAACATAATAGAAAAATGGTCAAGAGATTTGACTGGACAGCACACAAAAGAGGAAATCTAATTAGCCAATAAATATATGTAAAGGTACTCAACTTCATTTATAACCAGGGAAATGCAAGTTAAAACCACAATGAGATACCACTAAACAACTACCAATAATTCCACTCCCAGAAATAACTCAACAGAAATTTAAGTATGGAATACCAAGAAAATATATACAACAATGCTCAGAGCAGCACCATTTGTAAGAATAAAACATTGAAATCAATCCAAATATCCATCTACAGTGGAACAGGCAAGTTGGGTATATTCCAACAACATAATATTCTACAGCAAATAATATGAATAATTGCTTTATGCAACAGAGACGTGGAGCTCAGAAACAATACAGAGCAGTTAATATAGGGCAAAATAAAAGCAATTAATATACAGCAAAATACTGTATAATTCCATTTAATATAAACTGCAAAAAATAGGCAAAACTATAATGTTGAAGGGTACAAGCTTAGGTCTTATAACATCAGTATATGGTTAACTTTGTAAGGGGAGAGGGAAGCAATTGTGAGAGAAAATACTGAAGCTTCTGTGATGTTGGTATTGGTTTACTTCTTACCTGGTTGGTAGTTACATAGGTGTCCACTTTGTAGACAACTGACCTATATATTTATGTCTCCCATGCTTTACGGTATATATATATATATATAGTATACTTCATTATAACCTCCCCCCCCCCTCTCTCTCTATATATAGTATACTTCATTATAACCTCCCCCTCTCCCCCAGAAAGCTTCTGGCCATTGGTGAACTTATTTTTTTTTTATTAGAAGTGTTTCCAATGGAGAGATGCAAGTATCTGAACTCTAATGTACTCTTTGGTTCTGATTTTCTAGGATTCTAGAACGATATTTGGTATGTTTTTTGGAGTGTGGTGATTGGGGGGGGGGGATTCTTCCCCTGTTTGGAACTGAGATACACAGAATTCAGATAAAGGTAAATAATATTACTATATTACTGACAAAAAGCTGGATTAGAGGATATGTGACCAGAGTGGGCTACCAAATGCCCAACCCTGAAATTAGATGGACTTGCCCATCCAAGTCCAAGGCAGAGATGGACAGGTTTCCCTGTAGCCTGCCTCAGAAAGCTCAGGATTTGGCTAAAATCAAAGAAATGCAGACAGAAAGAAATTTACTCATAAGATGCGTCTCTCCTCCTTCCCTGGCATGGGGTGGGGCAGCCTGTCTTCACCTTCTGGAGAGTGGAATGGAAATTCTCTAAACTCTATGGAAATGTGAAGAATAAGGAATAAATATTACCCCTAACAACAGGCAGACTAGCTGTGCTTGACAGTCTATCTTTAAAGTCAGCTCTTTGAAGCTTAGCAAAGGCTGCCATAGGCTAAATTTTAGAACAAGTTTCATTCTTGCTCTTAGAGCTACTTTTTCTTCTTCTACTTATGAACCTGCATATATACTCCAACCACCATCTTTTCAGTGGCTTTCCTGGAAGCATCTGCAGAGACTTGTGGGCAAGGGTGATTTTACATGTAGCTCTTTTCTAAGTCATGTATTTATGAGAAAAAAAAATGATCTTTCCCATTTCTCTATGAGATGTATTAAATTGGCACACAACCTTTAGTGTCTCTGGAGCTTATTTAAATCATTCTTTTTCTAGGTAAAGTTAAGCCTGGTTCAAGTACCTGCTTTTTGGTATTTAGAAGTGCTCAATGATTACTTACATTAGCCTTCTCTCAAAAAAATGATAAAAACAGAAATATATATAAAGTCATTTCCTCCTCACAGTGATGAAGGTTGATTACTGTGTATTCACAAATACTTTTATTCATGATTTTAATTAGCATGGATAATTTGGCCCAAGTCATTTCAGTTCAGGCACAGTAGCACATGTTTGTTTTATTTAATTAAACTTTTATTTTTATTTTGAGGTAATTGTAGATTCACATGCAGTTGTAAGAAATAATGCAGATTCCATTGTGCCCTTTTACCCAATTTCCTCCAATAATAACATCTTGCAAAACTATAGTACAATAGCTCCCAAGATATTGACACTGACACAGTCAAAATACAGAACACATTTCCATCATCACAAGGATTCCTTATGTTGCCCTTTTATAGCCACACATAATTCTCTTCCCTGCAACCCTCCCCCCTTAAATTCTGAAAACCACTAATCTATTCTCCATTTCTGTAATTTTTGTTATTTCAAGAATGTTCCATAAATAGAACCATATGGTATAAAAAATTTTAGGACTGGCTTTTCTCATTCGGCATAATTCTCCGGAATTCATCCACATTGTTACACGTATCCATAGTTTGTTCTTTTGCACTGCTGAGTAGTATTCCATGGTATGCATATATCACAGTTCGTTTGACTATTTGCCCACTGAAAAACTCTGCGTTGCTTTTGGCTATTACAAACAAAACCTCCATGAACACTCACATAGTTTTTTTATGTGAACATAAGTGTGTGAAAACATGTTTATAATGACAGGTAACTCTTTGCCGAATTTTCTGGCTATTTAAGCCAGAGACAAAGCAAAAGATGTGAAGGTATTTGCTAAAGGTCATAGACTGCTTCTTTATCAACTAATGGTTCTTACAAGTACTTGCAGCTTTATAACTATCTTGCTACCTGACCTTGGAAAGCCCCCTGAATTTCTCTGAGCCTCAACTAGACAAGATAAATGTTTTTCAAAGTGTACCATTTGAAACACGAACTCCATGAAATGCTCCTATAAGGGGAGAGGGGAGGGTTTCACAGTGCAGTAAGTTTGAGGGAAATGCTGAATACCATATTTCTCTTTTGAAATAAATGAATACTCTTTAGTGTAAAAAAGGAAGGATCCAGTATCCCAGTGCCCAAGTTCAAACTCCAGTTCCAGCACTTGCTGGAACAGTAACCTTCAGCAAGACACTTAACACTCCCATACCTCAGTTTTCTCATTTCTATAAAGTGGAGACAACAACAGTGCCCCACTCATATGAATGGAAGATTAACTATAATAACACAAGAAAACACTTCATAAATTGTTACCTATTATTCTATTTCCATCATAATCAGAATCATCAAAATCAGTATAATCTTGTTAAAAATACACATGTCCAGGCCCCACCCCTGCAGATTATATTCAGTAAGTCTAGGATAAAGCCTGGTCCAGATGAAGCAGAGGTTTATTTATATTAAGAATGTGTCCAAGATAGTCCAAGGCAAGATTTAAATCTAGACCAAACTGACTGATGGAGAGTTGTCATACTTACATCAGCACACAAATTTAGTAAATCCTTTAAATGACTAACTCTGTAATCCCACAAAAAGAGCACAGTTCTTTCCTCAATGGAAGGTTGGGCTTCTAACACAAACTCATGATTCCCCAAAGGGTCGTTCATTAAAATAAAACACATTTCTGTGCAGTTGGTACACATCAGCTTTCAAAAAAATTCCTAAATGTAGCAGTTAGCATTGATATATGAAAATTTTATTTGTGAGTCATTGCTTAGCAAATCAAATCCGAAAATAAGACATTTCTTTAGAAATACAAGAAAACAACTATGATTGCTATTATTCCTGTAGGTTTCATCACCACACTGCTATTTCCAAAAGTCGTCTTATTGTTAAGCACCAGGCAAACTTCCAGAACACTTGGGGAACTCACTCTAGAGGTGGTGGCAATCTTTTTACCACTTCTGCAGCAATCCTCAGGTAAGCTTTGGCCTGGAAAAGAAGAGACTCATTTGTTCTGTATTTCTCCCCAGCAGACATCAAATGACTCATGAACTGTTTGCCAGAGCTGTCTCCTGAACTGAAGAGTGAAAAGGCTGAGTGAGATGAGGAAATTCAGCAGTGACAGAATGCTGTTGCGTACACTGCAGGTGTGACAGGGAAGACAGGATTTCAGATTATTTAGGGGGCAAATACTTAGAAGGGGACTTTCTGAAAAAATATTTAATACCAGCAATTACTGTTTTTAAGCTCTAATTCCCATGTCAGCAAATCAGCAATCCAGTCTAGTTGTAGAAAAATTACATCCTCCTCTTCTGACAAACTGATATCTTGAGTTAGCTTTATCTTCGGAAAGCATCTTCTTCATCTCTCTGAGAATGGCATCCAGTACCAGCAGTGAGCACCTCATAGGCTTCTTCACCTGCTGAATTTTGGGTACCAGGCAAGAATTCCTGGGATCAGTTGTTACACTCTTCACCTGTGGGATCCCCAGTGCAGCCAAATACTAAGAGCAACCCCCAAGCCACTGTGGGCCACAAACTAAGCCAATGCTTACATGGTCCAGTCAGAACAATGCTCATGACATTTGCACCTTAAAAGTTTTAAATAATTGCAATGCAAATATTATTTATTTCCCCTATCTTATCTATAAAAAGTAACTGTAAGACACAATAGTAAGATCTTCTAAAACCATTAATTTATATACTTAAGAGTTATGAATATACTACCACCACCACAACTACATCTACTATGACTGATAATAGCTAAAATTTACTTGAGTGCTTAATATTTACCAAGTATTGTTTCATTTAAACTCACAGCTACCCTAAGGGATAAATTCTGTCACTAACCCCACTTTATAGATAAGGAAACCAAGAACCAGAAAGGTGAGTGGTCTTACCCAAAGCATTACAGCTAATATGGGATGAGCTGGTCTTTGAACCTAGGCTGACCAACTCTGCGTCTGCATGCTAAAAGAACTATTTGAGGTTCGTTTACCCAGACTTGAAGAAGTGTTTTAAGTGTGTTTCACACATTTTCACTTTTAAAAACCATGCCTGAGCCCTAACAGCTGAATTATGCTTTATTCAGATTTATACCAGAAAAGAGCTAAAATCTTACCTACGAGTTCATTAAAAAAAAAAAAAAGAACAGTTTTCAAAATATGAATAAAGCCTTATTTTTTTTATCAAGTACCTACTCTACCAAGTACTTTGCATAAGTAATCTCACTTATGTAAAACAAGCATCATCAACTCAACTTGGATAAAGCAAACAACTGGGAGTTGTTTGCTCAAGGTCACAAAGTCAGTAAGTTGGAAAACATTCAAACCTGGGTCCACCTAACTCCAAAGCCTAGATCCTTCTACTACATATTAAACAGTAAGTCCAAAGTACAAGCAATTTTAATCATAATGCTTTTATCCAAAAAATGGTTTCACTCTCTGTTATAGTTAACAGAAACAACAGTTTTGTTTAAAAATGGAAATAATATATACTTCATAAATAAATACTTCTCTTAAATCTAGTGTGCTGATTTTTACCCGTGCATCTTTGTAAATACCTTTTATCTCCTAGTAGCTTTTCTGAGTGTTTAAGCCTAAAATTTTTGTGATGAAAAACGTAAAGTTCACTAAAGCAAGCTGAGAGAAGGCCATCAATCTATCATCTTTAAATTCTTACTTATGTTAAATTAGAGACATAAACCTATCAGACTACACAAAATATTGAATGATTCCAGAATAATCAAATTTGCTACATTTAACCTCTGCTTTTTTTTTTTTTTTTTTAAGATTTTATTTATTTGACAGAGAGAGACACAGAGAGAGAGGGAACACAAGCAGGGGGAGTGGGAGAGGAAGAAGCAGGCTTCCCGCCGAGCAGAGAGCCCAATGTGGGGCTCGATCCCAGGACCCTGGGATCATGACCTGAGCTGAAGGCAAACGCTTAACAACTGAGCCACCCAGGCACCCCTTAACCTCTGCTTTTTAATGAACTATCTCCAAGCTTAAACTTTCAATATATCACACTCGAAGTACTGGTTAGATTGTCATTTGCTAAGAAACCACTGAAAGTGCTTAGTTTTACAGTTTCAATGTCTATGAAACTGTTGAGATTGAATTTTTTCAGCCAATGCAGTATCATTTCAACAAATACGTTTTGGTTCTTATCATATGCAAGTTACTGTTTTGGAACTCTGTGGGACGTAATGATACAAAAGGAAGGCAGAGTCCCGTTTCCATAGTGTAGTGGTTATCACGTTCACCTCACAAAAGGAAGGCAGAATAGCTCACTTGTGAAGAGTTGGTGCTCTGAAGTCAGACAGGCCTGGTTTAAAATCTTAGCTCCATCATTTATTAGCTATGAGGCCTTAGGAAAGTTATTTAATTTAACCCTTCTAAGACTCAGTTTCCACATCTCTAAAATGGCTGAAGTAATAGTATCTACCTCAAAGGGTTTGGGGGAATATTAAGTAATAATAAAATATGTGCAATACTGGCACAAAAGAAGCAAATATTAGGGCTGCTATTATTACTATTACGTCCTCAAGTAATTTACAATCTCATTGAAGAGTTCCTACGAACATGTACTCGTAGGTACTTCTGGCTGAAGAACAAGTAAACTAAATCCCTCCCTTTTGTTTAATCCATAACTAGCAAAAAGGCAAATACGTGTATCATATGTAAAAAATATGATTTCGATTTCTCAAACTGTTAATACTCTCTTTTTTCATCAGCTCAAATATATATAAAATAACACTTCTATTTGAGATCTTTTATTGGGCTATCCAGAAGCATGGATAATACGGCTGGATCCTATTTGTCTGCTCTATATTAACAAGTTAAAGGAAAGGGATGGCAATCAAAGTACAAGAAGTTTTATAGAGAACTTTTTCCCTTTGTCTTTGTTTTTAAATATTTGAAGTTCTACTTTATCATACACAGTCATTTCATATTAAGATTATAAGGTAATAATTTAGAAATTCTAAGATAATAAAGTTTCCACTTATATTTGAAAGTCTTTACCAGGAATACCTTATAGCACACCTTTCTGTATGCCAATATTAAGATTTTTTACCTGATAACAAAAGGATGAAACCACAAAATTATTAGTCAATCATGGGTCCATTACTTGTTTCCTGGACTCAAGCAAAGGCAAAAGGTAGATAAAGTTGAATTAGCAATTATAATCACACAAACAAGAGGCAATGCTACTGAATTTACGAGTTCTGAATCCTAAGTGTCCACTTCCTCTCCCTTCCTCTGTGGCTTTCTCTGGCTGTTATATACTACTATATTTGGAGTTTCAATTATTCCCCTTTCGTTAACAGTGCACATGTTTAGAAGGTTTTGCCCAATGACTGAGGAGGCAGCAGCTTGCTGATGCTTTTTAACTGGTGCTGTAACTCCTTCCAGCTTTTCTGATGATGCCTTAAATCAGCATGAATAATATTTTAAATTAATCATTATGACTATAGTATTTGTGTCCTCTGGAAGTTAAATGTTACTGGAAGAGTGAAGTCCCTAATGCCCAATTTTAAAAGATCTGCAGTGCAGAGAATGACAGCCCTGGAATATGGGGTTGGGAGGAGGGAGTGATGGAAAAACAGAGAAGATGGAGTTAGAAAGAAAACAAAAAAGCTAAAAATGAAACCTTTACTGATTAATAATTTTACTTGTAGGTCAACCCCTAAAAGCAAACAATAAAAAGTGTTGATCTAAGGGGCCAATGATTAACAATTTTATGGGTTCAGTCCCATTAACTTTTGCAGAAGTTTGTCATGTCGGCAAGTATAAACTTTATTCTTTAAATGAAGACATGCAAGTAGAATGGGTATTAAGCTTCCACAAATACAACAGAATTTGCTGAGAGGGCTGTGACGGGCTCCTGTGAGCATATTTCCATTGGTGTTCAAAGGGGAAAAGGGAAGGGGGTTATCAAGAGGCAAGATTCATCACAAGAGTAAACAGAAGGATCCTGTGATATGAATAGGAGGCAAACTGGAAGCTAGTCTAAATATACATCATAGACACTGAACTAATCTTGCTATTTATTAGAAAAGGAAGCAAGTACTGCATTCAGAAGAAAATGTATAGAGTTAGGTGTCCAAGCTGTGAGGGGAAATAGCCTGTAGCACTATCTTGGACAGTTCTTCACTGTAAATGAACCTCTGCTTCTTCATCTGAAAAATGGAAATTATTATACGTATCTCACAAATGTGTTATGAGACTCAAATAAGATAATGTATTTAATGCACCCAAGTATTGTACTACCTCTTAAAACAAATTAAAGAAATCACAGCTAAGATCTGGAAGGTGATATAATGGAAAGAGGCCAATGTTTGCAAGGAAAAGACTTGTCTATTAATCACATTTTACCATTTATTAGTTCTATAACCTTGGGAAAATTATTTAAATTCCCTGCACCTCAGTTTCCTCATCTGTATAAATGGGGACTATTTATACATTGCATTAAGTTGTTGTGAGCATAAAGTTATGTAAGTAATATGTCTGACAGCGTCTGGTACGTTGTAATTGCTATTATTATTAGGAGAATGATTACTAATAATGAATGTCTGTAATCTAAGAGTAGGAAGTAATAATTTCCATGGAAACAGAATAAACACAAGGCACTATTTTTTTTTCCTTTTCATGGCCATGTCTAAATCTTAAAATTGCTCAGAAGTCTTCATATTTAAGGTTGACAATCTGGTACATGAAATTCTCACTACTTTTGCCAAGACCCCACCAAATCAAATCTAGCACAAACTACAAAGGGTTAGGCTGTCCTCGTTCTCATAAATGTCAGCCAGCAACAGTAAAATAATAGATCTAATGTTTATGCAAATGTAAATGAGATTTAAAAAATTAACTCCAAAAAACCACACAAGCATACTGTTTAGAGTTTTAAATCATACTATCTTTTGATGGTTGCTATATGTTTTCTCTTTTATTACATTCCTTTTACTTCTTTTGAGAAATCTCAAAGAAAAAAGCAATAATGGATAGGTGGGGAAAATATTAAAAAATCTAAACTCGTAATTAATATAATCTTGTAAGTAATTATTCTTAGTCATAAGAAATCACCATAGAATGTCTTTAGTCTGTTCTCGGGAGGCATTTGGAAGTGTGTAATTAAAACACACTCGATTTGGGGGCACTTGGGTGGCTCAGTCACTAAGTGTCTGCCTTCGGCTCAGGTCGTGATCCCAGGGTCCTGGGATCAAGCCCCGCATCGGGCTCCCTGCTCCGCGGGAAGCCTGCTTCTCCCTCTCCCACTCCCCCTGCTTGTGTTCCTGCTCTCGCTATCTCTCTCCCCATCAAATAAATAAATAAAATCTTAAAAAAAAAATAAAAATAAAACACACTAGATTTTCATACAACTTTCATCCACTACATAAAGTACACCTATGGTAGCTGGACTGCCAGACTTTAATTAGGAGAGTAATAAAGGGTTATGGTTTTTGCTTATCTGAAAGATTTCTAAGAAAGGCTGAAAAGGAAATTTAACATTTACTACCTATGTCAGAGAAAAGAAACACAGTAAGTGCTATACACTACACACTATTTCCTCAGAGATCATATCCCCAGCAACTCAATCACCTATACCATAACTGTGGACTCTTAAGAAAGGGAAAAGACTTTGGGCTCCTAAAAGAAAGAACTCAAAATGAAGGTACTTAACTTATCCAAGATTCTTGACTTACCCTTACTTTATTTACAGCTTTAATCAACCTCAGCTCTTTTATTTTCTAGTTCACATAAGATTAGAGAAAGGAAGGATGGAATGAAAATAGTAGTAGTTAGGGATAGCCAAAATAACAGTACCATAAAGTTATACCCATTAGGTAAGGAAAAACAAAAAGGAATAATTATTAGAAGGCTGACTGGGGCTTTTCAGCAAAGGAGCACAAAAACTACATCAAAACTGATGTACCCAGATGATGCTTACATAGCTAAGTGCTACTTGGGATAGAAGAGATACATATGATTAATTTTATTCCTACCTAAAAAAGAGAATAAAATAAAAGATTTTATTCTTAAAGTCGGAAAGTTTCAACAACCTTGAAAAACTATCAACTGTATCCCCAACGATGTTGGCTAATGAAACACAACCGGTTTTCGACCTTACCTCCTCAATAGTATTTATTAAAATAAATGTAGTGAAAATCCCATCTCTAATGCATTTATAACAATTTCCCTATATCCAACTCAATATTTCCCCTTTTTTAAAGATTTATTTATTTATTTTAGAAAGACAGAGAGCATGAGCGGGAGAGGCAGAGGGAAAGGGAGAGAAAATTTCAAGCAGACTCTGCGCTGAGCACAGAGCCCGATATGGGGCTCCATCTCACAACCCCAAGATCACAACCTGAGCTGAAGCCAACTTGGACGCTCAACCAACTGTGCCACCCAGGCACCCCCAACTCAATACTTTCTTACATTAGTTTCCCTTCTCCTAACAATCAGCTGAACTTCTAATACTGAAGTATGGTAATCTTGGGCAGTTAGATACAGCTAGCCAGCAAAATAAGAATTTTACAAACACTCACTGGGTGATGGCTCTTCGTAGGTGAACTTGTTCAGCTAATAATTCAGAGCAAGCGCTGGTATGCTTACCATATAAAATAGTTATTTAAAGATGCTTTAAATAACTAATCTTTGCTTAATACATGCAATGCAAATAAACTTGATCTTCCCAACTTTCTTTCCAAATATCAAAAAGTATATATCCTATAAAAAGACACTAAAAGACATATTTAAAAACATCACTTACCTCATCACTTTCAGGCTGTGAAAACACAATCGGCTGGCCTGTATCTGAAGTTTCCCTTATATTAAGATGTAAGGGAATGTCTCCTAAAAGAGCCCACCAGACATCCATTAATACTACAAAAGTTTATATAGACATTTGGAATTTCACTATTTGAACTTTGGAAAAAAACCCCAAAATTTAAATTAAATTCATTAAACTCAACTTGAACTATGACTATCCTCAAGTTGCTAAATCTCTAAAAAAGGAATTTCAAATGAAAATTAGGGGCAACATATTCCATTTGAGGGTAGTTCAGGGATTGTATATGTATATATGAAAGCTATGTGGCAGCCAATCAAGGGATAAGGCCTCTGATTTATTCGTTGCTGGAGGTCTTCCAGCAAGAAATGGCTTGGAAGACATTTGTAAAATTATTTCTCCCTGTAATATCTGATATAGACACATCATAACAAACAATAAGAGGAAAATGAAGAGGAAAAGATGGGGAGACAAAGTCGTCCAAAAAAAGTATAACAAAATTACCTTCCTGATGTTGGCAGATGAGTGAGCTAAAAGAACTGCTGAAAAGTAAGGCAGATCTGTTATCTCCACTACCTGCCTCTTATCCAATGGAAGTATTTTTCTTTTATCATGTATCAATCTATATAGCATTATATATAACTTGTGAACTTGATGAGATCTCAGGAAGTATATAAGAACCTCCACGATACAGACCTGAGGTTGAAAAGGTTGTGTGTCTTTCCTGAGGATATGTTACTATTAGGTGGTAGAATTTAGGGGGAAAATGCTCTGATCCATCATCCAATTGACTCCACAACCCCTTCACAAATGAAGCCTTTCAAAAGGTTTGGACTTAAAATGCAGTAAATGGAGCCGTAAGTAGAAAAGCTGACTCGTCATGGTAAAGCATTCTTAGAACTACTCCAAATCCATGCAAGGGTTACTGAAATGTGTGTGTGTGTGTTATATAAATAAGTCAGTCAGCACCATGCCAGGCTAAAGCAGGAGTATATGTTACAAAATTACAAATCTATTAGAAGTTATATTATAAAGTACATAGAGGAACATATTTCATTCTCCTCTTGTCAGCAAATTTGGGAATCTTAATCAACTCTTTAAATCTTTCCTAAATGTTCAATAGCCAATGACAAAATACCTGAATATTTTAGTAGTCATTTAAAGATCAGCTTTTCAGTAAATTTGATGTCTAGTCTATAGATCAACTTAAGACTGTAAGAAACTGTCACAGGGGTAAGGGAAAATATGTTAAAGAAAATTCTTAGAAACCCATAAAGCTTTTTCCTTGATTTATGCCATTATAGTAAGGAATCTTGAATGCTTTCATTTCTACTGCAGTAATGGAAGAAAAAAAAAAGCAAAACCTTCTCCTTTATATAGTCACCTATCAATATAGTTTCTGCCTTCTAGAGACTCATAATTCTATCTGTAAGCACAGAAGAGTTGATAAAGAAAGAGGAAAACTTTTTTAGAAAATAGGTGGCACACCATAGTGAGAGTGGTAATGGGCTAACAGCTGTATATCAGAGAAGGATAAAAAGGAGTAATGGTATGGAGAGTGGGTAAAGTGCAGCCTGGCCTTGAAAAGTATCTTTGAGGGGTGCCTGGGTGGCTCAGTCATTAAAAACATCTGCCTTTGGCTCAGGTCATGGTCCTAGGGTCCTAGGATCGAGCCCCACATTAGGCTCCCTGCTCGGCCAGGAGCCTGCTTCTCCCTCTCCCGCTCCCCCTGCTTGTGTTCCCTCCCTCGCTGTCTTTCTCTCTGTCAAATAAATAAATAAAAATTAAAAAAAAAAAAAGTATCTTTGAGGGACTAGGTCTGAAGGAAGCAAGGGCATATTTCAGAGACATAATGACTATGCATAATCTGTCCTTGTAGGTAATATGGGGCAAGTTCTGAGAGCTATTTTACCAAATAATTTTTTAAGTATAGCCCAATGGATGAAAATAAATTAAGAGGCAGCCAGGGAGTCAGTAAAGGACATATAGGGTTCCTGGGGAGTTCAACCAGCTAGCCAGGAGGCCATAACTGGGAGAGCTCTTACTCTGATTTCAGTTCCTCCTTCCTGACTCCAACCTCTTTGTTAATGGAGCCCCTGTTCCAGATCATGGGAGGTCTCACTGGGCCCCATGACTACATTAAAAGGAAGAGATGTGCCCTGAGTTGGAACTCTGAATTATTTTTCCCAGAACACTGTTAGATACAACAATCTATAAGCACTATCCTTTTTTTTTTTTTTTTTGTGATCAGTAATCAGTGTTTCTGACACATTTTTAGGGTAACTAAACATTTCTGAGCTGTTGAGTAAAATGTAACTTCCATAAGTGAGATTGTTTCCTATGAGATATATTTCATATTCAAAATAAGTGATTTACAATATCGTACCACCAATTTATAAATCAGGGAATTATAATATTGTCAGCATAATTCAATAATGCCATTATAATTACACATTTACTTTATTATATAAGTGAATGTCAATCTGTTGTTATTATGCAGATTTGGGAAACTGAACTTTCTAGGTTAGTTAAATAAGAAACAGTTGCAGAATATAATTAGTGGTTAGAATTATAGCAATGTATCAAAATATATCATTAGTATTCACCTGGTACTGCGGTGGCTGCTATAGTGCAAATGCATAATAACAATAACGCATTTAACATCAACTTTCAGAAATTTAATTATGATAAAGAATGTTTTGAAATTCCTTGATCTCTAAGGGATCTTAATTGTTAACTACCTAAAACTAATAATTCACTCTATTCCTCCCTTATTCAGCATCTAACATCTGCCTTTGCCCAGAACAGAAACTCATTCAAAAGGAAAATATCAACACATTTCCTAAAATGTCCATTAAGTTGCCTGTGGATTTTTCAAAAATTATGTTTTATCTAAAATCTGTGTTTTGTTCACTTAACACATTATTTACTTCTCATAACACTAATTAATCCTTCAATTCAGTAACGTGAACAGTATATACAATGTGCATTTCAGGTGCCATATCTCAGAGACATGGCAAAAACATATAAAAAGATTACAGAAAACAGAAAATATTATCTTTCTAGAGCAAAAGGACTGATAAATTGAGAACTTATCAGGAAGGCATTTTTTTCATATGCACCAAGAACTGACACTTCCAAAGGTTGCTACAACACACTACCCAGGTGTTTTCACATACCTGTTTATACTGAGAGATGTGTCCCCTTAGCAAACAAACTGATGACCATTATTTAAAATAAGGACTTCAAATTACAGTACCCAGACCATGAAACTCTTCTCAAATTCAAGTTACAGGCAGTTTTTACCCGCAGCAAAAGTTATAATCGGCAGAACAAACCTCCTCTTCAAAAAGCCTTCCACTAATGAAGTACTATAAAAAGCAAAGGAAGGTTAACACATACAACTCCCTACTATCTTAATTTAAAGCACAAAACTGAAGACAATTCATCATTTTCTGAGACACTCTTCATCACCACACCTTATCCTCACCCCCTTCTGCCATTTTCTCTGCAAAAGAATATCCTATGATCTTACCTAGAACATCAAGATCGAGGGTCCGTGCTAGTCTTCTTGCACCATCAGCACCAAAAATATGAGTTCTATGTTTACATTTTGGACACTGGAAAACACTCATATTTTGGACAAGGCCCAGGACCTAGAATAACAAAAACCATTAAAATTAAAACAAAATTAAACCAAATCTCAATCCATTATTTCAACAAGTTTTTACTCAGTGCCCACTGGGTTCTAGTGATACAGTGATGAATAAGTTATGGTCTCTGCTTTAAAGGGAACTCACAAGCTAGTGGGAGAGCAAAACACATATAATTAATAATGTGATAAATGCTAAAGATAAAGAAATGACTGGGATAAAAAAATTCTGTCTGGGAAGACTAAGAGGTATCTCTGAGCTGCCCACATTACCCAAAATTGTTTCTTCCAGTTGAGGGTAAGAAGGGTTGAGGCACACAAGCCAAGATAGTGAAATACTGCACATGGCCTTTTTGGGCTGCACGCCAATGGAGGGCAAAGGCAGAAGCTGGTTTAATAAGGGAGGTCAGAGTCTGATGGCAAGGTGCTAAATGCCACTGATGACTTTCTTCTTGTGACAACAGAAAACCACAAAAGATTTTTAAAGTTGAAAAGATGGTCCCATAAAAGGTTTTTAAAGTTGAAAAGATGGTCCCAAGAGGTAATGTTACACAATCAGATCTGTGTTTTAGAAATTTAGCTCTGATAGCAATACAGAAAAAATAAGCAGAAAGAAACACAGGAAAATAAATGGAAAAGAGGCTATTGTGAACGAAGCCTCATAGTAAATGACAGCTAACAAATATTGAGTGCTTATTATATACCAGGCACTGGGGTGAGTGTTTTAGATGAACTATCTTATTTACTCCTATCAAAAACTTTACGAGATGGGTATTTTATATCCCCGTTCCATAGCTGAGAAAAAGAACACAGCCAGCAAAAGACGAAAACTCAGCTCTTACCAGAATGTTATCATTTCAAACAAAAATTTAAAGTCTTATAGAAAGTGTCCATCTCTGAGTTTCCCCAGCTTCTGGCACAAAATAGATACTTTATAAACATGTGCTAAATAAATAGACAGGCTCTGCAAATATAATCCTTATTCACGTTTTTTTTACCCCATTTTCTTATTAGTAAAAAGCAGTGCATCTCTTCTAGAATAAAAATAAGGAACACAATTATCAAAGGCTTAGAGAAAACATGTCTATATCATCCTATCAACTCTACCAAAAAGATCATCATTATAGGAGATATCTCTAATAGAATATTTGCATTTTAAATGAAGAATAGCACTGACAAGCCACAATGAACCATATAGACAAGAAGGTGATGAAATTTCTTATTCTTTCTGAAAAGAGAAACAGAACAGACTAAAGTTTCCCAGAACATATGCAAATGAAGACAAATTGTGAGGGACATAAATCTGTAGCTAAGCATTTTCCAAGCATTTAATATATGCTCTTTTGTTGATGCAAAGTATTATAAAAAATAAATCATATTGTACTTTGGTAATTCAATACCATCTCCACAAAGCCAGAAGAAAACACAGCTAAAGATCACACACCTTATTTGTTTATTCAGTATGCCTGTATCACTAAAGAATGAATGGGTCAACCAGGAAATTAAAGAAGAATTTAAAAAATTCATGGAGGGGCTCCTGGGTGGCTCAGTCGTTAAGCGTCTGCCTTCGGCTCAGGTCATGATCCCAGGGTCCTGGGATCGAGCCCCGCATCGGGCTCCCTGCTCAGCGGGAGGCCTGCTTCTCCCTCTCCCACTCCCTCTGCTTGTGTTCCCTCTCTCGCTGTGTCTCTCTCTGTCAAATAAATAAAATCTTTAAAAAATAAATAAATAAATAAATAAATAAAATAAATAAATAAAAAATTCATGGAAACAAATGAAAATGAAAACACAACTGTTCAAAATCTTTGGGATGCAGTATGTCTATATCACACACCCATTGCTTGAGCAGTTTTACTGCCATTTACGTTAAATGTGATATATTCCCTCACTACAGAGCTTTCAACTTAAGCATAAAAATATCACTCAAGAAATGGGAAAAGGAAAAACACTTAACTATTGTGAAAATCTAGGTGAGGGTATATTCTAATCCAGAGAGAACAGGAAAAGCATCCTTACTCCAGAATCTCTTGGACTCCCCAAGACATAGGAAGGTATAGAGCATGTAATCACTTACATGATTAACTTACTATCAATATCTTATTTTTGTTCTCCAAGGCCTATATAAATGTCTCAGACATGTTCCCTATATAGACTACAAAATGTCATAAACATAAAACCGTAGGCAAACTCAATATTTAATGAGCGCCTATTATATGCCAGTAACTGAGCTAAACAAAAGGAGTAGCATACAGTGGTAAGCAAAAGAGACTTGATCCTTGCCCTCCTGGAGATTGCATGCTAATTAGAGAAACGGATGGGAACAATTAATAGTACAAAAATCTACTTTAAAGATGGAAGAGCTTCTCTGGAAGCAAAACAGAGAGGATTATGAGTGTAGAACAGAGAGAACTACATCTACCCTGCGAGTCACAGAGGAGTTCCTTGAGGAAATATGTGACCTAAAAGTTAAAGAATAAGCAAGTAAAAACAAGGAGAAAAGGAGGGAAAACTCTCAAGGAAGAAGTAGGGAGCACAATTCTCCTTCAAGGAATTGAAAGGCCAGCATGGCTGAGGTATGGTGTGAGTGGTGTGAGACTTTTCTAGCAGGACACAAAGCACTAAACATAAATAAAAAAGTATTTTGTTAAACTGACTACATCAAAGTTAATAACGTAATTGGAAGACACAATTAAGAGAGTGTAAAGGCAAGCTATAAAGCAGGAGATGGGATTTATAAGACACATCCCTAACAAAGGGCTTTTATCTGGAATATATAAAGAACTCTACAAACTAACAAAAGAACATCAGAAATTTAAAAATGGGCAAGACTTAACAGGCACGCCTTAAAAGAGGGTATCAAAGACCAACAAACTTGAGAAAAAGTTTTCAACTTCACTAATCATCAGAGAAATGCAAATTAGAACCACAATGAGATACCACACATTTATGCCTAAGATCTGATTAGAACAGATAAATGTCTATACGACGATGACAAAAACAACAACAACAAATACCAAATCTTGGTGAGGACACAGAGCAAGTAAAACTCACAGTTTCAGCTGAGTGTAAACTGGTACAACCATTTTAAACTGGTACAACCATTTTGGAAAACTGGAAAATTTTTTATTTAAATTCAATTTAATTAACATATACTGTATTATTAGTTTCAGAGGTAGAATTTAGTGATTCATCAGTTGTAACACTCAGTGCTCATTACTTCTTCAAGTGCCCTCCTTAATGTCCATCACCCAGTTACCCCATCCCCCCCACCCCCTCCCCTCCAAACCCTGAGTTTGTTTCCTATAGTTAAGTCTCTCATGGTTTGTCTCCCTCTCTGATTTCATCATTTTACTTTTTCCTCTCTTCCCCTATGATCCCCTATGATCTGTTTTATTTCTTAAATTCCACATGAGTGAGATCATATGATAATTGTCTTTCTCTGACTGACTTATTTTGCTTAGCATAATAGCCTCTAGTTCCATCCATATCATTGCAAGTCACCAGTCGCTTTTATTTTAGCAAGTGTGATGAGCGTGTAGTGGTATCTCATTGTGCTGGACTATTCAAATCGTTAATCTCTTTATACTGGGAACTATATTTCCTAGACTCTTCCTTCCTTTATGGCTCCTCATTAAAGTTCCCTAAAAGTAAAGTGACATGAGTTTTGGGAGGTGGAAGTGAAGCCATAGGCATTACTCTCTATAGTTTCCTTTGGTTACAGGTAGGGAAAGAAATTTGCAGGAGTGCAGGTGTATTCTAGTTTGTCCTCCTTCTTCCTGACACTGGGCCTATCCTCTGTACTGTGGCTTTAATTTGCATTGCCATAATTACTTATTAAAGTTAAGGTCATCTGTTGGGTGCCTGGCTGGCTCAGTTGGTTAAGCGACTGCCTTCGGCTTGGGTCATGATCCCAGAGTCCCAGGATCAAGTCCCACGTCAGGCTCCCTGCTCAGCGGGGAGTTTGCTTCTCCCTCTGACCCTACCCCCCCTCTTGGGCTCTCTCTCTCACTCTCTCTCTCTCTCAAATAAATAAAATCTTTAAAAAAAATAAAGTTAAGGTCATCTGTTTTTTTTTCTACATTTTAAAATATGGCTACTAAAACTTCTTAAATCACATTTGTGACTTGCATTACATTTCCATTGGACAGCACTGTTGTAGACAACTGAAGAGTGACCACAGAACTGACTTTGGTAGTTCTCCTATTTAATGTTGTTTCAAGGTCTTAAAGATGCACAAGAACATTTATGAGGGCCAGTGATTTAGGAGTAATTTTAAAAATTGAAGAAACATGAAACATTTACCTTCAAGACTATATAGGAAAGATAAACTGTCAAGTTTCTTTGCTTTTAACTGAAATTAAATCAACTGAGTGTGATAACACACAGATTAGAAAGAGAAAACAAATTACTTATTAAGATATGCAGAGTATGTGGAAAATTCAGAAGAGAACCTTGAGTATTAAAAAGATTAGAAAACACTATTCTAGTTTTTAAGAGTAGTGTTCTATAATCAATGAGTTTTGAATAGGAGCAGTTAATATAATAAGAAAGAACACTAGAATATCCATGTGATAATTTTATTCATAAAAATTCTCTTAAGGGGAGCCTGGGTGGCTCAGTCGTTAAGCGTCTGCCTTCGGCTCAGGTCATGGTCCCAGGGTCCTGGGATCGAGCCCCGCATCGGGCTCCCTGCTCCGTGGGAAGCCTGCTTCTCCCTCTCCCACTCCCGCTGCTTGTGTTCCCTCTCTCGCTGTCTCTCTCGCTGTCAAATAAATAAAAAATCTTTAAAAAAAAAAAAAAATTCTCTTAAATAGGAAAGAGTTCATGTTCACGTGACCATCTCCTACTGTCCCCCCCAAATGCCTTATATTGTGTGAATACTTTATGTGTTGTTAAGCTGTTTATTATAGAGCTATTTTGTATATCTTTGACAGCAGAAACATTAGAAAACAGATGCTTTGCCAGAGCTTAATTTACATAATACCACTGAGATGCAGCTGTAGGCATGCTCGATCATTTTTTAATGTTTCATCAAAATATAAGATCCTTTTTTGTGTCAACTAGACTCAAATAAAAAAAAAATTTAAGAGGAAAAAGTGTTTAAGATCCTTATCTCTTTTTACCTCAGCTAATTTTACTGAAAGAAAGTAAATGCTACATGTTTGCTTAACATCAGCCACCACAAACATTTTATGTGTTATTTTTACATTATTCCAATCCATCATTGGCTCAGAAGGGTACTTCTTTTATTAACTTTAAAAATATTGACTCTCTTGAAATATCAACGTTGCTCTGAAATATTGGATTTTTGTGTCTAACTGAATTGAATTAAACAAGCTGAAAAGTCCCCAATTTTAATTTCTTCTTGGCATTTTAAATCCAGATTCAGGTAAATAACAAGTAAGATTTTTCAGGCTACTATATAATCCAAATTCTCAAGGTTACAATCAGGTTAAATTCTTGTTGGCTGGAATTTGTCACAAGGATTAAAAACTATGATTTAAGAAAAAATGAGGAGAAATTGACTGTTAAATAGAGACTGAATAATAATAACTGAAATAGATTAGATTCTTAAGTGCTATTCAGTTCTCCATTAGCCTTGAACCAGTTTTTAGTATATTCCTTGAAGCAAGTGTACAAATATTATAATTTTTTTAAAGATTTATTTTCATTTATTTTAGAGAGAGAGAGTGAGCATGAGTGAGCACACCAGGGAGGGGCAGAGGGAGAGGGAGAGAAAAGTCCCAAGCAGACTCCACACTTGGGAGTGTGAGGTGAGGCTCCATCCCATGACCCTGAGATCACCACCTGAGCTGAAATCAAGAGTCGAATGTTTAACTGACCGGGCCATCCAGGTGCCCCCAAATATTATAATTTTTAAAAATGAGATGGGTGTTTCTGTTTTCTCTTTCAGAAGAAGTAGTCTGGCATGGAAAGAACAATGAATAGGGAAACTTGCATTCATGTTCCTCTCAGGGACCAACTAAACAGCTGTGGGTCTATGAGGTACAATTCAACTTCTTTCTGTCTTAAATCCCAAAATGAGGGTTTACAACAAAAGATGATCTCTATAATAATGACCCCTAAAATCTACCACTAAAACAATAACATTCAGAGCCACCCTTATAGTACCATGTGCTAAGGTCTATGCTAAGTACTATATATATATAATCTCATTTAACTGCCATAATGACTTATGAGATGGGTCACAAAACACTGAAGCTATATTATTTGCTCAAGAGCACACAGTTAGTAAATAACATAGCCAAAATTCAAGACCAGCTGGGTCACTGCTTTGTATGTGGAAGTCACCAAACAAGATGAAAAGTAAATGGACTGGAGGATTTTGTTCATGGAACTAGGTGGCCTGAAACAATGATGAGTCAATACAGTTTAGGAGGGCGATTTAGCATAGTAATTAAGAGCACAGTTATAAAGGAAGGCCTAATTTGAAACCTCTTCACACTAAATTGCTGCAATCAAGGAGGCTTTAGACTTCACTTCCTTCCCCTGGTCATGGAACTCCCCTTCCCTAAAACACATTCATTATACCTCTCTTGACTATCACCTGAGCCTATAGCCCTTTAACTCCTCCCCATTTTTCAATCCACCCATTTCCTGTCTCACTTGCCCACCTAGACAATCAGAACCCCAATGGTAAGCAAATTTAATGGAGACTCCTCTCGTTCCCTGAAAATTCTCTCCTTGTGGTATTCTACCGTGTCCACATTACTAAATTCTGGATTACTCAGTTTTGGATAATCCACAGAAACAGCAATTAAAAATGTGGGCTCTAGAAAGCAGACTGCTTGGGATAGGAGCCCAGATGCCCACTAAACAGATAGATAACCTTATGTGAGTTATTTAATCTTCTGTACTACAGTTTCCTCAACTACAAAATGACAGAAATAATGTTATCTATCTCACAGGGTTGTTGTGAGGGTTATATTACTTTAATTCATGTAAATCACACAGAACTGCATTCTAGTTAAAAACATTCATGGATTTCTGAGAGATCCTAAGGAAAGACACAAATGAGCATACAACTTTGGTCTCTGAGATGTAATTATGGCCAAGATACAGAATACTATCCAGTTTTATAAAGGTTATCAATAAAGAAAAGTCACTTTCCTAAAAGTGGAAAAATTAACCAATTGTGAAGAAGGAAGCCACATGTGATGTCATGTGCAAACTAATTAATGTGTTCCTAGAAATAATTCAAGCAGGACTTTGTTAAGGCCTCTATAGCCAATAATGAAAGATTCTTCAAATACGTCAAATGTATAAAACTTCCCAGAGAACCAAATGAAACCAGTTGACAATCACAGAGGAAAAACTATGCTCAAGGAGGAAAGGAGATAATAAATGTCACTTGCCTTGATTTTCACATAAGATTACCTAACTCAAAATTGTTTTTTAAGGCAGGTCAGCTTGAGATATTAAATACAATAGGACAGGGGATGCCTGGGTGGCTCAGTCAGTTAAGCATCTGCCTTCAGCTCAGGTCATGATGCTGGGGTCCTGGGATCAAGCCCCACTTCAGGCTCCCTGCTTAGCAGGGAGCCTGCTTCTCCCTCTCCCCCTGCTTGTGCTTGTGCTTTCTCTGTCAAATGAATGAATGAATGAATGAATGAATATGACTTTTGTGGTCTAGCAAACTAGACAGATGCTAAAAAAGCTCTAAGGCAGGTATCATGAATACTTGGGTTTTGAAGATATTCAACGGTGAAGGTGTAGAACTCCAGGTCCAAATGATTAACCTAACTAACATAAATGGCTACTCTGCCAGAAAAATAATAAACCACAACTCTGATCCTCATTGCTAAGAACAACGTGTAGGGTCTGTGACAATGAAAATGAAAAGCAACAGAAAATGGAAAGAAAACACTGATTAAGAATCATCTATTTTAGGTTCTAAGATAACCTTATTTTTCTTAGATGAAAATATAATCATTAACCCTTATAAATAAATATTTAAAAGTTCCACACCACAGTAGTATTTTCTTCTTTGATTTGTTTGTTTTTAACCAGCAGGAAAAGTAAACCACAGGAAAAGCAAAATTCCTATCTCCCTTTTTAAAATAAATAACTATTGGGGCGCCTGGGTGGCTCAGTTGTTAAGCATCCGCCTTCGGCTCAGGTCATGATCCCAGGGTCCTGGAATCAAGCCCCGCATGGGGCTCCTGGGAAGCCTGCTTCTCCCTCCCCCACTCCCCCAGCTTGTGTTCCCTCTCCTGCTGTGTCTCTCTCTGTCAAATAAATAAATAAAATCTTTAAAAAAATAAAATAAAATAAAATAAATAACTATTTGCAAGGCTGAAATAGTTATAGAATTTTCAGAATTATTTACAACAATGCTGTTATTCAGTGACTAGCATTAGGCTTTAATCTATTCTTTGTTTCCAGGTCAACTGTAGCAGACAAGTAGCTGTTGACCTAAGTCCATGGTCTCATCTTCCTCGCACATAGCTAACCTACATTTCTTGGGCTCCTTGAGAAATGTGACAAGTGACCACATGACTGAGTTTTAGTGAAGTGTGAATAGACATGTATTTATGTCTTGTCCATAAAAATCTCCACATGCATGCCTCTGTGCTGTCTTTCCCTTCTGGCTGGCTCAAACGAGGATGGCCCCAAAGGTGGGTTTAGAACTCACATTTGAACATGGCAGAGGCTACAGTGGCCTAAATAACTTCCTGGAAGAAGACCACCCTGCTCACCTGTTCATCTATGAGTACTGTTACATGAGCAAGAAATAAACTGCTATTGTATTTGCATCATTATGTATTTTGAGGTTTATTTGTGACAGCAATGAACTGTATTAAATAATGCAAATTAAAAAAAAATTTTTAAATAATGCAATTTTAAAATAATTTTAGATTCTATATAACTTTAGCAATTTAATCTATATGAAGAGAATGGTTTAGGCTCAAGTGAAGTACTCAAGGAATAAGGAAATCTCAAAGACACGATTCATCTAAATTTTTAACAATTTCTTGTTAAAATTCTTATTAGCAAATAAGGGACTAGTCAAAATATGTAGGCCAAAACATAAATATCTATAAGTTACAAATTTATGTTTCATGATAACATTCTAAAAGTAATTATAATAAGCAACATTAATTACATTGACATTATTGGTTGGTCAGCTTGTGCCAAACACTGTACTAAGCCCTTTGTGGGCATTATCTCATTTATTTCTCACCTCAAACTTCTGAGGGAAACAGTACTATAATTCCCACATTATGAATTAAGTAACTTGCTTAGGTCATACAGCTACAAAGTAACAGAGCTAGGATTTGAACTCTAGCATTCAGACTCCTGAGCTCATTCTCTTCACCACTATAAAAATGGCTCTGCAAGTAGCATCCTGTTGCCTAAGAAATTATTACAAAATTTCTAAAGTAATTTAATTTGCAACCATAAAAGAGGTTATATACATATTAAAGAATATAGCTCTCTCAGTGTTAAAAGAAATCAATCTGTGTGTAAGAGGCTACAAATATACAGATTAATAAATCTGTTTCTGTAAGGAGAAGGGATGGTCACATACATCATGTGATGTGAAGAGTACTAAAAAGGCCAACACCAAATCATTTTCTCTACCAGTCTCTTCCTTGCCAAACAGTTTTAAATCACGACCCTCATAGAGAATAAGGGCAGGGATTTGTGACTGAGAATCTAACCTCTTATTTCTACCTCACTGTCATCCTGAGCAAAAAACTAGCTGCTGGTAGATTTATTAATGGCAGCCTAACTCTCAAAATCCCTTAGATTTCTGCCATTTTTTTTTCTAACCACCATATCCTATGTAATCAATTGCCAAGCCTGTCAATTCTTCCTTCAAAATGTCAACTACATTTATTCCCCTTCCCATTTTCAGTGCTGTTATTCTGGATCAGACCCTTACTCCCTATCACCTATACCAGTGTTCTTCCAAATTATTATAAATATCTTACCATAAGAGAAATATTTTAAATCTTGATTCAATATAAATGCACACTTACATGTATATATAACTGAGACCAAATCTTTATGAAATAGCACTTTGTCTTCCTAAGAGCAATTTACCCTGATTTGTTTAAAACCTTTGGTTTTGGGGTGCCTGGGTGGCTCAGTCAGTTAAGCATCTGCCTTTGGCTCAGGTCATGATCCCTGGGTCCTGGGATCAAGTTCCATATCTGGCTCCTCACTCTGCAGGGAGCCTGCTTCTCCCTCTGCCTCTGCCTCTCTCTCTCTCTCTGTCATAAATCAATCAAATAAATAAATAATCTTTAAAAAAAAAAAGAATTATAAGACCTTTGGTTTCATCTCTCAGTGTACTGGTTTCATGACTTATTGGTGAGTCACAACCTGCAGTGTGAGTTAACTCTGACCACTGCAAATGCTTCCTTAATGCTTTCATTCTCCTGGCTCCTGTCCTTTCTATTCATTTCCACCGAGTTAAATATTTTTAAAGCTCCATTCTAGTAAGTCTATTTCCCAACCAACATTATTTATGGACTCCTCTAAAAATATCAAGAAGTGAGACTGGGTGGCTCAGTCGGTTAAGTGTCTGCCTTTAGCTCAGGTCATGATCCTGGGGTCCTGGGATCGAGTCCCACATCGGGCTTCCAGCTCAGCTGAGAGTCTGCTTCTCCCTCTGCCTGCCGCTACCCTCTGCTTGTGCACTCTCTCTGTCAAATAAATAAAATCTTTAAAACAAACAAACAAAAATCTCAAGAAGCAAGTCCAAATCCTTAGCTCTACCAAACCTGGGCCTAGGAGAGATACACTGAAACATATTACTTCAACTGTAGAAAAACTGAACAACTCTGAACACAACTTGTGATCTCCTGATTCTTTTCAGACTAAATTCTGTCCCTACTCCAGTCCCCTGATATGCCTATGAAAATCCTACTCCATTCATTCATTCTGTATATGTTTAGTGAGCAGCTATATGTTCTTGGCACAGAGGGAGGTAAGGGGTCCCTTCACTCAGAGCTTACAGCATGGTACTACAATGTAAAAATACTGACAAATATGAAAACAGTTACAAAAGGGTAATAGAGTGTTACTAGATCACGCATTAAAACGAGTTCACCTGGTTAACAGGGACAGGACAGTCTCCCAGAGAAAGAACCATTTAATCTAAGTATCAAAGGATAAAAAGGAGCTACCAAGTGAAAAATGAGGGTAAAGGGATCTCATATGGAGAAACAGCATGCTCAAGGCCATGAAGAAAGAAACTTTGTGGGAATCTAAAAGAAGTAGAAGATGACCAGTTTCACTGTGGCAGAGAGAATGCAAGGAAGAGTGGTGGCCTGTGAACTGGGGATAAAGACAATAGCAGACTGTGGCTGGCATTCTATACTGGGTCAAATGTATACATACTAAGTATTTATCATATGCCTGCTATACACCAGAGAACTGAGCATTTAAGAATATTTAAGGCATGTTTTGTTGCCCGCCAGGAACTCGCTGCTTCTGCGAAGACTGACAGGTAAACTATAGTGGGATAAGAGCCAAACCAGATATAAGTTCAAGTAGTTCAGAGAAAGATTAACCTTTTCTGGGAGTTTGATAAAAGCTTCCTAGAGAAAGTAATGCCTGAGCAGGGATTTGAAACATGAATCTGAGTTCCCAAGCTAACAATGGCTTATCAGGATATGCAAAATACAGGGACATGACAACAATCATGACTTTTCCACAAAAACCCTACTTTAATAGCCCAAAGAAGAAAGTGTTCTCGTAGGGCGCCTGGGTGGCTCAGTCATTAAGCGTCTGCCTTAGGCTCAGGTCATGATCCCAGGATCCTGGGATGGAGCCCGCATTGGGCTCCCTGCTCAGCAGGAAACCTGCTTCTCCCTCTCCCACTCCCCCTCTCCCATTCCCCCTCTCCCACTCCCCCTCTCCCACTCCCCCTCTCCCACTCCCCCTGCTTGTGTTCCCTCTCTCGCTGTCTCTCTGTCAAATAAATAAATAAAAGCTTAAAAAAAAAAGAAAGTATTCTCGTGTTCTTCAGATTTCAGGGCCCCTTCACCCATAATAGAGCTAGTCTACCGGCTGATAAGGTACTTGGCAAAAAAAAGCTTCATTCTTCTTTTTTTTTTTTTTTCCTAATCAACAAGGGAACTTATCACAGCACTTTGCCTATGGAAGGCACTCAATAGGTGTAAATATATATTTGTACAATAAACTACTTATTGAATTAAAATTAACTAAAGGATCCCTAGGTACAGAAGGAATAAGAGAAGAAATATACTTTAATATATTTTTCAGGAGCTGGGAAGGAGACTGCCCAAGAAGTCAGGGCTGGAGAGTGAAATCCCTGTAACTCTAAAAGTTCAAATGGTAGAAGGGCTCCAAATTGAGGTGCCTGGGCCTCCACTGTAGGAGAAGCAATAAAAATGGGTAAAAATGACACAAGGCAAGAAGTACCCACCCTTCAAAATGTGTAAGATTGAAAAAAACTTATTATTTAAAAAAACAATCTACAAACACTGAGATAAGGATTTGGCAGAGCTGGTATGATTTCAGGCAGAGAACAAAGAATTTCATAGTTCATCTCTTCTTCTTCTTCCCCTATCCAAGCCTTGAGGGATTTTTTTAAAAAAAGATTTTATTTATTTGAGAGAGAGAGTGAGTGAGAGAGAGAGAACGAGCACATGAGTGAGGGGAGGGGCAGAAGGAGAAGCAGACTCCCTGCTGAGAAGGGAGCCTTATGTGGGGCTCGATCCCAGGGCCCTGGGATCATGACCTCTGCGCTAAAGGCAGATGCTTAACCGACTGAGCCACCCCGGCACCCCAAGCCTTGAGTTTTAAGAAACCATTTAAATTAACTTCAAAATGTTTTTGCAGACATTACTAAACTCTGTCCATACCAATGAATTCCAATGACATCACCGTTTCCATGGTAACTAATGCACTTAAAAGGGGAAAAAACAGAAAGCAAGACTAAAAACCAGGAAAAAAATGAAGTGGTATAAACAAAGCATAGTATTACTCCTTTGCATTTATGGAACACTTTCTAATTTCAAATGCTTTGCCATTACTTAGACTCCAAGGCTCTTAAATGCCAGAAAGATCTCAGAAGTCATCAAATCCACATCCCACTCATAGCCAGGATTCCCTTTACAATGTAGCTGCACCACGGTTGTCCAATTGTTTACAGAGCTCATTGCTGGAAAGTTTTCTCATTCACCTGCAAAGATTACTGAGCACCTATCTTGTTCTGCAGGTTCAAGAGATGATTAAGATATTCTACCTTCTTTTAAAATGTTTGCTGTTTAGAGAGCAAATAATTAAAACATAGGGGTGAAAAAAAGAGGGTTATAATAAAGATATAGGACAATGTCAAAGAGCCAACTTGGAAGGATTATACATTTCCAATGACTTTTACTTCTATTCCACTTCAGCCCCACACACCCATGACCATCCACAACCTGGGCCTTGTCATGACCCAGAACCATTCCAACTCTGCCAACTTAAACTCCAACATTAACTTTCTGATCACAAACAGCTCTTTCATTCCCTAATTAATACTGCACTAGTCCTCTGAGCTTTATGCAGCCCAAGATCCTTCACTTGAAATACTTCCTCACTGTATTTCCTTGCTGATATCTTCAACTTTTATTTTCAGTGACACCCACTTAGCAACAGCCTAACCTGGACTTAGTGACCACCCGTCTTCCCCATTGTTAAGTTCCATAGGAGTCTCTGTCCCACCCTTTGTCCCTTTATCCTTGAGTGTAGAGAAAAATCTGTCAGAACAATTATGAGATTGTTTGCCTTTTTACTTATAGGGCAGTAAGTATCAGGTGCTGCAGGTAAGTGAAAATAACCTAAAGACTAAAAGGTACATATGCTGAATTTGCCAACTATGGTCATTAGACCCCCAACCAGTAAAGTGCATGTAAAACCCACCCCATAGTCATAGTCGCATCAAATGACAGCACTGGTTGAAATAGTCTCTTGGTGTACAAAACGATAATTTACAGAATGGGGAATAAAAAGTGCTGGTTTCTGCTTTTTAAAAAACTTTTCCCTCAAAAATTTCATGATACTTTTAAGTAAACTGGACATATGCCTCTACCCTCATCTTACAGAATGGGAAACTAAGCATTCACTGATATGCTGATAGGATGACTATTAACCTTGAAGTGGCAATAACAGACAATTGGCCCTGTTACCTAATTTCTACTAGACAGAAGGATTATGTATTACTTCCTCTCTTAAGTTTTGGTAGATAGCCCTCTCTCTAACCTTCTGCGGACTTATATCTTAAAATCCAATATAAGTATTCTTATTTAGTGATTTGGGTATGTATTACTTGTATCTAGTTTATCTTGGAGGACATAATAGGAAGTCACATTGCTCAAACTATATGTTTATTGAGACTTTTTTTTGAGGTGTGCACTTGGTTACCACTGCTTTAAAAATTTTCCAAGCTAAAATTCACAACAGAGAATACCATGGGGGTTTTATTACTCATTTATCCAAATATAAAGACTGGCCTTATATACTTTCTGATCGTGGGAATACCCTCAGATCATCCTTATCAGGCTCCTCAATTTTCTTTTTTTTTTTTTAAATAATTTTTATTTATTTATTTGACAGACAGAGGGAGAGCACAAGTAGGTGGAGCAGCAGGTAGAGGGAGAGGGAGAAGCAGGCTCCCCACTGTGCAAAGAGCCAGATGTGGGGCTCGATTTCAGGACCCTGAGAACATGACCTGAGCTGAAGGCACTCGCCCAACCAACTGAGCAACCCAGGCGCCCCTGGACTCCTCAATTTTCCTAAGACAATGTGGATCCAGTGTAGAGCTCCACAGCTTGTTAATGCACTAATTGGCAAGAGAGAAGAGGTACCTGTCAAAGAGGATCATCTCAACTCCACTACTCTACTATTTTATACTTTTCAGATGCTCCCCTGAGAGAAAAACATTTATGAAAGAGAGTCCATTCATGCTAGTACATCACTGGATCTTATACCGTGTCAGTTTCATTGAAGAATTCAATGAAAGTTATGAATTCTCTCCATACCAAAACAAACTCAAAGCGAACATATCATTTGGGGGTGGGGGGAGGGAGGAGGGGGAAAGAATCATGAGACCCCTGAAGCTAATTCATGGGCTGAAGTCTAAAAAACTCTGCTCTATAAGCTCTAAAATCTATCCCTGAATTACGCAAGGCCACTAGATAGTCATATAGATGGAGGCATCACATTGGCTTTGTACAAAAATGCCTGTTCTAAATTGTACATTGGCATAAGTCCACTTGCTTTTGCTGATGCACACTAGGAGGAAGAAACCTCTATTTAAGGTTAAAAAAAAAAGGTAATGAGAGTGTGTTCATCATATAAAGAGTTACTTTATTCTGAGAACCTAGGGGAGATTTATGTCTCTATGGTCTCAGCTCTCCTTCTCTTGAACATTACGCTCTTTCTAACCTCATGGAAATGGATAGTTTTATAAAGGCTCTATGTGGTCACTAGAAAATTCATGTATTACTTTTGGCATGTATTTAAGTTCCTTAATGGCATGCAGTTTGTTTATGGATTCACTTCTGATTCTGATTTTAATTGTCCTTTGTCTTAATATTATTACATTTTTATTTTGTCAAATTGTATAGAAAATCCTTAGATACTTTTTAGAAGACAGTGAGCTATGAATGAGTTAAACTGGAGACAGAAGGAAAAAAGTCACCGTTTTCCCCTGTCTTCCCATGAGTGCCTCTACCTAAACACTCATGTGGGGGTTTTCTCGTTGGTAATATCTGCCAGTATTTGGAGAGGTAGTACTTGGTCATAAAACTCATACCTGAAGGATGTTTTAGAATTCTTTTAAAAATATTTTAATGCAGACTGATCAATGAGAACGGCAGAACTCCAGCGCTAGGGGAATACTGCACATAGAATGCATGGCTTTTTTACCATGATTCTGTAGTCTTTCAAAGTTCATTTTTTTTTAACTTTTTTTTTTTAATTTTTCTTTTTCCCTTTTTCAACCAACATCTTATCAATCCCTTTTTTAAAAAAACATTTTTATTTTTCATTTTTAGAGTCATATTCTATTCCTTCATAGTAGTTACCCATATTTTTGGCATATATATATAAGTTGTTCTCTCTTTAAAAATTTGAGATAGTTTCTTCTAACAGATCAAAATATACCCTAAATCTCTAGTGTATGGTTTTTTTCTACTCCTCTGCCTGATCACATTTTCTCCTTTTTTTTTTAAATCCTCTTCTTTCTTTTTTCAAACAACTTCTTAGCAATGC
>NC_138377.1:58004309-58041131 GCF_054177405.1 Leptonychotes weddellii
ATATTTTAATGCAATTAGAATTTTTCTTGATTAATATAATATATATACATGTTTGCACCTATATGCATGTTGTTAAAGTAACCATAAAGATGAAGTAGGGTTTTCATATAGATTTCTGCAGAGAACTAAATTAAAATTTGGACTGTATTTCTCAATGACTTGCTTCCTCAGTTAGAGTGTTCCATATTGTAAAAATGAAGCTGAAAATGCTTACAGGCACATGGACTTTTCGAAACATCTCAGCACCCTTGCGAGCGTCCATCAGTGCAATGTCCTGGGGTGTGGAGACAATCACAGCACCTAACCAATAGAAAACAAAACAAAGAGAAAGTAAAATGATGCATTTAATTCTTTATGGAAAGATTACTTCCACAATTACATTGCTTACATGCTAAAAGAGTCTACAACATTAACTATTTAGGTAATTTGTATAAATTTTAGATACATGAATGGGAAAGATAAGGAAATGTCTACCTCACTCTTGCCTATTTTTGACTTCTCACTTCTAAAATAACAACTGACCGACCAATGATTCAAGATCACAGCTATGTCACAGCTATGGGACTGTCTTCCCATCAGACAATGTGCTAATTAGAAGATGCACAACACGGGCCCTACTTTCAAAAAGCTAATAATCTACTTGGAAAATCCAAAAAATTAAGGATTACAACACAATGTGCTAAGCAATGTAATAGAAGTATGCCTCCTCGATACTCTGGAGTTAAAAAGGAGAAATAAGGGAAGATAACTAATTCATTCTAGGGATCAGAATGGCAAAGGTGACAATGGATGGGGTGAAAAGGCAGGAGATAAGGAGAAGCAATAAAGAAAAGGTTTCAGAAAGAAGCGATTCCTGAGCTGAGTCCTAAAAGTTTGTATTAAAGAAACTCACTAGTGTAGAATGCACTGTAGAGAATAGTTGAGTGGGGGTAAAACTAGAAGCTATGGTAGAAATTGAGAAACAGTGGTGGCCTAAATGAAGGCAGCACCAAAAGTAGGTGCTTTCCTAGGTTTCCACTATGACCCTGCAGAAACCAGATGGTTCTATGACATAGTGCACAGAGAGAAAGTGCAGTGTAAACTTTTAAGTGGAAATACCAGAAGGCTGGTTATGATTTGCAGTTTGTGATTTCTTAAATTTTGCGGGTTCTTCTAGATGATAACCTGAAAAATAATTAACATAAACATATTCTACATGACCTGGATGACCATCATCTTTAACTAAATACACAATGACATGACATTTCAGAGCTCCAAACCATCAAAGTGGCACCAACTGGTAGTACTTCATCCCAACTAATGAAAACAGAGGTAGGATCACAATAAATAATGGACTATACCAAATGAAGAACAAATGATACTACAAAGTATTATCTGAAGGGACATTTTGAAGAAGTCAAAATAAAGACAAGTGGCAGGGAAACCAAGTTGGCACAAAGCACATGGCAATACAGGCTTGCCAAACTCAAAAGAAGGTGTCCTATAGGAGTTAGCTACAAATTCCTCTTGCAATCAGTATTTTCATTTCAGCCAAAAAAACACTCCATCTTTCATATTAAATTAATGTCATTAATTTGAATTTTATTATTTTTTTAAAGTTTTGCTTTTTTTACTCTGTAATATTTTTTAGTTTTTAAAAAATTATGTAAGAGCTATAAGCTTAAGGAATTTATATTTACACCTAGTTAAGTAGTCTTATAATAAAAATAAGTCAATATGGGGTATGGGGCAGATTATTTTTCCTTCAGAAGGAGGGCCTATTCATTACTCAAGTTTGAGAAACACTAGCTTTGGAATTTCAACAGAATCAGAATTCAAATTTTTATTCCATAGCCAGCTTTTTGTGTCACTAGGGTAATAACTTAATCTCTCTGAGATTGGTGTCACTATGCCATTTTGTAGACGAGGAAACTAAATCTCAGAGAAATAATTAAATGAAACTAATGTACCTAAGATGCCTGACATGATGCCTAGACACAGGGTAAACATTCAGTAAAAGGTAGCTCATGTTGTTGTTGCTCATATTATCACCATTGTTATCTTTATTACTGTTGTTAATAAAATGTCTTAGACGTTGCTGGGAAGGTCATTTTTATATGTGCCATCAGGCAGCTCATCCTATTTTTCAAACTGTTCCATGGGTCACTACATCCTTCTATTTTTATTTGCTCTGCCCAAGGAACCACACACTAGTAGACCATTCTCCTTCCTGTCTTTCAAAGATTGATGGAAATCATATCTCTGTAAAAATTATACTCAACTCTACTCCACAGATCCAATATACATCCACAATTTGCCACCTTCTAGGTTCTGTTATCAATCTATTTCACTGTTTTTTCATATCCAGGCATTTGGAAGGAATCTGATTCCAGTTCTGCCTCCATCTAGCTGTATGACTGATCTTTGGCAAGTAATTCAGAATCACTGTAGTCTCAGTTTCCTTAGCTATACAATTAATGCAAGGACTAGATAGTCTCCAAGGTCTCAGCTAGCTCTGATTACATGCTTTAGCACTGCCTCTGAACTGTAGTTTCCAAAACCACTCCTGTTCATCCTGACTGCTCAGTAAACCTATTTAAATGAATGTGAAATGCTACCCTACTCCATGAATAATGGCCCCTCAATCTCAGAGCCACTCTCTTCACGTAAATAAAACCCCCTTCGCTATTTCCACCAAATTCTCTCTTAATTATATGCCAGTACACAGGGGGTTTTCTATTGCATTAGCCCTAAAAAGTACTTTTAGCTTTCACAGGATACACTCATTTCATTATTTTAAATAGCCTTTGTCTACTATTTGTATTACCACTATACAATACAATTTCATGGGCAGTTATGGTTTTTCTCATTTTTTAATCAAGCAAAACTGATACAATGCCATGTACAAAATAGGCACTTAACAAATAATAGGTGATTTAAACAATTTTCCTGTATTTTCAAATCATCTATCCAGACTACTGCTGCATGAACTCTTAGTTGGTAACTCCTTGAACTAGGAGTTAAGAGCTATGGATTCTGGCTGTGTTTACTATGTCTTTGTAACTATATAACCTTGAATAGCTCACTTAATTTCAATACAACTCAATGAACTCTTCTGTAAAGTCCTAGTTCCATTGCTCCTATTTAACTTAAAAAGGTGTTCCATTAAAAAAAAAGAATGTAAAAGTGTTACAAAAATGTTTGGTGACATTATTTTGATAGCTATAAGATCCTAGAGAGAGGGACTGAAGTGCCTTGGTTTCTCTGTACTTAACCCTAACTAACACAGTGTCACAAGTAAGCATCCACACCATCTGAGTTTCTTTGTAATCTAAATAACACCATTCATACATCAATTAATAACAACTTTTTGACAAGGACAATGATCATCTTCTATGTCCCATCAAATGCTTACCAAATGTAAACATTCCATTAGAACTACCAGCCACATTTATAAAAGATTTTTTGGGGGTGCCTGGGTGCCTCATTTGGTTAGGTGTTGGCTTCGACTCAGGTCATGATCCCAGGGTCCTGAGATCAAGTCCCACATTGGACTCCCTGCTCAGCAGGGAGCCTGCTTCTCCCTCTCCCTCTGCCCACCCCTCCTCATGCTCACATGTGGGTGTTCTCTTTCTCACTCTCAAATAAATAAATATTTTTTCATGTAAGAGCTCTTTTGCTGAAGTACATGTTCTTAAATAATTAAGTTCTTAATCACAATGTAATCAGTCTTTAGGACTATTCTCAGAAAAAAATTCTAGCCTTCTTTGAAGAATACAAAAACATAACTGGCCCACGCATAAATAACTACTTCTTTTGTTGTACCAAATTTTATTTTATTTTATTTTTAATATTTTATTTATTTGTCAGAGAGAGAGAGAACACAAGCAGGGGGAGTGGGAGAGGGAGAAGCAGGCTTCCCACCTAGCAGGGAGCCCAATGCAGGACTCGATCCCATGACCCTGAGATCATGACCTGAACCGAAGGCAGACGCTTAACCGACTGAGCCACCCAGGCATTCCTATTGCACCAAATTTTAATACATCATATAAGTAACCATTTCAAACAGCCCTACAATGACCTTTAGAATGTATAAATAAAGCAAACAAAAAACAAATAAAACCTCCATTAAAATTAATCATTATTAATCAATCTGTGCATCACAATCCAGATTTTTTAAGATTTTTTTTTTATTTATTTATTTGACACCAAGCAGAGGGAGTGGGAGAAGGAGAAGCAGGCTTCCCGCTGAGCAGGGAGCCTGATGCGGGGCTCGATCCCAGGACCCCGGGACCATGACCTGAGCCGAAGGCAGATGCTTAATGACTGAGCCACCCAGGTGCCCCCACAATCTAGATTTTTAAATTTTAAAGAAATTATATCAATTTTTTTCTTGTTACTGTATCTCTTTTCTTAAAATATGGTCTCCAAATCTGCTGTTATGTTTTATCTTTATGATTCTTGGCTGTCTACCTAATAAATTTTCATTTTTATCAGGGCATGAACCAATATGAACTAGCCCAAATTTTTCCCCTTTAATACCATCACTGATGATGTCACTTAAGTTTTCTCATGGAGGGTTAGTTCGGAAACTTGTCCTCCCTCTACTGACCATAGGAAATGTTAGTAGCAACAAAGAGAATGTTCAGTTTGCAATAAATGGAAGTATTTTCTGGGGGCAAAACATAGTATCATAAGACACCTATCTCAAGAATTCCAGGGAGAATTCTCTATCCGTTTTCTAGAGTAAATGTCTAAGTCCAAACAATTAAATAATATTTTTAAATGTTATTTTCCAAGTTGTAATCTTTTTTAAAGGTTTTTTATCAACTGCGATTTACTATAAAAGATTATGTAGCAGATTCTGGCAAATATGTAAACATCCTAAACAATAATAATTATTATTTTTTTAATATTTTATTTATTTATTTGACAGAGACAGCAAGAGAGGGAACACAAGCAGGGAGAGGGAGAAGCACGGAGAGGGAGAAGCAGGCTTCCCACTGAGCAGGGAGCCCGATGCGGGCCTCGATCCCAGGACCTTGGGATCATGACCTGAGCCAAAGGCAGATGCTTAACAACTGAGCCACCCAAGCGCCCCTTAAACAATAATTATTTAGAGTATTGTTTTAATTGCTAACTCTCTTGACTGTTAAGAAGAAAATCTGTAACTGCATACCTGAATTGGGTCAGAGTTCAGAGTAGTTAAACATTTAAAACTGATTATTCCAGATGTTGGGCTGATCATAATTATACCAGTGTGGAACTATTCAACTATGCCATTTTAAGTCTCAGGGCATAAAGTATATCTAATTCCCATGTTTGATTGAGAACTTCAGTGTTGAAACCTAGTATGTGCAACAAAAAGTGCTCATAATTATACCTAGATGAATAACTCCATACCTTACAACTCTTGAGTATATCAATATAAAGTCAACTAAGACTTAAAAGCACAAATTAACTGCTATTGTTTTGGGTTTTGTGTGTGTGTGTGTGTGTGTGTGTGTTAAAGTAGGCTCCATGCCCAGCACAGAGCCCACTGCGGGGTTTGAACTCGTGACCCTGAGATCAAGACCTGGGCTGAAATCAAGAGTTGGATGCTTAACCAACTGAGCCAGCCAGGTGCCCCAAATTAACTGCTATTCTTAATGTTCACAGTACTCTAATATTTAGTGCTGCTGGTTCTCCCAGATTTAAAGATACTTGCAGTAAAATCATCATTCAACTTCTGCTAGCTCAACATAAATAATACCAAATATATCATTATTCATTAACTATAAAGTAGATTGGCTTTGGCATTTTTTAGCTCCTCCTGGCTTTCTCCTCTGTAGCCCCCAAATTTCCCTAATTATAAAAATTATTTGCTGTACGATCAAAGAATGCCCACTAATATTAGTATGTGATTAAGTAAAACATGATTAAAAAGGTAAATCTATCTCAAATGTACCCACAGACTGTGTTTCAACAGGAAATACACATAATTCTTTCATGAGTCACAGTTTTGGACTCTATGCTCCATTCCAGTAGAGAACTGACTATAGTCACCACGGGGATATGTTTTATTAATTTAAAGATCAATCATTATTTTGCTCACTTTAGAAATGAATTATGGCACAGAAAATTTGTAAATGGCTGCCAAAAAGAATTATAAAAACACAATAATTAGTGGAAACCACAGTATTTCAAAATTACTGGTGAGAGAAAGTGTGTGCACTCAGGAACTTTAATAAGAATTCAAGTTCGTCAAAGGAATCTAGATGTGTATCTGCTACTTAGGGACAAAGACTGGTTCTTCAATAACAGAGTTAACAGGTAATGGGCTTCCAATCACCTCACCTTAATGATGTTAATAAAGAATTCACCAGAGCTATCCAGACTGCTAGTCACTAAGGAACCACTTGGGACAAGTGAGACTGTCAGAGATTTTAAAGAGCTTGAACTGGAAACAAACAGCTCATACTCTTCACTCACATTCTCTTGCTCTCTTATTCTCTTCCTCCCCTCACTTTTGATGTTTCCAGTAAGGTTAAGATAAAAATCCTTGCCTCTTTCCAGTCTTGACTCCATCTTTAATGCTGATCAGTAAACACCTTGGGGAGCCTTACTTGTTCTATACCTATGTCTCTACAACTCAGAAAGAAAGCTGTTTTGCTCTTCTCTGAGAGTCTGTTCATGTTGTACTCTTAGATTTGATATTTTGCATCTCAAATTCTGTTAGATGCATGTATAGCTCAGCCTGCCCATGCTCACAGTGAGCCACGACCAAAGGCCGTTTGTTTAATAATGAAACACATTCCTTTTATACATATTCTTTCTCTAATATAAACTCGAGAGGAGAATTACTACTCCCTGATTACCCTAACTTTATTTAACCAGGTATGTCTCAGGAAATAGAGACTGAGATTTAATATGGAAATGCTTTGCTCCATTTCCAAATACTACCATACTTGAGATGTGAAAATATTCTTCAGAGCTAAACTTCAGATTCTGATCAAATTTCTAAAATCTATGATCAAGTGCAAAAATTTTTAAATGATAGATTGTGGGACTTGTACTTTTTCCAAATACAAATGCTTAATGAATTTAAAAGTAGCTTTTAATATGAACCTGACTACCCACTGGCCATTATACTATTCATTGAACTTTAAGACATTAAGGAATGTTAGCTGTCAGGTATATATCATGAAAGAAATGCCAGAAATTCTTAAACAATGAAACTGAATGAACCACCTCAGAAGCTTCCCAACCAAACACAAGCTAAATGATCAAGGAATTCAAATGTCAGATAGGTTGGTGGAGACAATATAAGAATCATTTGAGGAAAGTTTTAAAATCCTGGGTCTTTCCATGTCATAGTCCAGAACTTGTTAATTGTCAGGCTATTTCTTTGAACTGTTAACTGGTATGTTATAACTTCCACCTATAAAATATGTTAACGCAAGTACAAGAGCCCAAAAAGCTTATTTCTTTAAAATTTAGATTGGAAACACTGTTGTTCATTAACCAACGACATTATATTTAATTTTATAATTTGATTCCTAATGTAACAAAGACTGAAGTATCAGACTGAGTACCAGAAATCCCCTAAACAATAAAACCCTAGAATACAGTTTCTGTTCTTTAACACCTGGCTACAATTTGTATAACAAAAGGACAAATTTATTTTGAAAAGAATTTTTATAATTTGATAAATAAAACAATAATTCTCTCCTACATCATGCAATTCTTGACAAATACCCATTAATTATAACTCTGCCTAGTATTTGCATGGAAACACAGTACATATGGAAGAAGTCCAAAACTGACTGTCTCCTTCAAAGTTCCAGTCTGTAAATTGAAAACATAAATGAAGATTTAATATCTCTGAATACTAGGAATAGCTATGACCTAAGTTTTCTACTTTTAAAGTACCAGCATGTTTCTAGCTTTACAGTTTGAGGTCATTATAAACTGTAAAACTATAAGGGAAACAAAGCACTAAAATCCAAAATAGCCAAATGTTTTTCTTTGGGTTTAATGGTTTACCAAAGGATCAGTACTGGATCTTTAAAGAATTACTCTTTTAAATTTGAAAACAATTCTAAGAAGGGAAAGAAATAGCTATTCAAAAAAAATTAAAGACTTCATTGAGGTTACCTAAGTGAAACCACTATGTTCCTTTTGCTTTGGGAGAGTAAATACCAGATAACAAGGAAACTTTTGCAAGTGATGGCCTAAGGTAATTCACTTATTCAGCAACAGCAACAATAAGCTTCTAATCCTCTAAAACCCAATAGGTTTTCATATTATCAAAACTACCGTCCAAATTAGCAATCAGAGTGTTACCTGAAGAGAGATCATTGATTAGGCCAAACAAACTGCTGATGGAAGGAAAAACACTAGTGTAGACTTGTACAGCTTTTTCTCATGTATCTTTGATGAATGAATAGGAGGTCAGTTACTATAGCAATAGGCCCAATGCTTTTCACAAGCAATAAATGACTTCCATTTTAAACAATGACTGAAATATTAAGGTGGCTTAATTTAAAATTCCTACCTCATCTCATTTAAATGAATGAGAGGCAGAAAGGCCTCTGGCTTTCCTTCTACCCATAGGGTCCAGACAGAAAGGGTCACAGACAAGAAGAAAGGGCATCATCTCATTTTTGTAACGTAATGCCAGTCTGCTAGTGCAACTACTCTTGAGCCCATGGATATTTAGCATATCATCTAGCTGACTACTCTGCCATACACAGTAACTCCCTCTCTAGGAGAAAGTAATCAAAGCAGGGCCCACACTAGGACTATCCACTTGTGCCCTTCCCTGAAAGAAAAAGAGAACAAAGAAGGGACCATGATGGCTCCCCTCTCAAGTGTTCAATCTTTGTCCCTTCTATTACAAAAACCGTTTCCAAAAGTTTCACTCCCACATCGATTTTTACTTAATAAAGGGCAACTTTTTTTCCTAACTCTATCCTATCAAAATAAATTCTTCTATCCATTACTCCCCACTACACAAAATGTACTTATGTCACTGCTTATCTACAAATAAATGTTCTGTTCATAAACTTGATGACAGTAAAATTGGGCCTTGTGATAGTACGGATTTTCACTACTTTGACTGCACTACTGGTATCTGTATTACCCACAAATCTTTGCTTTGTCTCTCATCTACTGCAAGCCACTAATTCACCATTATAATGAGGACCAGAAGAAAAAGAGAAGCTGCTCTAGTTATTTTCCACTTGCTGCACTTGACTGCCTTCCCCTCGCCCATCAAGCTCTGCCTCATTCTCCACCCCTCTCTGCCCTGCTCAGTGCCTGGGTAGCTGACCTCTGTGGACTGTACCACCTGAGTTTTCTTACCTTCTGGCTTCCAATGGGGATCTGCCAGTAGGAGGTACCTGCAGGATATGAGACCCTGAGAGGAAAAAGAGGCTGCAGTATTATCACGTACCTCATACACCACTCATTCCCTGCCTTGCAGCAGTTCTGGCCTTGGCTAAGTGCCTCTGTGGCCGCAGCTCCCAACAGGCAGACCCTCTTCCATGGCTCTAGCAGTCGCCAGGTCCTACTGACACAGTTCATTCCCAGGCCCCGTTAAGCAGAAGGGACAGTAATAACTTCCTACTGTCACTAGTCTCTCGGTACTTCGCCCTCTCTTGCTGGTTTCCTTAATGCTGCCCACACCTCTATTACCATTCCCTTCATTAACTTCATTCTGTTAATTCCTTTTAAGGTATGTCATCTGTTTCCTGCCAGGACCCTGACTGATACAGCATCTGAATACAAATAACTTACTAAAACTCTCCAGTCTCTTGAAAAAGAAAACATGCTTCACATATTCCATGTGAAGTATCAACTCTTCACTTAATTCCAAGACTTAAAATCAAATTCAGATAGTCTTTATACAGTCATGTAGAGAACCTCAGTTAAAGCAAAGGAGGAAAGAAAAAATTTAGGTAACATCTATTAGAATTCAAATACCACCACAGTGCCTATATTTTCAAAATATCCGAGGTACTTATAATGTTCCTCAAAGAGATATTAATCCTCTTCTATTATGGAAGAGCAGATAAGTGTTCGAAAATCCCAAGGGCTCATCAGTATGTCTTAAACAACCCAGAAGTCAACCCTGGAATCTACCCAACTCAGTATATGGCAACAAGTAATTTAAAAGCTTAACAAACAACAAGCAAAAACCCAGCACACTGAATCACTTGGGGAAAAAAGGGGAGGGAGTAAAAAAATAAAACCAGCAGTGACAACTCTGCCTTTGTCCCTTGACAAGCTCAACAAGAGAAATCCAAAGACTATAATTGGTTATTTCCCATCCTTTATCCTGTCTCTTTTCCATCTAGCAATTACTACAACTACTAGGTATTTGTAGCATATAATGATTCAATAGCCCATGTATGCTCAAATTTAAATCATTAATCACTAATACTGCTGTCAACATATTTATTACTGTTGTTGGTACACAACACTTTTAACACAAAGGACAATTTTTTTTTCTTTAAAGTTTCTTCTTATAATGAGCTTGTCATCCAAAGGAACAAAATAAAAAAAAAAAAAGGAACACATATAAAGAGTTGCTAATTTGCATTCAGTAAAAGGAACTTTTTGCTTATACAGGTCTGCCTCCGTAAGTTTTCCAAAAGGATGTCCCTTTCCAAATATAAAACATTTCATTTTATTCTCAACATGGCTTGGAGATATGCAAAGTTGATACAAAGGCTCTTTCTAATTGACAACATCTCACCACCACCCCCACCAAAAAACTCAAAGTAGTTTCTAAAAAAATGTAATACATTTAGATGGAACTTTTACACTATCTTATTTGATCCTTATAGATCTGTGGGGTAGGCAGGTATTCCACAGGTAAGGATAAATAGTCAGAGAGGCAGTTAGCACCTTGCTAAGCATCCCTGCAAGTAAATGAGAGAATTTATTACTGTCTTACAATGGAGCAATGCTAGTGATTCTCCCTACTAATTTGGTACAGAGCCTGTATGTAACCAAATAGCAAGTGTCCACATGCACATTATTTCCCAGACACCAAAACAAAATTAATATTAAAAGGTATCATCTAGCCACAAGGACATTATATATAGGACAGGAAAAAGGACAGCATAAATAAATCCCTAAAATGAAAGTATTTTTCTCTCAAAGAGTGAAATAAAATGCCTGTTTTTAATAAATGCCTTTTTAAACTTGTACAGAAAAACCACCTGGGTAAAAGCAGTTGGGGTGGAGGAGATCACAAGACTGAGCTAGCAGGATGGTAAGAGAGATAAGGAGGCACAAATCTGTTTATATAAAAGGTGATAACTAGTCAACTAGCTTTGTTATTTATTCAATCAATATTAATTCAAAAGCCACTGTCCAAGGTACTCTAAGAAATACTATGATGAATAGGAAAAAGTTCTGCATTCAAGTAGCTTACATCCCAGTTGAGAATATAATACAGGCACACAGATAAAACACTCATTCACTGATTCAACATTTCCTGAGTGGTTACAGGAAGGCAAGGAGTTTGGCACTGTGAGAAATACAAGGATGAATTAAACAAATCCTTAGCCCTCCAGGGAGTAACAGTCTGAAGAAAACAGTTTTGCAGGCTATAAATGGAGAATATTAGAAGTGCTATAGGACTGGTCTAAATGAAATGCTACGTGAATTCCAAAGACGAAGAAATTATTCCCAAGTAGGGATTTGAGGAAGATGACAGGGAGTACACATTTGAAATAAAGGGTATGCAGGATTTGGGTACCCACTGATTAGAGAAGAAAGATAGTCTAAGTGAGGGTCAAATGTATATAAAGACAGAAACTTTGGGAAGTAAAGAGAGAATAGAGGGGGCAGTGAGTACCTAAGGGTTTTGAGAGGGGACTCCCAGGTTATGTGAAGGAGTTTAGGAGGAAGGAGAGGGAAGTCAAATCACAGGGAGGGCTCAAATGGGAGTCTAAAAAGCTTATATGGTTTATGGAATATGGAACATAAGAAAAGGTAGAACACAGAGTATCTTAAAAGAGTTCTAAAGTCAATGATAAGAGGAAAGGAAAATTGGGTTCATAATTAGAGAAGAGATAATTCATTTAGGCCTAGAAAGAATGATATGGATCTGATAGGCTGTTCCAGATAATATAAATTGATGAAAGCCATGATTCAAACCAGTTCAGCTGCTCCTTGGTTGGTACCCTTCCTGGGAGATAGCTCAAACCTCAGGAACTAAGCCTTTAACACACACGCATGCATAAACACACACACACAATCACATGTATCTCCCTCCTACCCCACACACATCATTTTGGTAGGATATTTTTATTGCTGGATTTTTTTTCTAAGTATAAAATTAACAGATGTTCAGTGCCGAAAATCTAGTCTTTTCATTGCTGTTAATTTTAATATTGACATAATGACCCACAGTATGAATGTACTAACACTGATAGTTGCAATTCTATACTGAGAGCCAGTGTTCCTAGAAACTTGCCAACTGTCCAAGACCAGTATGATCAGCCCAAAGATGATATTGGTCTTTCCAAGAATCATTTGGGGCTCTACTCCTAAAGGTCAAAGGAGACTGCTTCTAGACCATCTCCAGACCTTCCCTGGAATATATGAGTTAAAGAAGCCCAAAGCAATCTCTCAGGAATCAAAACAGAAACAAAACTGAACATAGTAAACATTAATACAGACTGTTGGTTGGATACTTATCATATAGGGGTGCACAGGTTTAGGCATATTCATGAACAAATTTATTTTTATCGGGACTAATTAGGCTAATTTCAACCTAATGGATTTGAATGGACTAGAACTAAACTCAGAAAATCAGTGAGTCAAATGTTGTTGGGCTTTATATTAGAACAACTTTATGTACAGGTTGAGAGCATGAGCTTTAAACACAATCAGAACTGATATGAGCCTCAGCTATGAACTACTATAACTGTGTGATCTTGGGAAAGTTGCTTAACTCTTCAAAGATCTAAGAAAATAAGGATAATACCTGTGATAATTAAATATAAAAATTAATATATGAAAGACTGTCCTTAAATGGCAGTTTATTAATAATGGGCAATTATCATGGTACCAACTTATACAGAAATCTGTCCTTAAAAAATTAGTGCTTTCCATTTACTTTTTAAAATGATAAATATATACATGCTCATTAAAGAAAATTTAGAAAATACTAATAAATAATAATTTTACTTCCACAGTCCAGAAATCACTAAGTTTATGAATTTTCAAAAGCATCTTTAGTACCTGGCCCTATTTCTTTTTTAATGCATCACTTTTTTTTTTTTTAATGGGAAGTAAAATATATGTTATGTTTCTATAATAGAATTATGAACACCTGAAGTTTCATTTTCTGATTTCTTCCCCTTAGGCTGAGAAAAAGCAAAGCAAACAAGGTATGGTGCTATCCCGAATGCTCTACAACGTATCATATTTAATCTTTTTTTTTTTTTAGAAACCAAGAGAGAGCACACGGGGGCGGGGCAGAGGGAGAGAGGAGAGAGAATCTGCGATCATGACCTGAGCTGCAATCAAGAGTCAGACACTTAATAGACTGAACCACCCAGGCACCCCTCATATTTACTCTTTAAAGCTCATCTCCATCAATGTTTTATAATTCCCCTCAAATCCATGATCTCTTTGTCCTGTGAGAGCCCTGATATCATGGGGTTTAGATTTCTCATATCGCACTTTTCACACTGAATTGTACTTCTTTTCTTAGCAGCCGCTTGCCCCCCACCCCCACCCGCCCTTCCCCTTGTTCCATCTTCTAGAGCTGGGGCTTCTAACCTAAGAACTGTGGACTTCCTGAAATGACACATTAAAATAGTATTTCTGTAGATACAAATACATCTTCCTGGGGAGAACCCATATATTAATCAATCTTAAAAAAGTTCTGAGTATCACAGAACTCTGGTCTAGGGAAAATACCTGTGACTTAATTACCCCTGGATCTTCTATAGTGCTTAGCATCTATCTTTATATGGATAAATATTTGTTGATCTAAAATTTTATTATTGAAGCACAAAGTCAATATTGAATATACAAAATTTATCTATCCTTTAAAATATATTTTCCTCATGTATTTTTCTCATTCCTCATTTCCTCATCTTAACATAAAAAATACTGTTTCTGAAAGAATGGTGGTTATCAGGATTTAGGGAGAAGAGGAAATGAAGAGTTATTGTTTAACAGATACAGAGTTTCAGTTTGGGAAGATGAGAAAGTTCTGGAGTTGGACGGTGGTGACGGTTGCACAAGAACATGAATGTACTCAATACGATGAACTGTTATGTTTTACCACTACTACAACAAAAAAAATACTGCTTTTTATAATCATATGATATTAATGACTATTTATTACAGGGCAGACTCTTCATCAAAAGAAAGGAATAAAGAAATATTACTGGTTAAATTTTAGCATATAAGAAAGAAGCAAATCTTAACCTCAATCTACACATTGTTGGTTTTAGAGTATAAGCACAAATAAAAATAGGGTGATATAATCATAAATCCTACCCAAATAGAGGGACTGTTATCTGAGTAAACAAAGGTAAATTGCTTAGGGCTATTAGTTTATCTGTGTGAAGTAAATTTAACTTTTTCTTTTCTTTTTTTTTTTTTAAAGATTTTATTCATTTATTTAATTGACAGAGAGAGAGAGACAGCAAGAGAGGGAACACAAGCAGGGAGCCCGATGCTGAGCTCAATCCCAGGACCCTGAGATCATGACCTGAGCCGAAGGCAGACGCTTAACTGACTGAGCCACCCAGGCGCCCCTAAATTTAACTTTTTCAACGTACCAAGTCACAAGTCAGGGAACAGATGATAATTTAGCCCAATTCTATCAATATATTATACACATAAATAATGTAAGCATTTTAGAAGTCTGCAACAGGCATTTCAAGGTGCCAGGAGCACATTTTATTCAATAAACTTTTAGTGAGTATTCTTAGGATTCAGAGATACACAAGTCTGAAAACTACTTAAAAAAACCAAAAGCAGACTATCTAGTACACTGATTACAAAAAAGATCTCATACTTTCTAGCTTGCTTCACCAAAGAAAAAGTCTCAAACTCAAATAAGGTAACAAATATATTTAAATATCTAAAATATTCATGTTACTGCCCTTTGGGGCAGCCTCAAAAAAAATTCATTTTCATGATGCTATATTGATATTTCCAATCAATGTGTATAACTTATCAAAAATCTAGATTCTAAACCTTTTGATGATTAAATGTCAGTAATATTTCTTAGTTTTTTATTTCCAATAGATAACTGATTTGTAATGACATTTTAAAATTCCATTATTGGGGCACCTGGGTGGCTCAGTCGTTAAGCGTCTGCCTTCGGCTCGGGTGATGATCCCAGGGTCCTGGGATCGAGCCCCAAATTGGGCTCCCTGCTCTGCAGGGAGCCTGCTTCTCCCTCTCCCACTCCCCCTGCTTGTGTTCCCTCTCTCACTGCCTCTCTCTCTGTCAAATAAATAAATAAAATCTTTTTAAAAAAAATTCCATTATTTTCCCAAAGTCCTTATATATAAGAGAGATTTACAATTATTTCTCCACTGGAATTTAGGAAAATCCTTGGAAACAGATTCAACACAAAAGCTAACTACTGATATTTATATTCTGTATCACAGAAAAGATATCTACTACCATAATGAAGTATTGGGTAGTTGATGTAAGCTCATATGTTTATTGCCCTCTTAAGGTTAACATTAAATAATCAGCTGAATATAAAATTTTCCCATACTCATATTTACCAAAAAGCCAAATTTTCCTAATATTTACTTATATTCAGTATTTACTGAATAAATATTTACTGAGTGCCTGCCATGTAGCGGGCACTATGCTGTCACTGCAGGTGACTGTGAACCAAACAGCCATGTTCTACCTAAACAATAAAGTGTTATTGTTTTTCTAGAACACAGATTTATATCACCACTTTTTCAAAATGTCTTTATGTTTTTGTAAACACACTCAGTCTGGTAATATTTTGAAAATTTTAATTTATGAATCTGATCTCTAAATAAAAATTTATAAATAACTATTTTGAAGACATAAAAATGTTTGCCTGTCATAGAGTTTGTTTTTCTATATGGCAATAGCAAAACAACAAAGACAGCACAAACCACTTTAAAGTTTAAGATTACCTGAAATGGGAATATTCTGTGAGACTGATAACTGCACATCTCCAGTTCCTGGTGGCATGTCAACAACTAAATAGTCGAGTTGGCCCCAATCTACCTACAAACCAAGATGACACAAATAACATCATTGTATAACAATTACAGTGAATAGTGATATAAATAAAAATAAATATATTAATAACAAAATCTAAAATAATAGCTTTCACTTAAGCCGTTACTGTCAGGGACTGTGCTGAAGACTAAGGATAAGTGAATAAATAAGAGACACTTTCTGGCTCCAGCAGACCTTCTTTGAATGAAAAGGTTAAATTTCTGAATGACCACTCCTCTCTTGCCCCAACCCCCAACACACACACACACACACACACCACACACACACACACACGCTAAGGTGAACCCATTCCACAGTGGGCTTCTATTGAGAACAATATTTTCATTGGGAATAGCCTAGGAAGGCCTTAGCTTTGTGTCCTTGGGTTTTTTTGGTACAGCATTTCCTATGGCAGATCCTAATATAATTTTTAAAAGTTTATTACTTTTCTTCATAAAACACACCAATAATGATAACCAAAGCTTATTAAGAAAAATTTAGAAACATAACTAGACTTTCAATACTATTAACATTTTGATTATTTTGATTATTTCTTTCCAGGCATCTCAGTATCTATACCTAGAAAATTCAGTTATATTACCAAGTTCTTAAGGCGCAGCCTTAAGGCTCAGGCTCAATTTAGATAGGTCTTAAGGGTTCCTCAGACTCTTTTCTCCTTAGCTGACTCCTCCAACTGAGACTGTGTACCCTACGTTCTTCTCATTTGCCTAAGGTGGAAGCTTGGAATCATATTTAACTCTTCCCTTTCCCTCACTAGCCCCAATCACTTATTCGGCCTTCTAAAAATCTCTCAAGTGTATCTACTTCTCTCTTTGCCCATTGCCAAGAACTCAATGGAGACCACAACCATCTATCACTAAAGCCTCCCAACCAGTCTCTCTGCTTTGACACTGCCCATCTAGTCTATTCCTAACACCACTGAAAAATGGTCCATCTAAAATGCAAGTCTGATAGTGCCACTTTTTTGTTTAAAATTCTTCTATTGCTTTTAGGATAAAGTCTGAGCTTAAGCTCCAGAACACTCTGCCTGGTCTTCTTCACCTGCTAATTCATCCTTATTTTTCAGATCCCAGCTTGAAATTCACTTCCCTTAACTTCCATTAGATTAGATATGGTGTTCCTACTAGGAACTTCTCCTGATCATTCATTCATTCATTCCCCCATAGAATGTTTCAGTACCTACTACATATTAGGCATTAGCTAGGTACTGACAAGTAAATGGTACCATGGTCTCTACCGCACAGAATTTATAATATAGAAGGAGACAGATATTAAGCAAATAATGAAATAACCTCTGCAAAGGAAAGAGGTTAGTAAATGTAAGCAAGTGAAAGAAGATCAACATAGCTAGAGAGCAATAATTCATTCATCTATTAACACATATATTTAACTCATATTTATTGAGAATTGATTAGGTACCAGGCACTGTTCCAGGTGATGGGGATAGAGCAGTGGACAAAACAAAGTCCCAGCCATTCCACAGCCACTGTGGAAGGAGTGAGGGAGTCAGGCAGACAAACAGATAGAAAGACAAATCAGAGGGTATAAAGTGCTATGAAGAAAACAAGTATCCTTTACTATACAAAATTACTTGGTTCCTAATTCAGACATACAGATCAAATAGCAAGAGATATTTTAAAAATCTCTTTAATTTCTGAATTTGAGAGCAAGTAGTAAGAGTTCAGACAGCAAAGGATTTATCAAAAAATTTCTTTTTTTTTTAAGATTTCGTTATTTATTTGAGAGAGAGTGAGAGCACGAGCAGGGGGAGGGGCAGAGGGACAAGCAGAATCCCTGCTGAGCAGGGAACCCGACAACACGGGGCTCCATCGCAGGACCTGAGCTGAGGGCAGATGCTTAACTGACTGAGCCACCCAAGTGCCCCAAGAATTTCTTTTAATCTCTTTGATTCCCAAAATCAAATGGTAAAGATATGCTTGTACAGTAGGGAAAAAGAACAGAATGGTGGAAGGTACTACTTTAAACTGAGTGAAGTCAGAAAATAACTGAAGCAGTAGACTGAAGGAAACAAAGCTTTCCGGGCAGAAGCAACTGTAAGTGCAAAAAAGTTCTAACCAGTGGGGATCTGCTTGGCAAATTCGAGGAATAGCTAGGAAGTCAGTACAGCATTTCTAAAACAGCACCCCCAACCCCAAACATCAATCTCTCTCCTCTGACTTTTTCTTCAAAACATTTATCAGTACCTGACATTATATATTTACTTGTCTTTTAGGAATTTTATGATATTTCTCAAACACAAGCATTTGATACTGATTGAATGACACATTTTAAAACAATGATGAAATGATGAACATAAAACAGTTCATTTTCAATTTAGGGTTCCTTGGTTTGAAAAATAGTTACCCCAAACCTACCCAGGGCCATCATCTATGAAACTATCTACAAAAAAGATTAAGGATATTTTTCATTTTATATCCTCTGCACTGAAACTCTTAGCACTGGCAGACTGACAAGTCTCTTTGTTTCACAGAACATCAAACGACTGGTGCCAACAATTTATCATTGTTGTTCCCTGGCATTTAATCATATTTATCACAGTGGCTCCAATTTCTTATTTCTTTAAAGAGAACTACTATTAGAGTTCCGAGGAACTAAAAATACTTCACTGTTAAGACAATTTCAAATGTCTCTTAAATTGCATTTAAACTAAAAAATGATTCTGGCCCAGCACCTTGATCACACACAGTAGGCGATCCACAAAGGCGTGCCAACTTGAACTAAAGTAAGTATGTGAATTCCAGTCTTAGAGCAGTCACTAATACTAACACTGCAATATACTGGCTGCCAGCAAGTTCCAGTTCTCTTGTAAAAGAGTCAGCAAAGCATTGATTTTAGAGTCATTTGGGTATTCTCTAGATTCTACTTAGTTTGTTTATTCTTCTAAGTTGTGTGTTACTAGATGCAGGTAAATAGGTACTAGCAAAACACCCAGGTACCTCATTTAGTAAAAACCAGTGGCAGATCCCACTGGGATTTTGTGTGGCCTGAAGATATACAGTTTGTGTGATCCTTTCTAAGAATAAGAACACAAAATTATGAAGGCACGATTTGGTACAAAAGTAAATATTTATTTAGAATGTGACAAGAAATCACCCTAAAATGCTGAAGCTGTAGAGATTCAAGTTCCTTTCTCTGAGATCTCTTGAGTAACATAAATGCTTACATAGAAATGCTTCCTCTCTCCACCTGGAACATTCTACAACTCCCAGAAACCCAAATGAAACCAAGTGAGCATGGAACCTGGAATTTAAACTTCATTAGCCTCATGGTAACCTCACCTCTGGTAAAACCCTCTCAGGCTCCAGACTAAAAGGATCCCATCAGGACAGAGTAAATCAGTCTAGAAGTAGAGTTACCAAGGTAGTTCAGAGATGCCCTATGGATAAAGAGGCGGCATTACAGCCAAATTCAGCAATGTGGTTAGAGAGTCAAACATGTGCATCAAATCTGAAGTGGGAAGCGCCTGGGTGGCTCAGTTGGTTAGGCTTCCGACACTTGGTTTTGGCAGGTCATGATTTCAGGGTCATGGGATTGGGGCTCAGCAATGAGTCTGCTCGAGATTCTTTCTCCTCCCTCTCCCTTCCCCTCTGCTCCTCCCCCTGCTCGTGCTTATGTGCACTCTCTTTCTCTCTCTAAAATAAATGAGTGAATGAATGAATGAATAAATACAATCTTTAAAAAATAATCTGAAAGGAAACATAAACAGCATAATGGGAGGATCAAAAACAATGTCCGTGGTCAGAAGGATAGGATGAGGTACAGATCAGGGGTAACAGTTCAGACCTGAGTCAGCTGAGAGGCTCTGTAAAAGATGTCTCTTTTACACTGTAACATACAACCTCTAAAGGGTTTGAAATAATAGGATTTTGGTATCCAAATATAATGCAGCCACTGAGCTTTTGTCCAAAGCCATTTAAATAACATTAGAACATTGTTTTTTCATCTGTCCTATAGATACACAGGCAGTTGTGCATTGTTACAACATCACCACTTAAATTATTGCCTTCCTTTTATTCCTCTTTCACTTTGTTTACTAAGATATCCAACACCTGAAAGTTATGCCACCAGATAATTACTAAATCTGTGTTAAGTTATTTTCATTTCTTTTTTTGGGGGGGGTCAACCTTATGAAGGGAAACTATTCCCAACTAGCACTGATTGGGGTCATTTTAGGCTGATAGGCCTTCTCCAAACAATAGTTTATATTTTATGTTCAAAATACTGCCTGATGATCTGAAAGGAACTCAAAAACTGGAATAAAGGCAATTCCCTCCTTTCTGTGTATCTTCTATTTGGGCAGATAAAGTAATTTATCTTTTTCAGGACATTAGTTGTGAAGAGTGTGATGCTACGAATGAGAAAAGAACATGGGCCACTTTCTTCCATGGACACTTCTGTTAAGAAGTTGACTGAAGCCGCAACAATCGGGCCTCGCTCTAGAGGACACTGGGAGCACAAGTGCAGGCAGGCTGAGCTATAAGTGTGAAAAGAAAGGGCCCAGAGATGCATTCCATTTTTGGCTTCCCAGCTGGCTCAAGCAGTTTACCACAGTCAGCCTCTAGGATAGCAGTTTCCATCATCATCACTAAACAGGCCACATTTAAGCACCACAGGGTCAACATATGCTTCTCCAAAGTAAGGTGAAGTGTCCCAGAAATCTTAGGTCTGCTAGCAAGGCCAATATGAGCCGGATGAAAATAACATCAGTGGGGTAGACCCTGGGCCCTGTGGAATCAGGGAGGAAAACCATTGCCAAGAAAGAGAGGCAGAGCTATAGCCTCCTGGAGGCAAAGTAGTGGCCAAGAAGAATTAAACTCCTAAGGGCAAGAAAAGGGTGTAACTAAAGAACAAATAGAGAAATCATAAAGCAGGAGAAATGGGACAAAATCTAGACTGAATAATTAAAACTGGGCTGTGTCCAGGCAGCCCATTTATATGGTGCTTGTTCCGTAAGTGATAAGGCCAATTCTTAAAGGAAGTTGAGCTGGGCCAGACACTGCCTCTTTCCTTCCAGTCTGCTCTTAATTACTTCCTGAAGAGTTGGTTTTGACTCTTATGCCTACTTTGACTCATAATTACTAGATCTCAAGGTGGCGTCCCTGTGTCTGATTCTGGCCATATACCTGTTGCTACTTCTGTCCTATGCCTAAGTTCTTCCATCTGTCTCTGATTTCCTGGTTCTCCAACTCTAGTTACGCACAGTCATACCCAAATAGCAAACAGAACAGTGCTTGTGCTTTGCTTGGAATCCCAGACGTGAAACCATGCCAGTACTAGGCGATGCGGCTAACCTTGTCTCAGACCCATGGACAAGTTAATTTGCCAGGCAAATTACCAAGCTCCTAGGATTAACTAACTTCCAGGTTTTTAATGGGTCTTCAAGTTCTAAAAAATCTAGCACACTTATTTCTTTATATATAACTATCCCCCCAACTTCAATGTAAGCTCCCTGAAGGAAGAGTCTATCCTTTATTAATCTCTGGACTCGCTCTCCACATCCAGTCTCCTCCATAATGCCTACCCAGTGTTCCATCAACATCCATTGAGGGATTCTATGAGTCAAGTTGCCCTTTACAATTTTATATGACTAAAATTACAATTTTGCCATGTGAGGCACCTTTTATATACAATATAAATCTAAAATAGAACATAAAGTGGCTCTCTTTAAATCTGGACCATATTTTTTGCTCTGCCCAGTGGCCTATTTATAAAATCATACACTATTTTATTTTGGTTGCAAGAAGAAAATTACTACAAAAGTGAAATTATTTAGATATAAATACTACAATAAAAATCTGAATAGCAAAAGATTTCTATTTGAGTTGATGGCTTACTGAATTGTGGAAAGAAAAGATAAAAGAAAATATAATAAACTTAACCATGAAGATTGTTTTGATGAGACAGCTGACCTAATTATAAAATGAGAACAAATTATTCAAGTTATAATGATATAAATGTTTTCCCTAATATATTCTTATCTTTCAGATGATAAAGTTCTCTAATCCATTTTCAAATATGTTCCTTTCTATAGGAAAAGGTGCATGTGTATGTGTGTGTGGGGGGGGAGGGGATACCTGAATAAATCCCTCCAAAGGTACTACCAACCCGAGCGATAGCAGTAAGGTTCTGAGAGTGAAGAGAAGAGAAACTTTACTCTTCATCTTTGCCTTTATCATCATCTCCCGTTTTCTCAGTTCTTCTAGCAGAGGTGTAGGGCAGACCAGCCCTGACAACCCGAAGACAGCCTCAATTCCAGGAGACAGCATCAATTCACAGAGGACTTCTTGTCTAAAAGTGGATATATGGGTCAATCTTTGGTAACTCTACCTAGTTTCTGAAATAATATTTAAAAGATTATCCAATTCCCAGGCCACTCCACAGATGCCCTTGTAAATCCATACTACAGCTGAAAGAGTAAAACCTCACAACATAACTTTTTGTTACCATAAAAGTAAGAGTATTTTAGTTCATTATGGGAACATCTCTCTAAGGTCTCTAGAGTCCTGCTGTAGGCCAACTGCTTATACATACAGATGTTCATAACCTAGGAGCAGAGGTTAGTGAAGGACAGGCCTAATACCCCAAAAACCTAAAATATTATAAACCTGAGAATCAAGATATTTTATTTTTTAAAAATTGCTAAAAAAAATTTAAAACTTGGGCGCCTGGGTGGCTCAGTTGGTTAAGCGACTGCCTTCGGCTCAGGTCATGATCCTGGACTCTTGGGATCGAGTCCCGCATCGGGCTCCCTGCTCGGCAGGGAGTCTGCTTCTCCCTCTGACCCTCCCCCCTCTCATGCTCTATCTCAGTCTCTCTCTCAAATAAAGAAATAAAATCTTTAAAAAAAAAAAAAAAATTTAAAACTTTTCCTATATACCCAAAGGCTGGAACCTCAGAATTTCTTTATAAGTAGGAGTAATAAATCACTTTATTAACCTAATTTGGGATAGTTTATAAAATATATTTAGACATGTAGTACTTTCTTTAATATGGAAAACTATAAAACTATAATATTCTTTGAAAGAACATCCTTAGAAAAAATCATTGTATTGGAGAGAATTCAAGGTCCTGAAGGAGCAGGACTGTAGCTGCCATAAAAGCTGCATGGGGCCTCACTAAGAGAATCCATAGTCATTGTGCAGGGGTTCTGATGTTATTAAGGATATTACAGAACTTGAGAGACACTTGCTCCAGAAGAGCAGCCTACCCAATGCACTAGCCAGGAATGATGTGAAGAGCAGTCCTAGTTGTGTTTATTTAGTTCAGTTACTTGCCATCTGAAGTCCTACTTTACAGCTTTAGACCATCACGTGGAATTGGACTAGTGAAGAGAGAAGAGGTGGAGAGTGGGTCTACAGGTAACAGGTAAAGGAGAGCAGAAGGAAAAGAACTGTTAGTGAGAGCTTATTATAAGACAGGCACTAAACACTTTTTACATACATGATTAAAAAACATTGTAAACCGGGCGTTATGATCACTATTTTACAGATGAAAATACTGAGGACTAGAGAAGTTAAGAAAGTTGCCCAAGGTCAAGCTGTTGGTAAGTGGTGGAGCAGTGATATAAATCCTAGTCTGTTCCCAGTTTCCCACGGAATGGGGTGCAGCATCACTATTCTCCAAGGCCCTGAAGAGTTCTGCTAGCAAACCTCACTACCACAAGAACATATGAGCTTTTCTGTATCACTTTTTCAGTGTAAAATAATACAGATATATAAAACAGGGTCTACAGACCAAGAGAAAATTATTTACTTAGATAACATAAGTAAGAAATAGAAGAACTCATTCACTTCCTTTATTTTTTTCCTTTTCTGGTTAATTATAATGTTTCTTTTACTTCTGATTTTTTTTAAGATTTTTATTTATTTATTTAACAGAGAGAGAGAGACAGCGTAAGTAGGCAGGCGGCAGACAGAGGGAGAGGGAGAAGCAGGCTCTCCGCCAAGCAGGGAGCCCGATACGGGGCTCGATCCCAGGACCCTGGGATCATGACCTGAGCCGAAGGCAGACACTTAACCGACTGAGCCACCCAGGCGCCCCACGTCTGAGATTTTTTTAATGGTATGTCAAAGGTCGTATTCTTTCCTTACATGATCCTTTAAAAGTCTTTTATATTACAGAGCAAGGGTCTAGTAACCATGGAAATGTTAACTATAAATTTCCTGACTTTGAGTTGTCAAAGAATATTTTAGCTTTCAATAATCTACTACTAAATTCTGGTTTTCTTTTAAATCAATAACCATAATTCTACCAACGGTTTATACAAAAGAATTATGTGGAGTAATTGTTTAAATTAAAATAAATAACTTATAGAGACTAAGAAGAGAAAATAAATATAGATTTTTTAAATACCTACAGCTTTTGAACATAATATTTTTGAAACTGGCTCAGACTGTATTCTAAAAATTTGGAGATCTAAATCATATCAAGTAGGAAACCAACTGTGAGACACTGTAGTTCCATATGCTGTTATATTTTAAGTGTGAGCTACTATAATGCAGCTTTTGGATTTTAAATTTTGGTTCATAAATTATTACAATGTTTTTTTAAATATAAAAACAGCACTGGAATAGGTGTTTGATAAAAATCTAGACTATAAATCTAGCTGAGTACAGACAAGAATCCAGATACCTATTCATCCCAAATAGAAGGGTTTTAGTTTGATAATTGGCATATCTAAATTCCTATCATTTTTGTCACTAATTAGCTATATAGCCATGGGTCACAGAATTAACCTCACTGGACCTCAGTTTTCTCAACTGTAAAATAAAGTTTTACATAAGACGATCACTAAGTTTCCTTCCAACTACTTAAAAAACAAAAACGTGACTATGATCTTACGTATTTCATTTGAAAAATATTTGTGAGGAATTTTACAGGGAAAAGTGAATAAAAGCCATTTTTATCCAAAAGCACCAAAATAACAAAACAAGCTCCTTTTTTTTTCCAAAAAGAGGGTACTTCATATAAAAACAAAAAACTAAAAGTTACTTGGTATACTGAATAAATCTTATAGAGTGATCATATTTTCCAAAATAGCTTTTGGAAAATTAAGCTGAATTTTTCAAAGAACTTATATTTAAATTTGTATCGAACTACAATCTACTCTGTCATCCTAAAATACCTCATCCTAGCTCATCTAGAAATTAATGTGTTATATCTATATAAAATGTCATAATTAACAAGATCAATACAATCCTGAAAAGTTGTTGAAGGGATTGCCACTGAGGTGAGGAATGGGAAGGAATTCAATCACAAACCCTTAAAGGTTGAGAAGTCTAATCTAACTTTCTAAATAATATAAAACATCTTTCTACAAACGCTCATGACAGCAATATATATAAATTCAGCCAACAAAAGAAAGCTCAAATCATTCCAATGCTTACCACATACTCAAATACAAATTTTGGATCAATAAAAGGATGGAAGAAAACTGTCACTTAAGAATCTTTCCTATCCACTGACAGACAAACAGATAAGATGTGGTATGGAATGCAATATTATGCAGCCAGAAAAAAAAAAAAAAAGAGAGATCTTGCCATCTGAGACAACATAGATAGGCCTAGAAGGTATTATGCTAAGTGAAATGAGTCAGACTGAGAATAACAAATACCATATGATTTCACTCATATGTGGAATCCAAAAACAAAAACAAAATAAAATATAAAATATAAAAACAAAACAAATGAATAATAATAAAAAAAAACAGAATCAGACCTATAAATACAGAGAACAAATAATTGCCAGAGGGGAGGAGGGTAGGGGACGGAGCAAAAGAAGTAAAGGAGAGTGGGAGATACAGACTTCCAGTTATGGAATAAATAAGTCATGGAAATAAAAGGCACAGCATAAGGAATATAGTCAATAATAAGTAATATGATGCATAGGGACAGTTAACACTTGTGAACATAGCATAATGTAAAAACTTGCTGAATCACTTTGTTGTACACCTGAAAGTAATGTAACATTGCATGCCAACTATACTAAAAAAAAAATTTTTTTTAAAGAATATGTCCAGGGCACCTGGGTAGCTCAGTCAGTTAAGCATCTGCCTTTGGCTCAGGTTATGATCCCAAGGCCCTGGGATCAAGCCCCTGCATCATCAGGCTCCCCGCTCAGCAGCGAGTCTGCTTCTCTCTCACTCTCTCTCTTTCTCTCCCCCTCCATCTGCCCCTCTCCCCACTCGAGCTCTCTCCCACTTGCATGCTCTCTCTCTAATAAATAAATAAATAAATAATCTTTTAAAAAAAAGAATTTTTCCTATTTTTTTCTTTTGCTACAGGTGAGACTGGTTTACTTCTGACTTATACTACATAACTTCAGATATGCTTTCTTTCCTGATTTGTCTTTAATTGCTACGGGAATTGATATTTATAAGACCTCCCCCTTTTAAAGATATGAATAAGCACCTACTAAATTATAAAGATTTAACTTGAAAATGTAGAAACATATTTGAGCTTTTTAAAAAAGGATTATATCTATAGCATAATTTTTGTAAATGGCTGTATTTTCAAATAGGAAAGAAATCAGCAAAGTTTCAGTAATAGGCATAAGGATTATGGGAAAGGGTCAATAAACAGTTAATCAGAAAGTTAGATATCAAGGTTTTATTATTAATTCATTATTTGAAGTTAGCCAAGTGCTTTTAACTTGTCTGTGTCTCTGTTCCCTCATTTTACAATGGTATAAACACAGAATTATAGAGCTCGAAAGGACCTCAGAGATTATCTTGCCCACTGTTCTTATTTTACAGATAGAGAAAATGAAACTCAGAAGTCAAATGACTTGCCCAAAACTTACTCTGCAAAATAGGGATAATAAAAACAACCTTTGTCTACTTTATAGAGGCTTTTATCCAAAGAGGAAATGAGATCACAGATTAAAAAAAAAAAAAAAGGCACTGGTAATTAAGCAACAGGATTAACACTGAAAAAAAATCACTTCAAATAGAAACTTGTCATATCATGTAAGTCAAAATTTAAATTTCTCTCAATGAGCATACCATGTTTATTCTTCTAACCAAATGCTAAGAAAATATTTGCCCATATCTGAGGTCACCACATTCCAAAATGATCGAAACAAGTAACTTAAAATATCTTTTCCATATGCCTAGATGACATAAGCAGAGTTAAATGGCTTTTTGCAAATTAAAGGGAAATTTCTCACAAGTAAAACTAAGCATGAAAATATTCAGTCAAAATACCATTTAAAAATAAGTAAGTGACTAAAAATAAGGGCTAAGAAGTGACCAGAAAAGAAGTTACACATGTTGTTTGAACATATTATTTTAATTTCTACATTTTAGTGACCTATACCTTGTTCCTGTTAATTAGACCTGCCACCTACAAAGCTAAAGAGAAAACAATAAATTTACTGTTACAAGTGACTTCCTAATGAGAACTAAATAATGCAGCAGCTTTAAACTATAACTACTTTTAACACAAAGGATTTTGAGAAAGATTAAGGAATATATCTATGAGAATAGAGATGGAGATGATACAGATAATAGATGGGAAAAAGGTTTTAGGATTGGGGTAAAAATAAACACATAAAACCACCTAATTCCCATCACATCAACTTCAGCAATTTCCAACTTCCCAAACTACATAATTACTTCAGAAGTACCCAAAAGACATCTAAGAAACCTGAGATCACTAAATTGCAAAGAAATAGGAAAATGGACTGAATTTTATGCAACTCATTAAAAGACCATTAAATGAGCAGCTGTTCTTTCATTCTCATTTAAGCACATGGGTCATTATACCTAGGCTTGTTCACAATAATCTTGTACACTGATGAGCAAGTGAACGTGGCAATGTATCTAGAAGTTGTTCTTGCCTGAATAGGTACCTAGTGTATTCATATTTATCTCAATATTATAGATCACACATGAATATACATGCTTAAAGGCAGAGTATACATAAGTGGGAACACAGGATAATCCTTACAGAGTTTAACTCTGAGAAATTAATACCAATATTTACATGCGCCAACCAGGGTTCTAGACACTAAGAATACAGCAATGAACAAGATACCTGAAGTTCCTGCCCTCAAGAAGCTGGGAAAAAAAGAAAATAAATAAACCACTCATAATCTTGATAAAAGTCATCTTTCTAGACCTCAGTTTGCTCTCTATACAACTAGAAAAGTAATATTACTTAGGTAAGTATCACCATAACCTTCTCAAACAAAAATTATGCCAAAAACCTATAAATCAGTAGGCCTTGTACTCTAATTTTCCCTGATCTATCCCTGCCTCCAGTGGCACATACATAACAGAATGTAAGCCAGTGTAGGAGGTGTAAGCCATGCCATGAAACAGAAGAAAAATAATTGGATCATGGTGAGACTCAACACAAACCTGTGTTCTCTATATAAACTAACTACTTAGTAAGCTATGGTTTCTCAAATAAGATAATAATGATAAATATAGACTATTTGGAACGTATTTTCTCAGTCCGAGTTTCAGTACCAATGTCCAGATAAGTCATTTTTATTTCAAATATGTTTTAAATATCATGACTGCCAGTTTAAAAATCTTTGTTATCAATTAGATTAATATATAGTCAGACTATGATTTTAAGCCACATTTTATATAATCTTTTTTCTCTTACAGTTAAAGAAGTAATTTTATTTTGTATGATGAATGCATACTTTTGAAGAATTGCATCAAAACAGGCTTAGTCTGATATTTGAGTCTTGTAGTTAAAACTGCAAACTAGAGGGGCACCTGGGTGGTTCAGTCTATTAAGCCTCTGACTCCTGGTTTTGGCTCAGGTCGTGATCTCAGGGTCATGAGATAGAACCTCACTCACATCAGGCTCCATCCTCAGCATCAAGTATGCTGGGGATTCTCTCTCTCTCTCCTTCTGCCCCTCCCTGTGCTTCTGTATGCACTCTTTATCTCTAAATAAATAAATCTTTTTAAAAAATAAAACAGCAAACTAGTTATGAGTGAACAAAAAAAAATTAAAGGTTGAAGTTCTGACCAAGCTACTTTGGTACCAGCAAGCAAGATGTACAGAATTAACTCTCTGATTCAAGTATACTCTCAGTAATTCTGAAATATTACTATATAAGACAGTAAATCAGAGTAAAGAAATATATATAGATTCCCAACACAAAATGTTAGCTAATGGCTTGAATCAATCAGTCAATCAATCAATCACCACCTCTCCTCTCTCTCAATTCCCCAGTCAACACATGAAAAATCAGAAAGGGGTGGGGGACACACACACAAAAAAACCCTACAATGAGAAAACTAAAGCTAAAACTTAGACACAAACAAAAAAACTGAAATGTTGATTAGCAATAGGGTCATACTGCTTTCTTACTATTAAATAATGGATCTTTTTTTAAAGGGCAAAGGACAAGTCTTACTTACTTTTGTACCTTCAGGCCAAACACAGTGCCAGGTACATATTACCCAATAAATGTCTTATTTTGTTGGAAAACATAGAGATAACTAAAAGACACCCTCCATCTCCTCCCACCACCAGAATTACTAACCTCTGGCACCAGAGCCCATACTCCTTCCACATAATGTATTGCCTTTCAATAACAGTTACCTCCATCCATCAGCCTCCAAAAGAAGTAGAGACATAGATGTTTCTTATTTCTTACATAGACTCTTGATGAAAGCTCAGAGTATAAATTCCACGGTTTTGTGAAAGAGAGCTGTACAAGTGATTCATGAAGGAAACTCAAGAATAACCAGTTAAACATTCCTCAGCTAGGCTCTTTCAATCAGCAATCATCTTAGGCATGTGACAGATATTTGGCCAAACACTAAATATAAACTAAGTTCAGTAGCAAATATCTATAAATCAAAAAGCCATGTGTTCCAAAATCAGATGTTCAAATGCAAAAATGTTTTGAGGTAAAAATCCTGACTGATATTCTTGCCTTGGTGGAGGGCTATCCATACCCATCAGCAGTGTAGGCCACAGAGGTTCCTATACACAGGATCAACACATCTATAAAAAACTGGATCGGGTTGCATTTAAATTACCAAATAATTGTGGCAGCAAAGTTCTGCACATAAAACTTTCATCAATACCCTAAATTTGTCCTCTTCTTTTCAAAACAACTGAAACCATTAAAATCTGTCATTCACAGAAATATGAAGCACCCGAAATCAACACTGACCAAGATTTGCAGGTCCTGGGTTCTATACTAGGAGGTGCTATAGGAATGACCACCATAGGAGAAGCAGACTTGTCTACTGATGGCCCATCAGACTGAAGGAAAAACCAACTACTAATGAAGCTATAAGTAAGGTGTCTGGCTCTTTCAAGAACTAATCATTCTAAGTTTTGTTTTGTTTTGTTTTGTTTTTAAAGATTTTATTTATTTATTTGACAGAGAGACACAGGGAGAGAGGGAACACAAGCAGGGGGAATGGGAGAGGGAGAAGCAGGCTTCCCGTGGAGCAGGGAGCCCGATGCGGGGCTCGATCCCAGGACTCTGGGATCATGACCTGAGCCAAAGGCAGACGCTTAACGACTGAGCCACCCAGGCGCCCCATCATTCTAAGTTTTTTATACTCAATTTCATAGGTCCTGTCATATCTTAAAAACCATTCAGAGTTCAGTTAAGCTAGAAACTTCCTTAAACATGAAATATTAAACAATATTATTTTTGCCTAAAAGCCTGTGTATATCTTATGTTCTAATACAGTTAGAAAACATTTTTAGGGGCGCCTGGGTGGCTCAGTCGTTAAGCGGCTGCTTTCGGCTCAGGTCATGATCCCAGGGTCCTGGGATCGAGCCCCGCATCAGGCTCCCTGCTCGGCGGAGAGCCTGCTTCTCCCTCTCCCTCTGTCTACTGCTCTGCCTACTTGTGCTCTCTCTCTCTCTGTTAAATAAATAAATAAAAATCTTTAAAAAAAAAAAAAAGAAAACATTTTTACTAAATACCTTCACCCTTTATGTTGAAAACACAGGGCCTCTGTTCTCTCCCCAAAAAACTATGGCAACAATTCAATTTTAGTCTCAGTAATTATAGCATGACTAATTAAACTCTCTGATAAATGTTTGGTAAAAAAAAAAAAATTAAGAAACTGTGTCCCCAAGAATAAACAATGGGGAAAGGATAGTTTCTTCAACAAAAGGTGCTGGGAGAACTGGACAGCCACATGCAAAACCATGAACCTGGATCACTATCTTACACTCAACGTAAGATAGATTAAAGAAGAGAAAATAGACCTGAAACTGTAAAACTCCTAGAAGAAAGCAGGGGTGTTAAGCGCTTTGACACTGTGTTTAACACCAAATACAACGGAAAAAAGGCAAAAATAAACAAGTAGGACTACATCAAATTAAAAAGCTTCTGCACAGGGGCGCCTGGGTAGCCCAGTCAGTTAAGCCTCCAACACTTGATTTCAGCTCAGGTCATGATCTCAGGGTTGTGAGAGCCTCAGCTTTGGGCTCCGTGCTGGGCATAGAGCCTGCTTAAGACTCTCCTGGGATGCCTGGGTGGCTCAGTTGGTTAAGCGTCTGCCTTCAGCTCAGATCATGATCTCAGGGTCTTGGGATTAAACCACGCATCAGGCTCTCTGCTTAGTGGTGTCTGCTTCTCCCTCTTCCTCTGTGATCTCTCTTGCTTTCACTCTCTCTCTAATAAATAAAGTCTTTAAAAAAAAAAAAATTCTCTCTCCCTCTGCCCTTCCCCCATGCCATGATCTCTGTCTCTCCTTCTCTAAAAAAATAAAAATAAAAAGCTTCTGCACAGCAAAGAAAACAATCAACAAAATGAAAAGGCAACCTAGTGAATGGGAGAAAATACATGACAGCCGTATATGATTATAAGGCGTTACTACCCAAAATACAGAAAGAGCTCCTATAACTCAACAGCAAAAAACTTAAAACAATCCAAGTAAAAACTGGACAGAAGAACTGAAAAGATATTTTTCCAAAAAAGACATATAAATGGCCAAAAGATTCATGAAAAAGTGCCCAATATCACTCACTAATCATGAGAGAAATGTAAATCAAAACCACAATGTGCTATCAACTCACACCTGTTAGAATGGCTACCATCAAAAAGACAAGAAATAACAAGTGTTGGCAAAAATGTGAAATCCTCATGCACTGTGGCTGGGAATGTAAATTGGTGCAGCCATTAAGGAAAACAGTATGAAAGCTCCTCAAAAAATTAAAAATAGAACTACCATATGATCCAGCAATTTCACTTCTGGGTATATACTTTCCAAAGAAAATGAAAACAGGATATCAAAGAGATATCTGCACTCCCATGTTTATTGCAGCATTATTCACAAGAGCCAAGATATGGAAACAACCTAAATGTCAATGAACAAATGGATAAAGAAGATGTGGTGTGTACATATGTGTGTGTGTGTATAATAAAATATTACTCAGCTATGAGAAAGAAAAAAATCCTGCCATTTGTGACAGCATGGATGGACCTTGAGGGTATTCTGCTAAGTGAAATAAGTCACACAGAGAAAGACAAATACTGTATGGCATCTCATATGTGAAATAAAAAAAAAAACTCAAACTCATAGAAAGAGAGTTGTAAAGTGGTTGCAAGAGGCTGGAAGGTGGGGGAAATAAGGAGTGGTTATTAAAGGGATACAAACTTTCAGCTATAAAATGATTACGTCTGAGGAACTACCGTAAAACATGGTGATCATAGTTGATAACACTGTGCTGTGTAACTGAAATTTGCTAAGATGGTATAACTTAAATATTCTCACAAAAAGGAAAAGAAGGCAGGAACAAAGGAAGGGAGGAAGGGAGAAAGGAAGGAAAGAAGAGAAACTGGCTCTCAAAAAACTTGGTACAATGTAAAGGCACCTAAGAAAACATCAAATTCACAAAGACAAGAATTTGGTTCACTTAGCCCCCACACACATATACGTACACCATAATCCATGCTTTATAATCCATGCTTTATTAGGTTAATAAACACAGAAATCATACATCCAAAACCAGTACTATCTCATATACAAAGATGCTCAGTGCAATATTTTTTAAAATAAAGAAAAAAATGGTTCAAAGAGCAATGTCCTTTAACGAGAAAACAGTTAAATAAATTATCAACCAACAAACTGTCATTGTTATGCACACAACGATAGAATTGGGGCCCAGCATCCTCTCGTCACCCAGGCTGGGCCCTGCCCCACTCTATTCCTCCTGGTTGAGATGGGCTCAGCCAAGAGCATCCCAGTGCAGCCTCCACTGGGATGGCAGATCCTCACTCACCTAATGCAGGTATCCTGTGCACTCCCATCCAGACGCAAACCCCACAGCCCAACCTGCCCACAGAGGAGCATCTACAAGGTCCTAGTCAGGCCCAGGACTCAAATCCCCACTTTCCTACCCTTGGCATTGCATGGATACCCATGAAGACCAGCAGTGGAGACCCCCAAACCCACTGGTAAAACAGCTGAGTGAAGTATGTGAGACAGACGCCCACAAATCAAATTTTCCCCCAGGGCCTGTTATGCCCCCAGAGGCACCTTCATTTGAATTGGGCTTGCCTCTGAACACCCAGTAATCCCAGATGACACTCTGAAGCCAGAATCAGCTCCCCTCCAAGCAGGTATTTTCCAAGGAGGAAACAAGACAGCTCACAGAAACCCCTATGGCCAGCCAGCACTCAAACATACTATTGAGAGATCTGAGGCTCCCAGTTCAGGTTCTAAGCCCAACAGATAGAAACCAAATGGCAAGGTACTAGAGAGATCTCACCTCACCATCCTGCAAGATGACAATGCCTCTGGGATCCTGACAAAACAGTGTAAGCAGTCTTCTCCCCTAAGTGAAAATGTTAGGGAACTAAAGGAACGGGGCATTCTGGGAACTGGACTTCTAAAAACTTGACACTGAGCAGGGGAGCAAAGCCAGGACCATGACAAGGAAAATCAGCATTTTCCCTTGGTAGAAAACTAGGCCTTGTGAGACTACAGCACTGAGTTCATCCAGGGCCTAGTCATATTCTGTCTTCTCACCCTTTCTTTCCCTGGGAGACTGAAGAAAGGCTCATTTTATCTGACTCCCCCTAAACTAAGATAGGACTAAACTAAGATAAATGTGCGGGCATGTATGTAACTTAAAAATTCATTCTCAGCAAAATACCCTCCAGTTCCATCCATGTCGTTGCAGTAAGACTGTTGAATCACATATATATTATATACATATATTTGTTTTTAACAAATATATTGTTTTCTATTTTTTTTGTTTTAAAGATTTCATTTATTCATTTTAGAGAGAGAGAGCACGAGTAGAGGGAGGGGGAGAGGGAGATGTAGAGAGAGAATCTCATATAGACACTATGTTGAGCACGGAGCCTGATGTGGGACTCAATCTCAGGACCCTGAGATCAGGACCTGAGACAAACTCAAGAGTTGGACATTTAACCGACTGAGCCACCCAGGTGCCCTTCTATGGTTTTTTATAGAGAGAAGATCTCATAGTTTTACAGTTTCATCTCCTCTAATGCATCTATCTATAAAGTACTTCTCAATTCCTTCTTGATAGAAGATATAAGTGTTTCATTATCATTCACATGAGCCAAGAAATGTTTGCCAAATTTTCATATCACATATAAACACATATCACAAATTTTAACCTCTACTTATATAGCTACAAAAAACAGCTCTTAGACAAAATGTGACATTAATTACCCCAAATACAAATATTTTTAAATAAATGCTAACAGAAAATTTGATATTTTGTGAATTTTAAAAAATCTTTCTGAAGCTTTGCTATAAAGCTAATTCTCTTGCACATGAGCCTTTGAAAACACTAATTATGAAAATGCCAGCAGAATTTTAAATACTTTCACTAGGCAAAAATACTATATACTGTTGATCTTCTAAAAGTAAAAGATTAATAATGTTAATCTTCTTAGTATTCAACAACTTCATAAACATTTAATTGACTCACGCAAAAAACATTTATTGAGTACCAACCATATTTGCCAGGTATTTGTCAGAAAAGTGCTGGAAATCTAAAAGTGAACAAGATAGTCAAGATCTTACCACCACCCACATGTAGCTTATACTCTAGTGGGTAGGAACAATGAATAAAGAAATAAATAGAAAAGAAAATGTCAAATCAGGATAAATGTTCTGATGAAAATAAAACTAGATTAGATGATTTTCACAGCTAGCTGTTCTGAGGTGACATTAAAATGAGGCCTAAAAAAAAAAATAAAAATAAAATGAGACCTGAATGCCAACAGAGGATGGACAATGAAGATCTAGGGGAAGAAGGTTCCAGATAGAACATCAAGTTCAAGAGCCCTAACATAGGAATGAATTTGGGGTATCTGAGGAAAAGGAAAAAAGCAAGTATAATATGAGCAAGGGTGAACATGCTAGATACGGGGTAAGCAGAGGTCAGACTGGGCAGAATCTGCTAAAATAAAGAATTTGGATTAGAGTCTATGTCCAAAGGCTTTTTGTTTTAAATTTAATTACAGGAAGTTTAAATGTGTGTGAAGAAAAAGAGAACAGAGCAAAATGGATCCACATATATTTATCATCCAGTTTCAACAATTATCAATTCATGGCCAGTCTTGCTTAATTTGTACCTTTATTCATTCCCCATCTACCCCTCAGACATATCATTTCATTTATACACATTTTAATATGTATCGCTAAAAGATAAGGGCTCTTCTTGCAAATATAGCCCCTATCAATATTACTATCATTAAATCATTATTTTTAATAATAATTTATTAAAATCACCAACTATCTAGCCAGTGTCCAAATTTTCCTGGGTATCAATTTTTCCTAAAGCTCACTGGTTCAAATCAAATCCAAATAAGGTCTAGATACAGCAGTTAATAAGTTTCTTGGTCTTTTAATCTATAGATTATGATTCCTTCACTTTTTTCTCCTTACAATTTATTTGTTGGGAAAAAAAAACTGGGTTACTTGTCCTATAGGCTTTTCCATACTCCAGATTTCCTGATGGCTTCCTCTGTCTATTGTATTTCCTATAAACTGGTAGTTAGATCTGAATGTTTAACCAGATTCAGGTTCAAACTTCTAGCAAAACTACTCCACAGTTGATGTTATGTACCCTGACTGGGAAGCATATAATGTGTTCTCTCTACATGCATATATTAGCAGTCAGTAATAATTACTCTTTGATCTATTATAATACTTATTTAGGGGTTGTAAAATATTGATATTATAATTCTATCATTCCTCCTTTATTTATCAACTAAAATACTTCAGTAAAGGAAAAACTTCCTTCATCAACCATTTGCTTAACAGTGTAAGAAAAATAGGACAAATACTTGATTCACTTTATTTTTAAGTTTTTCAAATAATAAAACGGATGCTTAGCATACTGGTTAGTTTCAGCACAGAAGTTTTTAAAGATCATTCTGAATACTGTGAGGAGAATACAGTGGTATATAAGAAAGCAAGAGTGAAGGCACAGATACCACTTAAGGCTCTTGCAGGAGTCTAAATAAATGATGATGGGTTATGCTAGGATGGTAGAGAAGATGAAGAGAAGTAAACAGATTAAAGATATATTTGGGGCGGAGCAAGATGGCGGAGGAGTAGGAGACCTGGATTTC
>NC_138377.1:58041631-58076775 GCF_054177405.1 Leptonychotes weddellii
TGATGTAGGGTCCTTCCTCATCTCTTATTATAGTCTTTGGTTTAAAATCTAATTTGTCTGATATAAGGATTGCCACCCCAGCTTTCTTTTGATGTCCATGAGCATGGTAAATGGTTTTCCACTCCCACACTTTAAATCTGGAGGTGTCTTTGCATCTAAAATGAGTCTCTTGCAGATAGCATATCGATAGGTCTTGTTTTTTTACCCAATCTGATACCCTCTGTCTTTTGATTGGGGCATTTACACCATTTACATTCAGGGTAACTACTGAAAGATATGATTTTAGTGCCATTGTATTGCCTGTAAGGTGACTGTTACTGTATATTGTCTCTGTTCCTTTCTGGTCTATGTTGCTTTTAGGCTCTCTCTTTGCTTAGAGGACCCCTTTCAATATTTCTTGTAGGGCTTGTTTGGTGTTCACAGATTCTTTTAGTTTTTATTTGTCCTGGAAGCTTTTTATCTCTCCTTCTATTTTCAATGACAGCCTAGCTGGATATAGTATTCTTGGCTGCATATTTTTCTCATTTAGTGCTCTGAATATATTGTGCCAGTCCTTTCTGGCCTGCCAGGTCTCCGTGGATAGGTCTGCTGACAATCTAATGTTTCTAGATGTTGTAGGTTACAGACCTCTTGTCCCAAGCTGCTTTCAGGATCTTCTCTTTGTCTCTGAGACTTGTGAGTTTTACTATTAGATGTCTGGGTGTTGACTTATTTTTATTGATTTTGAGGGGGGCAGTTCTCTCTGCCTCCTGTATTTTGATGCCTGTTTCCTTCCCCAAATTGGGGAAGTTCTATGCTATAATTTGCTCCAATAAACCTTCTGCCTCTCTCTCTCTTTCTTCTTCTTTTGGGATCCCAATTATTCTAATGTTGTTTCGCTTTATGGTATCACTTATCTCTCGAATTCTCCCCTCGTGATCCAGTAGTTGTTTATCTCTCTTTTTCTCAGCTTCTTTATTTTCCATCATTTGGTCTTCTATATCACCACTTCTCTCTTCTGCCTCATTTATCCTAGCAGTTAGAGCCTCCATTTTTTATTGCACCTCATTAATAGCCTTTTTGATTTCGACTTGGTTAGATTTTAGTTTTTTTATTCCTCCAGAAAGGGATTCTCTAGTATCTTCTATGCTTTTTTCAAGCCCAGCTAGTATCTTTATAATTGTCATTCTGAACTCTAGTTCCAACATCTTACTAATGTCTGTATTGATTAGGTCCCTGGCAGTCGGTACTGCCTATTGTTCTTTTTTTTGAGGTGAGTTTTTCCGTCTTGTCATTTTGTCCAGAGGAGAATAAATGAATGAGAAGAACAAAATGCTAAAACGGTAACAACAACCCCAGAAAAATATACACTATACAAATCAGAAGAGACCCAAAACCAGGGGGAAAAGAAGGGGGAAAAAAAAGAACATGATCAGGCTGGTGAATAGAACAGCACCACACAATAGATTTTGAGTGTATTTTGGTCTGTTAGAAGAAATTGCCTCCCAAAATTTTAAAGAAAGAAAAACTTATATATATACAAAATAAGGGTAAATACAATGAAGGAATGGAATATGACAGTAAAGATCAAAATTAAAAAAGATTTTTAAAAAGGAATTGATAAGAAGTTGTTGAAAAAAGAATGAAAAAAATTAAAAAATAAAAGAACATGATCAGGCAGGAGACTAGGACAACTTCAGACACTAGATTTAGGGTATATTTTGGTCTGTTAGAAGAAACTGTATCCCAAAATTTTAAAGAAAGAAAAACATATATATACAAAAAATGAAGTTAAATACAATAAAGAAAAATGAAAAATTAAAGATTTTAAAAAAGGAATTGATAAGATGTTGGTTGAAAAAGGAAAGAAAATTTCAACTAAAAAATAGAAAAAAAAATAAAGAAAATTTAAAAAATTAACATTGAAAGACTAAAGCATCATGGGAAAAAAGCCATGAATTCTATGTGCTGTATTCCCCTAGTGCTAAGGTTTTGCCGTTGTCATTGATTGGTAAACTTGGTCTTGGCTGGATATTCTTACTGATCTTCTGGGGCAGGGGCCTGTTGCAGTAATTCTCAAATGTCTTTGCCTGAGGCGGAATTGCCCCGCCCTTGCCAGGGGCCAGGCTAAGTAATCTGCTCAGGTTTGCTCTCGGTAGCTTTTGTTCTCTGAAAGCTTTCCATACAGCTTTGGAGGATGAGAGTGAAAATGGTGGCCTCCCAATCTCTGGCCCCAGAGGAGCCAAGAACTTGGGGCCCCACTCCTCAGTGAGCCCTCAGAGAATAGCAGTCAATCACTCCTGTCTCCCCGTCTCCAGCCGACTCCATGCTCACCCAGCCTGAGACTGAGCGTTTGTATCCCTGGCACATGACACCATTTGGAGTCTCCAAACCCAGCAGATTCCTGCGGTGTGCTCCCACGCTGCTCCTCCTGGGGGGGGAAGGGGAGTCTCCCCGGATCTGCCACTTGTTGGGTCCCTGCTTGTAGAAGAGTGGCCCGACTGTGCCACGGATCACGATTTATGGCAACCCCGAGCTGAGAGCTCACTTCTCCAGCCCGTCTTTGCAGCCAGCTTCCCCACTCCGAAACCTGGGAGCTCTGCCACACTCAGGTACCCCTGGTCTTTCTGTGACCCTGAGGGTCCTGAGACCACACTGTCCCAGCGAGGGTTCCACCCCCCGCTTAGCCACTGGAGCGACATCCCTCAGTGGAGCAGACTTCTAAAAGTTCCAATTTTGTGCTCCATTGCTCTATCACTTGTCAGGAGCTGGCTGACAGAGGCTCCCTCCCACCACGGTCTATCTTCCCGTATTATCACCTCAGATTCACTTCTCTGCACATCCTACCTTCCAGAAAGTGATTGCTTTTCTGTTCAGCGAGTTGCTGCTATTCTTTTCTTCCATCTCCTGTTGAGTTTGTAGGTGTTCTGAATGGTTTGATAACTATCTCGCTGAATTCCTGGGACCAGACAAAATTTAGGTCTCCTACTCCTCTGCCATCTTGCTTCTCAATCTCTTATAATCTTGTATATCCTTGAGGGTAGAACTTCTGTTTCATTCTCTACTATACTGTCAAGATTTTAAGAGGACCTGGACCCAGAAGAAACCAGGAAGAAGGAGAAATCACACAAACTCCCTACTCTCCCTGGAATGATCTGTTGGTGAAGCAGGGTCAATCAGATGGACTCTGCATGGCAAGCAATCTTACAGAGTCTGATTCTTATTGCCAAGGAGGCTTGTCTTTGTTGCCTGAAGACTAGTAGATCTCTGCATCAGCCCACCAAAATCTTAAAAGATTATACAGAGGCCTTAACAGGATACACTCACATATACTGTCCAGATAGTCCCCCAAACACGCTGCTCTCTCAAGTCTGCATCCTTGAAAACGGCTCCCACTCTGGGAAGGGCAGGCCACAAAAATGTTAATTCAAATTTTTAAACACAGTAAAGCTTTGAGAGTATGTGAAGAAGGTGCTGTTTTTAATAAGAAAAATCTGAAACAGAATAATTAAATGAGTTGCCCAGAGCCTAATCCAACTACTTTAGAAACTGAGAAAGTTGAATAAGGAATGAAGTAAAGTCAGCATAAGTAGTAAAAGAATTACAACCAGGGTTCAGCTTCCTTTCAATACAAAGAACTAGAAATCTGAAGTCAGGTTGAATTCCTTATTTTATATTATAAATCTGACTGGAGTTGTAGATAAGATTCAAATTATCTACCAGTGATGCTCTTTTCTTTTTTTTTTTTTTTTTTTTTTTAAGATTTTATTTATTTATTTGACAGAGAGAGACAGCGAGAGAGGGAACACAAGTAGGGGGAGTGGGAGAGGGAGAAGCAGGCTTCCCGCTGAGCAAGGAGCCTGATGTGGGGCTCGATCCCAGGACCCTGGGATCATGACCTGAGCTGAAGGCAGCCGCTTAACCGACTGAGCCACCCAGGGGCCCCCCAGTGATGCTCTTTTCTAAGAAAGGTTCAAAAAGGAGGCAATGTTATTCCTAAATGTTATTCACAATAATGGATAGTTGACAGTGTTGAGTATTTGACCCTGGGTTTTTAGAGCACAGGGCATTTCCAGGAATCAGTCTTTCAGCTGCCCAGTTGACTTGACAGCAGTCTTTGAGCATCTCATGAGCAAAATATTCTTTGATTCCATTCCCGACACCTACCTTAGGGTTTGGCAGACATTACTTAGTAAATGTTTCATTAAATGATTGAGTAGAAGAAGAGAGAAGTTATAGCAAAAAAAAAAAAAAAATTTGAGCACTCTATGGATTAAGCTAAGTAAGAAAACTGCATTAATATAATAGTATCCATTTTAGAAGTGATGATAAAATCCAGAGGCATAAAAAAAGTAATGTGTCTAAGTCAAACTTATTATATACACTACATATGGAATTTTGAAATCAAGCTAGCTTTCATTTCCTGTTCTTTGCATTGAATGTCTATGTATCTTACTCTCTTCTTTGTATTTTCGACTTTTTCACATTCTACATTTCACTGTGGACTATTTCTTCAACCTATCTTCTGGTTCACTAATTCTCTTTCCACAGTTGTATCTAACCTGATGTTAAAGTTAAAGACTAAGTTTTAAATAGTATTTCTTCAGTTTTAGAATTATCTAGTTCTTTTTCAAATCTGCTAGGTAATTTTTTCTAGCTTCCAGGTCCTTGCTGGATTTTCATCCTGGGCTTTATTTCTTCGAACATAGCAAGCTTAGTTGTTTATAGTCTGTATCTAATAATTCCAGTATCTCATTTTCACTTATTTCTATTTTCTGTTACATCTGCTAGTATTCTTACTCATAGTGCCTTCCCTCCCCCTTTTTTTGCCTGCATTTGGAAAATGTAATTGAAAAAAATTATTTCAAAAAAATAACCTGATACACTGGATAACAGCATGCTCCTCAACAGAGAATTTTCATTTACTTCTCTTACTTCTCTACCAATCCAAGACCATCACCATCTACACTTAAAATTCCCTGATCTAGCAGATGTTGGAAAGTTGTGTTGCAAGTTTTTAGGAGGGTTAAATAATCATCAGTTCACTCCTACTCTGAAGGCCCAGTATTTTGCAGTTCCAGCTCAGAATAAGGACAGACTACACTTGGCTGACTCCAGGTTTTTACTTGTATCCCGCAGTTTCGTGAAGCATCTGAAAGCAGAAATCAGTTTCAAAGCTGGTAGGCTATGATCAATAAACATCCTTAGAAGAAAAGTAGTTTTGAGAAAATGGGGTTATTTCTATCAGTTCTCATCCTCTCCCAGATTCTTCTAAGAATTTATGTTTCATATTTTACCCAGCTTCTTCAGCTGTCTTTAGCAGAGGAGTTAGTCCGAATTACCTAGACTGACATCATATAAACAGAATCTTGTTCTAAATCATTAAATCTATGTAAACCAAGAATAAAAGGAAATGTCCTTAACTTGCTAAAAGGATCTACTAGAAACATATAGCAAACATCATACATAATAGGGAAAGAGGAGAAATATTGCCATCGGTACAAAATATGAGACAAGGATGACTACTGCCACTACTACTATTTAAAATTCAACTAGTGATGCTAGACAATGCAATAAGAAAAGTAAAAGAATTAAGAAATATAAACATTACAAAAGAAAGGACCACCTACCTAGAAATTCTTTTTTTTTTTTTTAAGATTTATTTATTTATGGGCACCTGGGTGGCTCAGTCGGCTAAGCATCTGCCTTTGGCTCAGGTCATCATCTCAGGGTCCTGCGATCAAGCCCCACATTGGGCTCCCTGCTCAGGGGGGGAGCATGCTTCTCCCTCTCCCTCTGCTGCTCCCCCTGCTTGTGTGCATGCTTTCTCTCTCTCTGCCAAATAAATATTTTACTAAGAGAGAGTGGGGGGGAGGAGCACAGGGAGAAGGAGAGAAAGAATCTCAAGCATACTCCTTGCTGAGCATGGAACCCGACACGGAACTCAATTTCATGACCCTGAGTTCATGACCTGAGCCAAAATCAAGAGCTGAAACCAACTGAGCCACACACACGCCCCTACCCAGAAATTCTATTGAATTCTATTAAAATAAATAATACTGTTTAGATGGCCAAATACTGGGAAAATACACAAAATCAATTGCCTAGACAAGAGCAATTACTAATTAAAATATACATATAAGCAAAAAGATTCCATTAGTGTAGAAATAATAAAAGTTCAGGTGTTAACTCAAGTAATATGTTGCTTTAATCTTTATGTTCCAATAAACATAAAAAACTTGTACATTTAAATATAGGTTTCTGTGTTATGGATCATTTATAAAAAGGTAAGACTTTGGGATATAAAACCTGACTGAAGTAAATTGGTGCTTTTTCTTTTTTTTTTTTTACTTGCTTATTATCTAACTCCCTTGCTAGATTATGCAAGAGGGTATAGACTGTGCCTCTTTTGCTCATCATTATATATTCTTCATATAGTGACTGGTACATAGGTGGTAAGATAGACATATTTGTTGTATAATTATAAGTGAATAAACTCATTCAATTTTTGAATTTTTTTTTTAAGATTTTATTTATTTATTTGAGAGAGAGAGAATGAGAGAGAGCACATGAGAGGGGGGAGGGTCAGAGGGCAATGCAGACTCCCCGCCAAGCAGGGAGCCCAATGTGGGACTCGATCCAGGGACTCCAAGATCATGACCTGAGCTGAAGGCAGTCGCCCAACCAACTGAGCCACCCAGGTGCCCTAAACTCATTCAAGTTTTGATAAACTTTTTAATGCTTTTAATTTTGCATAAAGTTTACATTAACTAAAGTTCACCTTTTATATAGGTAATCAGTTTAAGAGGATACTAAAATCACAAATTCAAAATCAGAATAAATAAGTCATAACTTTGGCTTTCAAGTATTTAAAAGCAATTTGAAAGAATTATATGGAAACATCTACTCATAGCAACAATGACATCTCACAAAAAAGAGGGAGGAGCAGAAATCAACCAGGTTATGACTGCAAAATAATACCACTTGAGAAGGACAAAGAGAATAAGAATCCCAACTCTTGATCATTAAAAAGTTATTCACTTTTGCAATCATACAGCTATCTCCAGAATCTCATTATAGCAGATGCTTTTGCAAGTTTCTCTGTTCCCAGTAAACCTGGATTTGATCTCCTATGGGCTTTATAAGGATACTTTCATGTTCTAAGGTGGTTCTAACAAAATACTTAATGCATCTATTCAGTATATACTTTTCAAATAAATCTTTCAAAAATTTTACAGCACAACACAGGAAAAGAAACAAGCCCATTTAACTGGCTGTCAGTCTCCCTTTCCTCACTTAACTTAATGAGAAATAAATATCAAGTAAAAAGCACCTGAATCCACTAAAAATATGAGTGTTTTAAATGCTGTGACTCAAAGTAGTCAAAAATACTAGCTTCAATTTTTCCCTTTATAATATTACAAAACTTCGATTTTAGCTGACAACTTCTATAGTAGGTTTCAGCCCAAAGCAATTGAGAAATAGGTCAGAAACTCCTTAAAAATAAATTAGGGTTTATAATGGAAATGCTGACAGATGCTTTCTTTACAATAATGCCTAGTGAGTATACTGTATTTTAGAAATGACTACATCACAATATGTATGCAAGTGTTATACATTAAAATGCAACAATGTCTAGCTTATAATTAAATCAAGACCATGAATAGTTCGGTATAATATGCTGTAAAGAAAGTGTGATGTGACAAGAAAATACACTGAGTTAAAATATAATGCAAGTAAGGATTTATTAGAACGTGCCTTTTAGAATTTAAAGAAGAAGAAATATCAACATAAATACTAGGGAGAGAAGTAAAAAAGTAACTCAGTAAGGCCTAAAAATAACTGACTTCCAATATGAATGGTGTATACCATAATTACTTATGAAACCATATCCATCATGAGATGATCATACTCTTAGACTAAGACCAAAACATAAAATCTTAAATATATATATAACTTAAAAAAAATTAGTATTCCTGCTTCTAGAATCTTTGATCAGCTGCTCAGCTTTCTGCTGCTGCTACCTTTCCTAATCACACTTCATGCTGTCTTTGTCTTTGATTGTCACAAGCCACCGTTTCCATCAACCCCTACTTTTGAACTCTCCACACTTGTATTGCAACATATAATGGTTGTCAAAGCAATTTGGGGCTAAAAACAGTATAAATAATTCTACTATCACCAAAGAAATATAGTGAGCCTTTCTTTACTGAGAAGCTGAAACTTAAAAATCATCTTCATGTTTCAAAGCAAAGTAGAAACGCAAAAGCATTACACAAACAACTTCTTCATTATAAAGCTACATACAGGCCTCAATATACATCTCATGATACTAGTGTATAGTTCATCTTAAAACAAATAATTTGCAATGAGCTTTCTTAAATGATAAACACCAAATAAAAATAAAATAAATAAAACAAATGATAAACACCATTTTCTCTAACTTCATTTAATGAAAATTTTGGAATTGTTCTTTTTTTAAAATTTGAAGATCTAATTGGCTTTTTTAAACAAGCAGGCATCATTCCACCTAGCACATAGAAGGGATCTCCCTGGATTTGTCTTTTGCATGGGAATGTTCTAGTGGGTTATTCACTAACTCAGTAGTTCTCAACAAGGAACAATCTGCTCCCCCTGGGACATTTGGCAATGTCTGGAGACATTTTTCATTGTCATGAGTGAGAGGAGGAGTGCCACTGGCATCTGATGAGTATTTAACAGCCAGATGTGCTGCTAAAAATCCTACAGTGTAAAGGACAAAACAATCATCTGACCCAAAATATCAACAGTCATTGTCACTGTCGAGAAATCTTCCACTAACTCCTTTGTTTGCTTACCAAATAGCAATTCCCTATAGTTTCCCTCATCTTTAACCCAAATAGTCAAGCCATCAACCAAAATTAGAACTGAACTTAAGGCAAAGAGGAGTGAAGCATGCAGATGAGTTCCACGAGTAACTGACTCATTCCCTCATTCAACAAATACATCAGGCACAGTATCAGTCACTGAAGATACTACAGTGGCCAAGAAAGACAAGATCTCTACTTTCATGTAGCTTATGTTCTAGTGATACTCAGGTTGAAGAAATCTTCAAAAAAAAAAAAAAAACTTCAGTGCCTGACACATTCTGGAAAACTGATGTAGCTATGGCCAATCTGATAAAGCATTAATTCTATTTTTGGAAATGCCTTTATTTTAATGAGCCAAAATAAACTTTACTATAGTTTTCACCCTCTGATCATAGTTCCGCTCTCCTGAGTCATGAAAAACAAATCCCTGTTCCATATGATAACTCTTTATAGATTTAAAGACAACTATCCTACATCTCTGAATTTTGTCTCCTAAAGGCTAAAATAATTCCACCAGTACCTCTAGTAGTCCCTCATAAGACATGAACCTTAAGATAGGAAGCAAATGAGTAAAAATACTAAGGTTTTATAAGAATTTAGGCTATTCATTAGGAATTGCTAACTTTTTTTGAACAAAAATTTCCTGAACCCATAATACTGATTTTAATAAGAATGTAACATTTACTAACCCTCTGTACAAAGCAATATAGCTGACACTGTAGATACACTATCACACTTAATTATCACAACAGTCCAATGAAGTAGATAATACTATCTTTACTTTGGATGAAGAAATAGGTTCAGAAAGATTAAAGAAATTTTTCCAAGATTATATTCTTGCCCTAAGTCCATGATCTTTTCGCTATCCTTAAAACTTGCGTTGGTACCTAAAAATTGTGTTGGTTTTCCCATTTTAATTCTATCACTGAGTTTTCATTATTTCCATGAATCAGTTTTACTGATTAGTGAAACTAAACCTCAGGTAGTTTATGCTTACACAAAGAAGAAACTTGTTTAAAAAAAAAAAAAAAAAGGCAATCTAATGAGTGCCTTTTAATAAGAATACACATATTCTTGTACATTTATCATGATGGGCCCTGAGTAATGTATAGAATTGTTGAATCACTGTATTGTACACCTGTACCTAATATAACAGGGTTTGTTAACTATCTTGGAATTAAAATAAAAACTTTAAAGAAAGAATGTATTATTCTTGTCCTACCTACACAACTCTCCAAATGGACATAGGTAAGAGAGAACTCTCAGAACTGACAGATAAATGGTGGCTATCTGTTCTTCATTCATTCTGGTATGAGTAAAAAATTAATGAATGTAATAGAATTAATAAATTCTATGTAATATATGCTTTCATAACTTGCTATCTATTAAGAAAACAGTCTCATTAAGAAAGACATTTAGGGTGCCTCACTGGCTCAATTGATAGAGCATGAGACTCTTGATCTACGGGGTGTGAGTTTGAGCCCATGCTGGGTATAGAGCCTACTAAAAAATAAATAAATAAAATTTTTTTTAAAAAGAACTTAAAAAAAGACAACATTTAGTGGAAATTTATATACATATTAGCTATACTGGATTAATATACAATGCCAAAAATTCTTAAAACTCATTCATGGAGGGCACCTGGGTGGCTCAGTTGGTTGGGCGACTGCCTTCAGCTCAGGTCATGATCCTGGAGTCCCGGGATCGAGTCCCACATCAGGCTCCCTGCTCAGCAGGGGGTCTGCTTCTCCCTCTGCCCTCTTCCCTCTCATGCTCTCTGTCTCTCATTCTCTCTCTCAAATAAATAAATAAAATCTTTAAAAAAAAAAAAAAAAACTCATTCATGGAATGTTTTCCATGTGGTCGATGTCAAAGAGGTTACTGCCTATGTTCTCCTCTAGGATTTTGATGGATTCCTGTCTCACATTGAGGTCTTCATCCATTTTGAGTTTATCTTTGTGTATGGTGTTTTTAAGTTCTTTTTTTAAAAAGTCTCATGCTCTATCAATTGAGCCAGCCAGGCGCCCCAAACGTTGTCTTTTTTTTTTTTTTTTAAGATTTTATTTATTTATTTGACAGAGAGAGACACAGCGAGAGAGGGAACACAAGCAGGGGGAGCGGGAGAGGGAGAAGCAGGCCCCTCGCTGAGCAGGGAGCCCGACGCGGGGCTTGATCCCAGGACCCCGGGGTCATGACCTGAGCCGAAGGCAGCGGCTCAACTGACTGAGCCACCCAGGTGCCCCTGTTGTCTTTCTTAATGAGACTTTTTTTTTAAAGACTTTATTTATTTATAGACTGTTTTCTTAATAGATAGCAAGCTAACATTCCATGCTCATGGATCGGAAGAATAAACATTGTTAAAATGTCTATGCTACCCAGATCAATCTATACTTTCAATGTTTTTTGGGTGTTGAGCTTGAAATGCCAACCCAATCAAAATTCCAAAGACATTTTTCAAAGTGCTGCAACAAACAATCCTAAAATTTGTATGGAATCAGAAAAGACCCCGAATCACCAAGGAAATGTTGAAAAAGAAAAACAAAGCTGGGGACATCACGTTGCCCGATTTCAAGCTATATTACAAAGCTGTGATCACCAAGACAGCATGGTACTGGCACAAAAACAGACATATAGACCAATGGAACAGAATAGAGAGCCCAGATATGGACCCTCAACTCTATGGTCAAATAATCTTTGACAAAGCAGGAAAAAATATGCAATGGAAAAAATATGCAATGGAAAAAAGACAGTCTCTTCAATAAATGGTGCTGGGAAAATTGGACAGCCAAAAATGAAGCGGCGGGGGGAAATCAGAGGGAGAAATGAACCATGAGAGACTATGGACCTGAGAAACAAACAAGGTTTTAGAGGGGAGGGGGTGGGGGGGATGAGTTAGCCCGGTGATGGGTATTAAGGAGGGCACATTCTGCATGGAGCACTGGGTGTTATATGAAAACAATGGATCGTGGATCACCACATCAAAAACTAATGATGTATTGTATGGTGACTAACATAACATAAAAAAAAAAAACACAACTCATTCATGGAAGTCAGGCAGTACAATATAATAGCAGAGACTATATAAAACACATTAGATTTGTAGCACTGAACAGTCTCTTAAAGTCTCTGGACCCCTGTGTTCTAACCTAAAACTGGAGGAAATAATAAAACTTGTCTCACACGTTGTTGGAGTACTAGAACTACTTCCATTCTTCTCATCCCTTTCTTCCCACTCCCCCTATTCTATTCTCTATACAAGCTGCAAAAGTGATCCCTTCAAAACAAAAAACAGATAATAGGACTCCACTACCCAAAAACCTCCAAGGGCTTTCATCATATTTGGAATAAAACTCAAAACCCTCACCATAGCCTGTAAGATTCTAGAAGATCTAGTCCCTGGCCTCCTTGCTCACTTTTACACTTGTTCCCTCCACTCTGAATGTTCTAATCCCAAATACCTTGGATGGCTCACTCTCTGTCCTTCCATTACAGTCTGCTTTAAACATCACCTTCTCAGATAAGCTTTCTCTGATCATTATCTATTTTTTTCCATAGCACTGATCACTAACCAATATTATATTTTTACTTATGTGTTTATTCCTATCTCTCCCACCAAAAAGAATGATCCATGTGGAATGATCCACAAGAGCAAGTTCTTTGTTTACCACTATATCTCCAGCACCAAGCATGGTGCCTAGCACATTGCAGGTGTTCAACAGTCAATGAATGAAATGAAATAATTCAAGTAAAGAGCTTAGCACAATGCTGGGCAAAGAGAAAACATTCAAACAATGTTAGCTATTATTACTACCAATTACCAATTACCAGTATTTCTGTTATTTATCATACATTCATTAAACAAACCATCACTGAACACTAACTTTGTGCCAGGCACTGTACTGTGTAATTGTTAAAATACTGATGTTGGGCTTAGGGAAATATTTTTGAAAACTAGCTAGACAGCCAGCGGCATTAGATGACAATTGCAATTCATAAAGTAATTAAATGCCTCCAAAAGCTTCTGGAATTCTACTCCTTACAGAATTTATGGTTACTCCTTTAACCCGATGTGGTTAGATCCTATTAGCCCAGGCACGATACCAGTCTATAGCAGTCAGTCACAAACTGTTAACAGCAGGGCACTATAATTCCTTTCTTTGATATTTTTTTCAGGCTGTTGGTTTACAAAATATGTAAATTACAAAATATATAAATCACCAAAGGTACCCAGAGGCAGTGAATGTATTAACAGTTCAAATGAGAGGCAGCTGAGGTGTTATAAAAAGTCCCTTCATGGCTATATGTGACTTTATGCAAACTCCTTAGCTTCTCTCTATGCTTGCTTCCTTATCTGCAAAACAGGAAAAAAGAGTAACTCATCAAAATATTATGAAAATGAAATAAAATTAAGGAGGTGAGAATTCCAGGCACAAACTACATGTCTATTCTCTCAGCTCATGGAATATAAACTCAAGCAATAGTGCAGAAGCTACTGAAAATGCTTTACACTTTTATGTAAGGTCCACAGTATCTGGCATAGAGTAAATGTTGGCCTCATATTAAACTGTATGGGGGAAATATACCTAATTCCTCAATGTTTCGATGATAAAAGAATCAGAGAAACAGTAATCTGTCTAAGGTTTTGTGAGAAACCGACAACCATGCATTCTACAAAAGGGAATCAGCATTTCTCTAGACTTGAAAGACCCCTAAAATTGTCATAATTCACATGATTTCTGAAAACTCATGTCATTTTTTTTTTTACTCATTTGTTCATTCAGTCAACACATCTTGAAATTCAATAACATGCCATGTACTACTCCAGATGCTAGAGATGAAAAGAACAAGGCCTGGTCCCTTCCTACCCATAAAGGAATTCAAGGGCTTTTTAAAATAGTTAATCTTAGGGGCACCTGGGTGGCTCAGATGGTTAAGCGTCTGCCTTCAGCTCAGGTCATGATCTCAGGGTCCTGGGATCGAATCCCACATTGGGCTCCTTGCTCAGCGGGGAGCCTGCCTCTCCCTCTGTCTGCTGCTCCCCCTGCTCGTACTCTCTCTCTCTCCCTCTGGCAAATAAATAAATAAATAAAATCTTTTAAAAAAATAAAAATAAATAAAATAGTTAATCTTAAAGGTTATAGAAGCTCTGAGGAGAAAATCAATTATTTTAGAAAAGGCTTTGTAGCAGTGCTGTCCAATAGAAGTTTCTTCAATGAGGAAAATGTTCTTTAACATGTGCTGCCCAAGTTGGTCCGAGGGTTGTGGGTTATTGTTAAGCTGTTTAACATGTGCTACCCAATACAGTAGCCACTAACTACTAGCTATTGCACACTTAAAATGAGGCTAATATGACTGAGGAACTGAATTCTATTTTTAATTAATTTTAATTGCCACATGTGGCTAGTGGTTACTGTACTGGACAGCATTACAGAATAGGTAATATTTGAGCTGAAGTTTTGAAAGAAGGGAGCAAGTAATTACCAGGAATGAGGGATAGTCCATAGGAAATAGAAAGAGCCCAAAGTACATGAAGGGCTGTGAGAACCTTAATGAGTTCAGTGAAGGCTGCCTGTGATACACACAATGTAGAAAGGAGAAGAGAGAAATGAGGTTAAAGGGTTAGACAGGGTCAAAATATGAATGCCCTTGAATATTAGGCTTATTAATAAGTTAAACTTTATGCAGCAGACAGTGGGGAAAATATCAAAGTGTAAAATGGATTACTTCCCATTTAAATTATTAATAATGTCTTTTCATGTATGGTTTATATCTGTACACATGCAACTACCAAGTGGGACTTTGGTATAACCTGTATTTTATTCTGTGTAGTCATGAAAAAAGAGATTTATTCTTCTCATACTCAATTTCAATTACTCAAGTTCATTTGATATAAAGCAGACACTATCTGCTGAAGAAGTGGCTCAGCAATACCAATCTCTCTTATATGGCAGTCCCTTCTTGCACTTAACAAAACCTGGCTTTCCAAGTTCTAAATTTAGATTTACAAGGAAATCCTGACCTGGCATAGATAAGCCTACTATAGAGGCATATGGCTGTGGCAAATCCTCCTACATCCTGGATGTGAATAAAATACAAATTAGATAAGCAATGCAATAACTTTCTCCATTAAATAGGAAATGAACAGAATACTTCAACTATAAATTTAATCACTTTACTTTGCCATAGGATAGGATGTATGTGTCTTGGGAAACTACATGTATATTAAAAAGAGAATCTCAAGCTAATATTTCTAGCCCTATGACAAGCCTCTCTAACCTATGTTATAGAAGTTGAAGATAGAGCTGGAATTAAAAGCATTTTTCCATTTTAGATGTCTAGAAACCTTGTTTGATTTCCTTAACTAAAATTAGTTGCATATCTTATTTCTATGTTTTCTATTAAAACATACTGGTAGAAAGGCAGTCTTTCCTCTAGGACACTTGTAAATAAGCTCCAGGGCTAAGTAGTAGCAATGGGTTCTCTCAATAAATATAACAAAATTGACCAAGGTCAAACAGTGAGACAAGAGCAGATCTGGGACTAGGGCCAGATCTCCTGGTTTGAAATCTAGCGCTCTACTCTGACAAGATTACAGTTCTTAAATTAAAATATATTTTCTGTGGGAGTTGAAACAGGAAATACATTTTGGGATTCTAGTTAGTGACACTTGGGAAACATCATCTGGCTCTCAAATCCAGAAACTGCCTTAGATGTTTTGGCTAACTACCACATACTGCACAGTGGGCAAGAGTCACTGAAATAATCACTCCACAAACTAAGAGAATTCAGAAATCTGCAACAGCAATTAGCCACCAGTATCTTACTATGTTTCTGTGATCTGATGTCCATTTCCATGGAAACAGAAAAAGAAGTAAGAGGCAGCCAAGAGAAGAGATGTCAGAACTTGTCAGGTTCAGTGGCTAGAGCTAAAAGCTGCAAATGCCATTTTTTTTCCAAACAGCACCAGCTGACTTCTGGCACATAATCGATTCTCAAGTTAGGCAATGTCAGCTTGCTTGGAGAAGCATAAAGCTAAAGAACAGACTTGGGTTTCTATTTTGTTTTTGAGGGCTTGGATCAAGGGGGAAGGAGACACAAAAGCAAACTATTCAATATTTTAAATTCTTAGGAATGCAAGAGAATGGTTTCAAATTTCACAAAATGAACAAGGATTTCTTAGCTGTGATGGGGGAAAAAGTAGGACTACCACAGAGCATTATGTCGAACAAACAGCAACAGGGAGCAGAGGCAGAGGAAGCAGCATGTACAAAGGCCCTGAGACAATACAGTGGGTGGCCCTTTCAAGGCACCACAGACACACAAGAGCTCTTATTAAGGGGGAAGGGGTACTGCAGCAGGCTTTCGCAAAGGAGGGGACATCTAAGCTAAAACCTGAAGAACAAGATGGAGTTATAGAAAAGACTATTCCAGCACAAAAGAAGAGCATGAGGGGAGTCCTAGAGGCAAGAAAGTGCAAGATGAATCCAGGAATAGCAAATAATTTAGGACAGCTGGAGCAGAGAGTGGAGTCGGGGAGTAAGCTGTGATCAGATCAAGAAGGGCCTTATTTCCCAAATTAGATTTTGAACTTTTGTCCAGAAAACAACAAGTTGTCACTAAAGAGTCTAAATCAGGAAAGTAACATGATGAGATCTGCATTTAAGAAAGATTAGTCAGACTGTCTCAGATTATACAGGGATATAGATGTGGAGTCTGTTACAGCTTTCCTGGGGAGAGAGACAAGGGTGGAGTACACTGGGGGAGGGACAGCAGCAGAGATGGGAGAACAGGACACAATGAATATGAACAGTAGGAGAAAAAGAAGGATGAGTCAAAGATGACACCCAGGATTTTGGCCTTAACAGCTACGTGGATGATAATGCCCATCAGCCTTTGTCACAAAGGAAGGAAGGAGGAGGGTCACATGTGTGCGGGACAATGAAGAGTTCTAATCTGGACTTCCAGACTTTGAGGTAGCTATAGACTGTCAAGCAGAGCTACCCAGTAGGCAGTTGCACTTGTGATGGGTGTATCTACAACTCAGGAGACATTTTGGGGATGAACATATGTATCCAGGCTTCAGGACTGAATGATATTGCCCAAGGAAAGCACAAGATCACAGAGATTCCAAGAGCTGAATTGTAAAGGCTTTACACTCTCTTCAAATGTTGGCTGCACCATCTACTAATTATACGACCTAAGATCACTTAGTCTCTAGGCCTATAAAATTGGGATTGCTATACCTGTGCTGAGGACGAATATTTTAAAAATGAACAGAGGAAGGGGCAACTGGGTGGCTCAGATGGTTAAGCGTCTGCCTTCGGCTCAGGTTATGATCCCGGGGTCCTGGGATCAAGCCCCGCATCGGGCTCCCTGCTCCACGGAAGGCCTGCTTCTCCCTCTCCCACTCGCCCTGCTTGTGTTCTCTCTATCGCTGTGTCTCTCTCTGTCAAATAAATAAATAAAATCTTTAAAAAAAAAATGAATAGAGGAAGAGAAACTATAAAGTAGAATGAGAAAGAGAAGATAAAAAGTACACAGCATAGGAGAATGTAGCGTGATGGAAACTAATGGAGAAGAGTATTTGAAGATTAAGGTTAACTAACCAAATACTGTAGAGAGATCAATTAAAATAAGAACTGAAAAGTATATAAAGCATTAAAAAAAAAAAAAAAAAAAAACCTCTGACGACCCTGGCTAACGCATGGTAAAGATAAATATAGACAGAAGTAGATGGAAGATAAGGTAATAAGAGACAGATTTAGAAAATTCTTAAAAGAAGCTTGGCTACAAGGAAGAAGGAAAATTAGACCAGTATCTAATGGAGTCAAAACAGAGTTGCTTATTCTTGGTTTTTTGGGGAAGAAACTTACCCACTGTAAGTTAAAAAGCTTTCAGCTGAAAGTAACAGAAAACATAACAAACAATGCTTAAACCACTGGGACATTTATTGCTTATTTAACAAAAAGTCTGAAAGGAGACACCTCTAGGGTTTTGTCAGAATCTCAGAGATGTCATCAGACCAAGCTCTGCCACAAAATGACTACCACTGCCAGGCCTCATGTCCACACAACATATTTCCAACAAAAAGAAAGGGGAATTACAAACCTTGGACCTCTGTTAGGAAGCAAAACACCTTACCCAGAGCCCCAACCCCCACATCAGACTTTCCCTCATGTCTCATTGGTTAGAACTAGGTCACATGGTTGGCTCCTCTTCGCTATAAGAGAAGCTGAGAAACTATGTGACTTTCCAGACTCTATTTTGAGGCAGTAAGGGAGATATAGTCAGTCAATACTGTCTGCCTCATGCATGTTTAAATGCTGATGTGAAAGAGTTAATAAAGAGAAAGAAACCGGGCGCCTGGGTGGCTCAGATGGTTAAGTGTCTGCCTTCGGCTCAGGTCATGGTCCCAGGGTCCTGGGATCGAGTCCCACATCGGGCTCCCTGCTCCTTGGGAGCCTGCTTCTCCCTCTGCTTCTCTCTCTCTCTCTGTCTCTCATGAATAAATGAATAAAATCTTTTAAAAAAAGTTTTTAAAAAAAAAAGAGAAAGAAACCAAAGAGACAAAAGGAAAAGGGCAAGAATGAGTTTAGCTAGAGATAAGTTTGTAAGAGGGCTGCACAGGACTTGAAAGAGTTTGTACCACATAAATTTAATTTTCTTTGTAAAGCAGAAAATCAGATCAACCAATAGAAGTCAAGGGGGAGGTATACGGGAGGAAAGACGTCTTCAGAATAACAAAGCAGATTTTTCAATAGTCCCCATGAGGATAACAGGTTTCTAGCCAAGAGAGAGAAAAAGGAATAGAAGAAAAAACTTCCTAGGGATTATTGGACAACAGAGGATTCAATGTTAGAAATCATTAATTCAGAGTGCCATTTGTAAGGACTTCTCTAGTAGCACCCAGCAGCCTGAGAGGAAGAACAGAGAAAGGAGAATGCTGAATCCATTCTAGACTGGAGTTGAGGTAGGTGATACAATGGAAAAACAAGGGTACAAAGGAGATGAAGTTATCAGCAAGGCAGCGAAATAATGGGTCTCTGTTAGAAAAGAAATGAAAGGTATGAAAAGACAGGCAGAGTGGGACAGCCAAGGAACCTGAGGTGCAGTGGCCATAATAAGAGGGAAGAGAGGATGAGCTGATATGGTAAGATAAGGACAATGAGGGTGTACCACGAGAACGGACGGCTGAAGTAGAACAAAGGTTGAGGGCACTCACACTAAGAAAGAAGAAATTGAAAGGCTAAGGATATTAACTGGAGTGTGTACATAGACTCTGAAGTCATCCAAGATGGTGGCTAGAACTGGAATGAAAAGGAAGTGTCACTGTCTTTAAGAAACGAAAAAAGGTAATCAAAGAAGAGAGGGAGAAGGTGAGTGTACTTTTAATAACCACAATTATTAAAAAGAATATAATTATGGAGGAGTGCTAGAACAGAAGCTGCCCTAGGAATATGCCAAACCTCACCCTAAACCCACGGGTAGAGAATGAGTAAAGAATGAGCTGCATCCACTTAAGAAGACTTTGTGAAAAGCAGTGTCTACAAAGAACAGCAGTTTTCAGTTACGGCAAAGAGATAGAGGAGTTTTCAGTTAAGGTTATTAAGGAGAATTCATTTAATGTAAACTGGAGCTCAAAAACAAATAACAATTTGGGAAGAAGAGGAAGGAAAATACAGTTTTAGGAGAAAGGAAGTCCTAAACAGTATAAAAAAGAGAATTTTGTTTTTTAATGACCAGAGAGGCTTATATGTGGGCAATTACCAAGAGTGAGTGACAGGAATACAGGGTGTAACAGAATTAGTAGGCCTCAAGATATCCAAAGCAATCCCAGCCATCTCTCTGGCTGGAAAACTCCACAGCCCAGACCAACTATACTTTCCAGGAATGGGAATTCTGAGTTAAAATATTTAGAAATTCTCAGTAACAGTGTTTCCAACATACTAGATTAATATCCAAATTTAGCCTCAGACATAGATTCATTCTAGAAACCAGTATTATTCACATTGTATCTGTAAAGAATTTAACCTTGCCCAAAAAGCCCCCCTCTCCCCCGCAAAAAAATGGCCTTTGACCAGCTTCTGGGAAGTAATCTAAGGTCTTTGTTCACCTGGGGCCTTGGGTTAGCCAGACAATAACAATGTAATTTAGTGTGGGGGCTTTGGGTCATGCTTGGAGCAGCTAGAGACTAGAGACTGAGATCAGCCACATGAACAATCAATCATGACCACATGACAAGAATCCCAATAAAGACATTTCTCCAAAGAAGACATCCAAATGGCCAACAGACACATGAAAAAAATGCTCAACATCACTCGGCATCAGGGAAATACAAATCAAAACCACAATGAGATACCACCTCACATCAGTCTGAATGACTAAAATTAACAAGTCAGGAAATAACAGATGTTGGTAAGGATACAGAAAAAGGGGAACACTCCTACACTGTTGGTGGGAATGCAAGCTGGTGCAGCCACTCTGGAAAACAGTATGGAGGTTCCTCAAAAAGTTGAAAATAGATCTACCCTATGACCCAGCAACTGCACTACTGGGTATTTACCCCAAAGATACAAATGTAGAGATCCAAAGGGGCATGTGCACCCCAATACTTACAGCAGCAATGTCCACAATAGCCAAACTATGGAAAGAGCCCAGATGTCCATCAACAGATGAATGGATAAAGAAGATGTGGTATATATATATACAATGGAATATTATGCAACCATCAAAAAAATGAAATCTTGCCATATGCAACAATATAGATGGAACTAGGGGGTATTATGCTAAGTGAAATAAGTCAATCAGAGAAAGGCAATTATCATATATCTCACTGATGTGTGGAATTTAAGAAACAAAAAAGAGGATCATAGGGGAAGACAGGAAAAAATAAAACAAGACGAAACCAGAGAGGGAGACAAAACCATAAGAGACTCTTAATCATAGGAAACAAACTGAGGGTTGCTGGAGGGGAAGGGGGCAGTGGGATGGGATAACTGGGTGATGGACATTAAGGAGGCCATGTGATGTAAGGAGCACTGGGTATTATATAAGACTGATGAATCACAGACCTGTATCTCTGAAACCAACAATACATTTTATGTTAATTAACTGAATTAAAATTTTTTTAAAAATTTTTTAATTAAAAAAAAGAATAAGAAAAAGAAAAAAAATTCTGAAAACCAAGACTCAGGTGAGCTTCCTTGCCTGGCAATACTCTGTGCATGACATCACACATCAACACCAGGAAAGTAATGTGTCCTCACTCCACAGGAAGAAGACAATGGATGCTCTGCATTTGGTAATTACCCAGATGCTGCCCTGTGTGCTTCTTCCCTTGATTGATTTTAATCTGTTTCCTTTCCCTGCAATAACCATACACATGAGTATAGACCTTTCAGTGAGTTCTGTGAATCCTTCTAGCAAATTACTAAATCTAAGGGTGGTCTTGGGAACCCCTAAAATTGTAACTGGTGTCAGAAGTGAGGTCAGTCTTGTGGGAACTATGCCCTCTAACTTCATATTTGGTCTAAATTCTCTGCAACATCTGTTCTGTCTAAATAAGTTTGTTTGCAAGGGGAAAAAATTATTTGAAAAGAACTTACTACCTGAGCTTTCAATAGCTGAAAATGTCTAACTGAAATTACTAGAACAGTAACTAGTCTACTGAACTACTACTAGCCAAGTGCTTCCATAAATTCCACTAAGCAATGAAGAAGTCTCAACAATTAAATACTAAGAAAAGTACTATTGTGTTTTAATTTGGATATAATAGACACTGGCTATGTCACTGACTGAGAAAGTCATTTCCTTTTACTGAATTATAGCTTTTTCTAGGTAACTGCCTACGAAATGCCATTGTACCTCAGTGAAGTATGATTAAGTCCAAATAATGGATACTTATAAAACAATTCAATTTTTTAATTAAAAAAAAAAGCATTTTAGGGGCGCCTGGGTGGCTCAGTTGGTTAAACGACTGCCTTCGGCTCAGGTCATGATCCCAGGGTCCTGGGATCGAGTCCCACATCGGGTTCCCGGCTCAGCGGGGAGCCTGCTTCTCCCTCTGACCCTCTCCTCTCTCATGCTGTTTCTCTCTCACTTGCTCTCCAATAAATAAATAAATAAATAAATAAATAAAAGCATTTTATAACTACTACAGTTTATAAATAACTTATATTACTACAGTTACTGACATCATAACATAAAAATGTTTGTCAAACTTCTCACTGCCAAACACTACTAAAAAGACTATAACTCATCCCCATATAAAACTGCCCCAAAATAACATATTATCTAAATTAATAAAATGTAATGAGGTAGACTGAAAAAGTAGCATTTAAATAATGAGTATCAGAGCTAACAGATTTCAAAGACATTCTCTCAGATATGTCTTACAATGTACAAACTATAAAATAAAAAATCTGCAGACAATTGACAAAGGAATGCTCTTAATATATTAATATCAATTAGCATTCCAATAATATTAAAGATAATATTAAAGTGAAAACCTGAACCTTTTAAAACTTCAGTTGTGGGGCGCCTGGGTGGCTCAGTTGGTTGGGCGACTGCCTTCGGCTCAGGTCATGATCCTGGAGTCCCGGGATCGAGTCCCGCATCGGGCTCCCTGCTCAGCAGGGAGTCTGCTTCTCCCTCTGACCCTCCCCCCTCTCATGCTCTCTCTATCTCATTCTCTCTCTCAAATAAATAAATAAAATCTTTAAAAAAAAAAAAAAAACTTCAGTTGTATAGCTAAAAAATTCAGCTTACAGAATCAGAGAAATTACTTATGGGGCCCTGCCCAAGTTATTTACTCTCTTAATGCCTCAGTTTCTTCATTCGCCAAATAACAACAGTATCTACTGTACAAAATTGTGTGGATTAAATGAGATAATACAGATCAACAGTGCTTACACATAATGAACACCCAACAGTAGCTAGCTATTTTTAGTAGTACAGAATTATCTAAGGATACATTAATTCAACCTATTTAATCTCTTGTTTTCTACATTTAAATAACTAATACACCAGACTTAAGACTCTATCAAGATAAACTAATTAGTTCTAACATCTAACATATTTGTACTTAAAAATATATGTACAGGCTTAGCATAAACACAAAAAAGAAAGTTTTGAAAATGTTTTAATTCACCACAAGTCATTTCTTTTTATCAACATAAAATTAACTAATATTACGTAAAACAAGTATTACATACAACCATATGAATGTAAATTAGTATAGCATTATTTTCAAACTATGAATGATCACATAGCATTGACAATTTAAAAAAAATTCAGTATATGAAGGTTCACAGGAAAGAATCTATGGTGACAGGTTTCATGCCTTCCTTAACTACAATTTGTCTAAAATCTAACCATTGAAAGAATGAATAAAGTTAGAGGGTAGGTGGCTTTAATAAGTAAATACGGAGACACTGATAGTCTTTGAAATGACTGACATCATGAGAGTTACATACTGGGAAGAATAATCTGGCAGTCTCTGAGTAAGTAATAAGAGGGAGAATTAAGCTAGTGATAGAGGAATGAAAGAGAATGAACAGGTTGCCAAAATTGCCACCAGCAGCAACAGTCTTCAACAATGGAAAAAAAAAACAAAAACCTGATAAAAAACAACAACAAAAAAAACTAAAAACAACAACAACAACAAAAAACACCTGACCAAAATGAATGATATGGAATCACTCTGCAGTGATTGTGGGAAAGGCAAGAATACAATTCAATCAGCATTAAAGCAATCGCAACAAAAATAATTACTGCATCTCATCAAATAGAAAATACCACAGATTATAAAATACACCATTATTTTATATACCAACAAAGAGAAAAAGTTAATAATTAAACTGATATGATGCCAAGCTGCTGTTGTTTATATAACATACTCCAATTTCAGAGATATTAAAATTTGAAATATATTTATCTTAAAATCAATTAAATATAGTATCTGCCTAAATAATAAGAAGGGGTCATAATCCTATGAAATCCTCAATAGTACCCATAACTCTCCCTCATAGCCTGCTTGGGATTTGTTCAAACCTTCTTGGATGTTCAACAGCTCTGGCAGGTTTCTAACATCTAACTCTAACCCATGACTCCCCATCTGTACCTGAGGAGATAGGGTAACCCTTGACCTACTGACAGGGACCACAGCTCTAAGAATCTCTCCTTAAGGGCCCAATAAGTAAACTTATGTGATCTTTATTAAGGCTCCCTAATCATGACTACAGAAAACAAGGCCCTCCCTTTAGAATTACCCTTATCCTAGACTCTTCTAATCAGTATAGGTTATTCTTTAAAATCTGTATCAATAAGACAAAAGAGTGAAAAACTTAGGAATTCTAAAGTGTTCAAGTGTAGAAATGGGATATGATAAGGGTTTGGCAACTGGTCTTTTAATTTATTCATGTTCTAAGGCAAATAATTTTAGCCTTACCAGTTTTTGCTAATGAATTGTGTCTGCCATCCTTCTATTCCCCTTTAATCAATGTATTTCACTGACTTGGCACATTTTTCTATTAGTGCTTCCTTTTGCACTGATTCTGATTGTTGACTTGAATTAAATGAGACAGTCCATTTTATCAGTTCTCTGCAAACAAGTCAGCATTCTTCGCACTTATGTCAGAGCTACAGTTAGAGCCCACATTTACATGAACTATCCCAGGACCTCTATTCCCTCTGGAAGATACCTCTCCCTGGCAGATAGATACCCAAAGAAAGAAATGGGAAGAGTTTCTCTGTGTTGCCACACACAAAAGAATACTCAAGCACCTTTGTTTTATCAATGAAATATTGGCCAAGTTTAAATCACAATGATGACTTCAATCTCCTGGTACCTGTCTATCCTCTCTCTTTCTTGTTACTTCCTTTCCTGCTCTCTTTTCAGATTCAAGCTTACAGTTAAACCAGATGCTCTGGTTTTCTAATTGTCCTTACTTCTTTATTTAGATGCCAGAACAATCATAAATGAAATCTGTTGTTATACCCCATTTGGAACCGATAATTAAGTTGTGCCCCTCTCTCCATTCTATGTCCTGAAAGTAAGACTCCTGATTCTTTATGTTCACTGCTGAGAATGAAAATTAATATGAAGGGAAAAAGTCAGGGCAAGGTCCCACCTCTATTTCAGAAGCCCTTGAGCCAATGGCAGGGAAGTAAAACTGGTAATCCGAGCCCACAGCATCAATCATTCTTAGAGCATGGGTTAGCCTACAAATGAGCTGAGAACTTGTTTTTTACTCAGATGAAAAGATCCGATCCAAAGTAAACAAAAGCTTTGAACTGGGAGGAAAGGGAAAGATCAGAGATGAGAAACCCAATATCATATTAAAAAGTTCTGGGTAAGAAGGACATGTAACTAGATAGGTAAAGAAGTCTAACCTTGCCAAAGAAGAGGACTAGTGTGAAGAAATAGCTAATGATTTACCAAATGGGACAAGAGGAAGTGACATGCTAGTTCCTGCATCCAGGAAAGAGCAAGATGTAACAGAAAGGCCTACAACCTAAGGAAGAAATTCAAGGAATTCATGGCCAAGGAAAGGAAAGTACCTTCATCTTCCAAAGGTACCAGGACTAGGGCTAATCCAAGGAGGCTGATCACTTACGTAGAGCAGAAGATAGTTTGGTTCAGCTACATATAATCAGAGGGCTGCAGCAGGAGGCTTTCCCTAGGTATCAGGTTAGAAAAGAAGTGCCGAGAGTCGTGGCCCTCCCAGCCTTACAAATTGCTCCAATCCAAAACTACACAGAGTAAGAAAGGAGAATATCAATTGTTGACACTGAAGAATAACTCTCCTTTTTTTAATGCTTTCATTGCTTTGTTTTATTTCTATTGGTTTTTTTTTTTTTTGATAAAACTACCAACTTAAACCTTCAGGTCACTAAGTAGTTTTATCAGATGAAAAGTGTCTTTACACCTGTGCTAACAGGAACCAGAACAGAAGAGTAAATTAGTAACGACACTGACCAGACCTACACTAACTCTTGAGAACCCTGGCATAAATGACTGGGGTAGGAGACTGGGGACAATTGGTGCCAGTCTGAAAAACTAGCTTTCCCTCTTAGATATGTACAATAGCAACATGTGAAAAAAGAACATTACAATATCGAAAGCTACATATGTAAGTACTCAGTCATCACAGTGAGTTGGAGGTACTCATATAGGTCATCTCTGACTACTGGAAAAAGAAGAGCATTTTAGTAAGAGGAAATAATCAGCAATTAATATTCATAAGCTGTGTCTAATTCCTCAGAACTTGTTCTCTTTCAATGCTGACCACATGTTTCCTTCTATGGCATGTGAAGCTAAATGAATCCATGAAATCTGGTATCCTGTAACAATACCACCACTTGAATGGTCAACACTACGTAATACTTAGCCTTGATCTCGAGGTTCCAACTTTGATTGCCTGAAATAAAACATCGTTAAACAGTATCTGAGAATCATCAAAATTTCTAACATACCTAAATATCTTGCTTATGACTACAAGTCAACAGTAGGTCTGTAACTAAAAGCTTTATTTTACAATTTTGAAATATGTCTTTTTTTTTTATGTTATGTTAGTCACCATACATTACATCATTAGTTTTTGATGTAGTGTTCCATGATTCATTGTTTGCATATAACACCCAGTGCTCCATTCAATACGTGCCCTCCTTAATACCCATCACCGGGCTAGCCCATCCCCCCCACCCCCCTCCTTGAACTACATCCATATGTCCTCAGCATCTAACCAATGCCCCATAGTAAGTAACTGCTAAATGTCTGCTGTTGCAGATGACAAAAAGCCCAATGACATTTTAAAAGTACAGCAATAATTATTTGATGCCAGCTCAATAAATTGTTAAATGAATGAATGAATGCATGGTGATCAAACTGGATTAATCAAACTGAGCTATTTACTAGATAATACTGCCTCAGAAAAATATTTCAAAGAATTGGGCTTTAGTTATATCTCTATTTCCTTCTTCACTAATCTATAGTTTTAAAGGGGAAAGGAGAGGGGCTTGACCCTTTAGCCTCAGATGAAGGTTCCAAAGAAATCTAAGAGCAATAACTAACTTACACGTTTTGTGTTTGTTTCAAAGGGTTTTAAGAAAAAATTAATTAGTGTTCTTTATTTCTTAATGCTTCATGGAGGCCTAGTAAAGTATTTTTATTTATTAAATATTTTTAAATATGAGAACTGCTAAGTCTCTAATGATGCAAGAATCACAGAGAGGAATGAGTAAGAAGGTCAGATGCCCAAAACTGACAACGAAGACATTCTGTAACTTCATCTATATAGTTAATGAGTAGTCTATAAACCTTTTCATGCAAGGCAATAAATTTTTCTGGTATATTTAGATATGGTTAACTTAACTATCTTAAGAACATCATTTAACATTTTATCTCTTTGCCAAAGCATCTGGGAACCTCTGAAACTTAATATATTATACTCTATAAATCTGGATGAGAAAGGTAATTTATATTAGTTATATTATGTCAAAGGATGAAAAACGGTAATTTCTTTAGAAATTGTTTAAACTATGAATGACTAAAAGAAGGTCGCTGGAAGTAATTTTCTCATGCTTCCATTTATCTTAAGAATCAGAAGACCTCTGGATTTAGTAGTACTGCCAAATAAGGATTTAGAAAGGATTCGGTTAAGTACAGATGCCTTACAACTACTAATATTTAAGCACTGAACTATTCAACAGTTTACTTTAAAGTCAACTATAATGATAATAGGTACAGTAACGTTTTTGTATTGAATACTGTTTGAAATCAAGTGGGTTATGGATTAGAAAACAGGATTGTGTTATATTGACTTTATATTGAAATGGTACTGGTAATAAAATTTCATATATATTTTTTCTACAACACATCAGCCAATACTTAATAAATCTCTGTTACCTCAAACATCAAATACAGAAAAAAAAATTGGTTGTTGAATACTTAGTTAAACACTGGGAAAAACAGACCTATTATAGCTTTTTGTATAATCACTTGCCATTTGAAAAATGATGTATCAAACTCCTTTGGCTCTTCCCATGAGAGGTGCTTAGGGAGCTCAAATTTTTTTTTTTCACTTTATACAGGATTAAGCAGAGCTTAGCCCACACTCAAAAGCAAAATTCTTTAGGAAACCAAAGGCTGAGAACATTCCTTATTCAGATGTGAAATTCCATTGTCAGGGAAATCACTAATACCAACTACCAAGGGAAAATGTCTCATTCCTACTGCAGGATCAGCTAAAGTAAAACTGCTTCTTTAGTTGCTAGGAAACAACCAACTCATTATATGCCATTATCAGAACCCTAGAGAAGAAAACTGGCATCTGCATCACATTTGGGGACACTGGAGATTGAACTAAAAGCACTGAAACTGCTGCCAAAATCCCTGGTCTCCAGGGTTTACCCTGTGACCACGGCAGGAGCTGACACCAGACTAGCCTTTGAAGTTTTTCTTTCCGTAGCTCTTTCTAATATCTAAAATTATTTTTTCCCAGTATCTCACATTTTCAAACTCAAAGATTCTAAAACAAGACCCTCATTTGAGTTAAACTATGATATGTATGTTGAGCACAATTTAGGAGAAAAAATACTACTCAATAATCTTAACAAGTAACAAAAGAATTTAAAACATTAGTTATTCATGGAATGAAATGTACTAGGTGTCTCTGTCTTTAATTATTTAAAGTCAAAATGGAAAATAAAAGGAAATTGTTTCAAAACCCAAGAGAAGAAAAAGGAAGACATACTGATAAATCCAGTACTCAAAATGACATTTTAACATTTATCTGCCTAATTATCTTAATTGATCATAAAATTTAACTTGTTTTTTATAAACTGACATGCTTTTTCACAATGCAACACAAAAATACATTCATTAACATATACCATATTTATTCATCAATCTCTTCCCTTCCTTTTAGCAAATGAGGTTGAAAGGAGGTGGGGTGAAATTATGCAGATAAATTACTAGACATTGGCAAGCTGAAACCATGAGACTCCATATACTACTGATTCTGTATGCAGAAAAATAAGTTATCCTCCAGAAGCTCCAGATGTTGGTAAAAGAAGTTGGCAAAAAATCTTCCTTCATCAAATTACAAAGAATGATTCCAGTAGGGTTCCCCCATCCTAATATAATTCTTTGCCCCATCTCCCATTCTAATGTGCACCTCTTTCAACTACTCACACCTGCCACTCTCCACTAACTAACGTTCCCTTGAGATTACTTCATACTTTGACACTCAAACAACTAAGCTCCACTCCACCACCATGTCTACCTTCTCCCAACCTGACTCTTACACACTTTCCTGTGTGTCTTATGAAACATCACTTCCACTTTATCTTTAGCAAATAAAAGTAGAGAACCCTCACTCAGTTAAGTCTGAATATCAGATACACAACAAATAACTTTTTAGTGTATGTCCCAACCAATATTTGTGACATACCCATACTAAAAAATTATTCATTGCGTATCTAATATTCAAATTAACTGCTGGCAACCCTATTACTGCCCCACTATGAGATACCTTGATACTTAACATTTTTCTCCACTTGAATAGAAATCTGACTTTCCTCAATAATACCTCATTCCCCAATACCAACTGAATAAAAGAGAGAGAGAGAAAGCAAGCAAGCAAAGAAAGAAAAGGCCTAACTTTTCTAATGTCCCTTCTCTGAATAAAATCAATTTCTCTGTCACTTTTTATACCTGTTCTTTCCACAGCTACTAAAGCACTTCTTCCCATCACAGGTGATTTTCTATTATTTAATCCCTCCAATTTTACCCAGACTCCTGATTCCTCCTCACTACCTGTCTGCCTGGAAATCAGGCCTTGTCTTCAATGTTTCACTCATGAATGCCCTAAATAACTTTCCCCTTTGGATTTTCTGCCATGCAAATCCTGAATCCAACAACAAATTTGCCCATGTCAGTGTTCAGGTTGCAGAGAGTTGCTAAAGATAGTCACAAAAACTTAGCAAAACTAAAAAATCATGATATTTAGCATCTAGTGGGCCTTTATCACGACATAGGGATCCTATCATTAATCTCTTCATCTCTCTCTTTTTTAATTCTAAAAGCAGTTAAAAAGCACTACGCCTTTGGACAGTTGTATGCCTAAACCTGACCTTTTAGAACCACAAAAATTAGTAAGTAACCTGGGATCATCTATTGAAAATGTAAACTCTTTGTCCCTCCCCTGGATTTACTGAAGGGAAATATTCAACTAAATTTTCAACTAGCTCCCCAGATAATTTTTATGAATATGAAATTTATGGATCAAATTTGCTCTATTGAATAAACTATCTTTTCCTTCCACTGAGAAGATCAAGGAAATATAACTCTTGTCTTTTTAGTACCAGGTATGATGGGGTTCCTTCATCTACTCTTTTTTCCATTCTACTCACCAAACATGGAACTAGATTTATTTTCCAAAAATAATTCATTTACATAAATTTTTTTTTCAAGATTTTATTTATTTATTTGACAGAGAGAGACAGCGAGAGAGGGAACACAAACAGCAGGCAGAGTCTGGAGAGGGAGAAGCAGGCCTCCAGCCAAGCGTGGAGCCTGATGCGGGGCTTGATCCCAGAACCCTGGGATCATGACCCGAGCCAAAGACAGACGCCTAACAACTGAGCCACCCAGGCACCCCATTTACATAAATTTTTAATCCCATTCCCTTTGACTCTTTCATAGTAAGACTCTTCCAGTAATCCTCTCATGTTCTAGAATCTTCAGTCCCTCTTCACTGTATCCTATGCCTTGGAAAAGGTATGGCTGCCTCTTCTGGAAAGCAAATGAAAAGGGCTTTTAAATGAAAAGCAATGAAAAGGGCCTCCTTAGGCCTTCATCCTATTTTCCTTTCCTTTTCCACACCTCCCAACTCCCTGCATGGCCAATTTTATCTAACAAGCAGAAGATACCTCTACCACCACTTTCTTGCTATATATACATTCCATTCTTAAACCCCTATGACTTTTTCATTCACTGTTCTACTAAAGGATTACTAGTAACCACCTAACATCTATTATCTCTTTGCCCATTTTTAAGCCTCATTCTCAATGACCTATCGTTCTTAAAACTTTGCAAACCACTGGCTCCCAAACTTTTCTACACAATGGTATCAGGTGGAGAACTCCAAAAACGCTGATGCCTGGTTAAATTCATGATTTAACCAGTCTAAAGTGTGATCTGAAAATTGAAATGTTTAAGATTCCCACATGATTCAGGCAGGGGTAAGGGCGCCTGGGTAGCTCAGTTGGTTAAGTGTCTGCCTTCAGCTTGGATCATGATCTCAGAGTCCTGAGATCAAGCCCCACATCGGGCTCTCTGCTCCGTGGGGAGTCTACTTTTCCCTCTCCCTCTGTGCACTCTCTCTCAAATAAATAAATAAAATCTTAAAAAAAAAAAAAAAGATTCCCACATGATTCTAATATGTAGATATGTTGGAGAACCATTGCTCTAAACACTTAATTTTCATGACATTAGTATCCTTGTTTTCCTACTTCTTGAACTACTTCTTTTCCTCTTTACTACTTCCCTTTCCTCCCACAAAATCACCCACTCCAAACTAGGAATGTCCATCAAACAGAAGTCCTCAACCCATTACTTTTCTCTTGCTGTAATTAATATAGCTGAAGCTATGAAAGTAGAAGAGATGTCTCAGGGAGGATGATGGTGATGGTGATAATAATGATGATACCTAATATCAACAAATCTAATACCACACTTGACTATATGATGTATCATTATTTTATGTAGCACTAAAAGAGGAAAAAAACACCTAAGATGAGGAGGAATCTAATACAAGAATCCTATATACAGCTGGGGCCCCAAAGGACTACTCTCTTTTAAACTAAAGACAAATGAAATATAAATCTACAATTCAGAAATAAATTTCAAGGAAATGTTCATCTCTCAATTTGGGCACTGGCATAAGGCAGAGAAATACCTCCATGAGAAGATAAATCACAAATTGTTAAGCATGCAGCTTTCCAACCTGAATTCATACCACCAGATTGGTCCCAAAAACCTCTAACAGAGAAGTCAATTTAAAGTTGCCTCAGGTTGAAAGTGCCCCAACTTATTGGAGAAACACAAAAACCACTGGGAAAGAATCTGACAAAGCCGGGAATAAAGCAATTCTAAGAAGCCATCTCTTATAAGATGCATCCTGATTAATGTTAAACCATACAAAAACAACCTAATTTGTGTTATGATTGATAAAATGCAATAGAAACAGGGCACACTTATAGTTACTTAATATGCTTTTTAAGCATATTACACATACTAACTCATTTAATCTTCACAACAATTTAAGTGCCATAAACCCCATTATATACGTAAGGAAACTATAGCTCAGAGAGGTTTTGCCCAAGGAACATACAGCTAATTAGATGTGCCACTGAGGTTGGATTCAGGCAGATGTGGCTCCAGAGTCCATGCCCTTAACTACTGAGCTATAGACCTATTTCTGGAGAACATCAACATTTAAGGGGTATACAGAGAAAAAGCCCTCAAAAAAATAAAGAAAATTATGGAAGCTGCCAGAAAAAAAAGATACTAATCACAGGGAAAAATTATAAAAATGATGGCAGATTTCTCGTTGGAAACAATGAAAGGCAGAAGACAATGGAACAGCAGCTTTAAAGAATTGAAGAAAAAAATGCCAACACAATTCTATATTGCAGTGAAAGTACAAAAAGAAAATAAAGACGTGCAATAAATGAAAGTTGAGAAAATTCTTCTCCAGCAGACCCACACAATAAGAGACTAAACAAAGTTGTTCAGGATAAAGAAAAGTGACAAATGAAACTCGGATCTAAAGAAATGGAAAGCACAGATATAGCAAATTATGGGTAATTAAAATAGACTGGTTTCTTAGTTTCTTTAAAGAATGACTATTTAAATAAACCAGTAACACTGTATTGTGAGATTTATAATGTACATATATTTATTTTTTAAAGATTTTATTTATTTATTTATTTATTTGAGAGAGAGAGGGGGAGGAGGAGCAGGGGAGGGGCAAAGGGAGAAGCAGACTCCCTGCTGAGTGGGGAGCCTGATGCAGGGCTCGATCCCAGGACCCTGGGATCATGACCTGAGCCAAAGGTGCCACTAAACTGACTGAGCCACCCAGGTACCCCTATAATGTACATATATTTAAAATACATCACAATAGGGATGCCTAGGTGGCTCAGGTGGTTAAGCGTCTGACTCTTGAGTTGGGCTCAGGTCATGATCTCAGGGTCATGAGATGAAGCCACACACCTAGTGTGGAGCCTGCTTGGGATTCTCTCTCTCCCTCTCCTTTTGCCCCTCCCTTCCCCGCTCTCTCTCTCTAAAAATAAAAAATAAGATAAAATATATAAAATACTTTACAACAATACACAAAGGATGGGAGGTGGTGAAGAAAACTATACTGTTGTAAGATAATTAATTTTACATGAAGTACACCACGATCAAGTGGGATTTATTCCCACAATGCATGGATCAATATTCGCAAATCAATCAATGTGATATATCACATCAGCAACAGAAAGAATAAAAATCATATGATCATTTCAATAGATGCAGAAAAAGCATTTGACAAAATACAATATCCATTCATGACAAAAACCCTCAAAACAAAGTAGGTTTAGAAGGAACATACCTCAACATTATAAAGGCCATATATGAAAAACCCACAACTAACATCATACTCAATAGGGAAAAACTGAGAGCTTTTCCCAAGGTCAGGGACAAGATAAGAATGTCCATTCTCACCACTTTCACTCAACACAGTACTAGAAGTCCTAGCCACAGCAATCAGACAAGAGAAAAAAATAAAAGGCATCCAGATTGGTAAGGAAGAAGTAAGACTTTCATTATTTGCAGATGGCATGAAACTCTATACAGAAAACCCCAAAGAAAGACGCCACCAAAAAACTACCAGAACTGATAAATGAATTCAGTAAGGTCACAGGATACAAAATTGATGTACAGAAATCCATTGCATTTCTATACACTAATAATGAAGTAACAGAAATTTACAAAGCAATCCCATTTACAGTTGCACCAAAAATAATAAAATACCTAGGAATAAATAAACCAATGAGGTTAAGAGACCTATCCTCTCAAAATACTGATGAAAGAAATGAAGACAACAAACAAAATGGAAAGATATTCTATGCTCGTAGATTGGAAGAATTAGTATTATTAAAATGTCCATACTTCTCAAAGCAATCTACAGATTGATGTAATCCCTATTAAAATATCAACAGCACTTTTCACAGAACCAGAACAAATTATCCTAAAATTTGTAAGGAATCAGAAAAGACCTTGAATAGCCAAAGCACTCTTGAAAAGGAAAAACAAAGCTAGAGGCATCACGATTTCAGATTTCCAGTTATACTTCAAAGCTGTGTAATCAGAACAGTATGGTAATGGCACAAAAAAAGACACATAGATCAAGAGACCAGAATAGAAAGCCCAGAAATAAACCCAAAGTTATATGGTGAATTAATATTCAACAAAGGAAGTAAGAATATGCAATGAGAAAAAAGACAGTCTCTTCAACAAATGGTGCTGGGAAAACAGGACAGCTACATGCAAAAGAATGGAACTGGACCATTTTCTTACACCATACACAAAAATAAATTCAAAATAGATTAACGATCTAAACATGAGACCTGAAATTATAAAAATCCAGGAAGAGAGCTCAGGCAGTAATTTCTCTGACATCAGCCATAGCAACTTTTTTCTAGATAGGTCCCCTAAAGCAATGGAAATAAAAGCAAAAACAAACTATTGGGACTACATCAAAATAGAAAGCTTCTACACAACAGTGGCTCCTGGGTGGCTCAGTTGGTTAAGCAACTGCCTGTGGCTCAGGTCATGATCTCAGGGTCCTAGGATTGAGCCCCACATCAGGCTCCCACTCAGTGGGGAGTCTGCTTTTCACTCTGTGCCTCCCCCTGCTCATACTCTCTCTGCACTGTCTGCTCTCTCTCTCTCAGATGAATAAATAAAATCTTTTTTAAAAAGCAGCTTCTGCATAACAAAGGAAACAACAACACTAAAAGACAACATACTGAATGGGAAAAGATATTTGCAAATGACCTACCTGAAAAAGGATTAGTATCCAAAATATATAAAGAACTTATAAAATGCTCAACATCACTCGGCATCAGGGAAATACAAATCAAAAACTCAGTGAGATACCACCTCACACCAGTCAGAATGGCTAAAATTAACAAGTCAGGAAATGACAGATGTTGGCAGGGATGCTGAGAAAGGGGAACCCTCCTACACTGTTGGTGGGAATG
>NC_138377.1:58077275-58095247 GCF_054177405.1 Leptonychotes weddellii
ATACATCATATGTTAAAAAAAAAGAAGAAGAAGAAGATAGCAGGAGGGGAAGAATGAGGGGGGGAATCGGAGGGGGAGCTGAACCATGAGACGATGGACTCTGAAAAAACAAACTGAGGGTTCTAGAGGGGAAGGGGGTGGGAGGATGGGTTAGCCTGGTGATGGGTATTAAAGAGGGTCCATTCTGCATGGAGCACTGGGTGTTATACGCAAATAATGACTCATGGAACACTACATCAAAAACTAATGATGTAATGTATGGTGATTAACATAACATAATAAAATAAAAAAAATAAAACTGTTGTTTTTACTGTAAGCATTTACCTCAATCTGTACATAAATACTATTGTGATTACTTGATATTTGTTTCTCCCATTGGTTTTAAGCACCACAGGAGTATGAATCACATAGAAAATGATTGACTCAACAGAACACTTGCAACACTTAGCATGGTGGTATGCATAGAGTAAGCAATCACAGATGTATCTGTTGTAAATGAATGAATGCATGAATGAGGATGTTTTGGAATGTAACTCTATGACTTCGTGTAATTTCTTCCTCTGACTATGTAGTTTTAGTTGACTCTAGTGATTAAAAGCCCAAGTTTCAGAGTCAAATGTGACCATGTACGGTGATTAACATAATAAATAAATAAATAAGAACTTATATTACTCAACACCAAAAAAACAAATAACCCAATGAAAAAATGGGCAGAAGACATGAACAGACATTTCTCCAAAGAAGACATGCAGATGACCACAGACACATGAAAAGATGCTCAACATCACTCATCATCAGGGAAATGCAAATCAGAACCACAATGAGCTATCATCTCACACTTGTAAGAATGGCTAAAATCAAGAACACAAGAAACAAGTGTTGGCAGGGGTGTGAAAATAAGAAACCCTCATGCAATATTGGTGAGAATGCAAACTGGTATAGCCACCATGGAAAACAGTATGGAGTTTCCTCAAAAACTTAAAAATAGAATTACCATATGATTCAGTAATTGCACTACTGGATATTTACCCACAGAATATGAAAACACTAATTCGAAAGGATATGCACTCCTATGTTTATTGCAGCATTACTTACAACAGCCAAATTATGGAAGCAGCCCAACTGTCCATCGATAGATGAATGGATAAAGATGTAGTGTGTATACACACACACACACATATACACACACACAATGGAATATTATTCAGTCACAGAAAAGAATGAAATCTTGCCATTTGCAACAACATGGATGGAGATGGAGAGTAAAATGCTAAGCAAAGTCAGTCAGAGAAAGACAAATACCATATGATTTCATTCACATGTAGAATTTAACAACCAAAACAAATGAACAAAAGGAAACAAAAGAGAGACAAATAGGTGATGGGGATTAAGAGTATACTATCTTGATGAGCACTGAGTAAAGTACAGAATTTTTGAATCACTGTATTTTACTCCAGAAACTAATGTAACATTGTATGTTAACTACACTGCAATTAAAATAAAAATAAACTAAACAAAATACCTTCAAAAATATTTTATATGAAGTAACACAATATAAACCTTAAAAAGAATGTGAAAACTTAAGAAAGTTTATTATAATCCCTAAAGTAGCCACAAAATAATAATATGAAGAGGTATGGCTGAAAAGTCAATAGAAGTGGGGCAGCTGGGTGGCTCAGTCAGTTAAGCATCCAACTCAGGTCATGATATCAGGGTTGTGGGATCGAGCCCCAAGTTGGGCTCCCCACTCAGGAGGGAGTCTGCTGGAGATTCTCTCTCTCCCTCGCCCTCTGCCCCTCCCCCCACTCCCTGCACACACATGCACACACATGCACTCTCTCTCTCTCTCTAAAATAGATAAATAGGGGCGCCTGGGTGACTCAGTCAGTTAAGCATCTGCCTTCAGCTCAGGTCATGATCCCAGGGTCCGGGGATGGAGCCCTGCATCGGGCTCCCTGCTCCGCAGGAAGCCTGCTTCTCCCTCTCCCACTCCCCCTACTTGTGTTTCCTCTCTCGCTGTCTCTCTCTCTCTCTCTCTGTCAATTAAATAAAAAAGTCTTTAAATATAAATAAATAAATAGATAAAATAAATAAATCTTTTTTAAAAGGCCAATAGAAGAATTCAAATAGAATTAAAGAAATATTTCATTTATCCAAAAGAATATATGAAAAAAACAGATGAAACAAATGAGAAAAAAATTAAAATGGTAGACTTAAAACTAACCATATCAATAATTACAGTAAGTGTAAATGGACTAAGCACTCTAATTAAAAGCCAACGATTATCAGGCTGGATAATATATCAAGACACTACAAAATATCCACTTTAAATATAATGAAACGGGCGCCTGGGTGACTCAGTTGGTTAAGCGACTGCCTTCAGCTCAGGTCATGATCCTGGAGTCCTGGGATCGAGTCCCGCATCGGGCTCCCTGCTCAGCGTGGAGTCTGCTTCTCCCTCTGACCCTACCCCCTCTCATGCTCTCTCTATCTCATTCTCTCAAATAAATAAATAAAATCTTTAAAAAAATAAATAAATAAAATAAATAAATAAATATAATGAAACAGGGCACCTGGGTGGCTCAGTCGGTTAAGCGACTGCCTTCAGCTCAGGTCATGATCCCAGAGTCCCGGGATCAAGTCCCACATCGGGCTCCCTGCTCAGCGGAGAGTCTGCTTCTCCCTCTGACCCTCCCCCCTCTCATACTCTCTCGCTGTCTCATTCTCTCTATCAAATAAATAAAATCTTAAAAAAAATAAATAAAATAAAATAAATATAATGAAACATAAGGTTAAAAGTAAAAGAATAAAAAAGATATTCTATGGAAACAGTATGTGTAAGAAAATTAATGTCGCTATATTAGCATCAGATAAAGATGAGAGTTTATCAGAGATAAAGAGAAACACTTCAGGGGCGCCTGGGTGGCTCAGTTGGTTAAGGGGCTGCCTTCAGCTCAGGTCATGATCCCAGGGTGTCCGGGATAGAGCCCCGCATTGGGCTCCCTGCTCGGCGGGGAGCCTGCCTCTCCGTCTCCCTCTGCCTGCCTCTCTGCCTACCTGTTCTCTCTCTCTATCTCTCTGTCAAATAAATAAATCTTTAAAAAAAAAAAAAAAAAGAGAAACACTTCACAACAATAAAAAGGTCAATTCACCAGGAAGATATAACAAGTCTAAATGTGTGTTTAGAGATTCAAAATACATGAAGTAAAAACCAAATTAGAGAAAATCCACAATCATAGTTGGAGATTTTAACAATCCTCTCTCAGTAGGTCTGAGTAATTAGGTAAGAAGTCAATAAAGCTATTAATCAGTTGAACAATACTGTTGACTTGACCTAAATGGTATTTACAGAATATTAATCACAACAGCTGCAAAATACAATTTCTTTCTAAAAGCATATGGAACAATCACAAAGATGGACCACATGCTAGTCCATAAAGTCTTAAAAAATTTTAAAAGATTGACATTTTACAGAGTAAATTCTCTAACAAAAACAAAATCACACTAGAAATAAATATCAGTAAGTTATTAAGATCCCCAAATGTTAGGAAAATTAAATAACACACTACAAAAATAAAAAAAGGAAATTAGAAATTATTTATTTTAAACTGAATGACAATGAAAACACAACATATCAGAATTTACAGGATTCTAAGAAATGACTAAAGATAATTTACAATCATAACTATTTATACTAAAAAACAAGAAATGTTTAAAATGAGTTATCTAAGTTTCTAACTTCAGAAGGTAGAAAAAAGAAGAGCAAATTAAGCCTGAAATTTTAAAAAGGAAGAAAATAGTAACAGCAGAAGACAATGACATAGGAAATAAACATAAAACAGAGAACATTTAAAAGGCCAAAATTTTATTCTTGGGAAAAATTAATAAAATTGATAAACCGTAGCAAGAAAAATCAATAGAGAAAAAAAACCAAATTACCAAAATTAGGAATAAAGAGGAAACACTCCCATCTCATATACATTGCATCTCATATTCTGTTTTAAAAGGTAGTAGGCTAAATAAATAATAAATAAATAATAAAAGGTTGTAGGCAATATTACGAAGAACCTTATGTATATATTCTACAACTCAAGTGAAATAATAAACTCCTATAAAACACAATGAAACTGAAACAAGATGAATTGTAAGTCTGACTAGAATTAATCCTCAAAAACCTTCTCCTAACCAAGGAGAAAAAAACAAACACTCCAGCCCCAGATTTCCTTGATAAATTCCACCAAATACAAACATTACACTTAATCTAATAATTTTACAGCAACACTTTCACAAAAGAGAAGAGGAGGGAAGTACTTCCAAACTCATTTTACAAGACCAAGATAGACCCCTACAATACCAGAAAAAGACATTACAGGAAAAACAAATTAGAAGCTATTAATATTAATTAACACTGAACTATTAACATTAATATTCCTCACAAATACTGATCTAAAACTTAATAAAGTATTAGCAAATTTAATCTAGCAATATATTGAATTACAATATTACTTATTATAATTAAATATTATGACCAAGAAGAATCTATCCCAGGAATGCAAGGTTGGTCTAACACAGAAAATCAATGTAAATCACACCATCCATAAAATAAAAGAGAAAAACCACATCATCATTTCGATAAATGGGGAGGAAAAAGCATTTGAAAAAAACTCAGTGCCCATCCACAATAAAAACTCTTAGCAAACAAAGAAACAGGGAGGACAGAGGGCATCAGTGAAAACCTACTACTATCATTCTTAAGGATGAAATACTTATTGCTACCCTACCCTACAAATCCAGATGAAGACAAGAATGTCTGCTCTCATCTTTACTACTAGTTAGTGCAATAAGTAAACGAGAAATAGATTGGAAAGGAAGCACTGAAGCTATTTTACTTACAGACAACATAATCATGTGCATATAAAGTGTATATTCTGTCCTAACAGTAAACAATTTGAAATTAAATACAAAATACAATTCCAAAATCATCTCAGAACATAAACTACTTAGAATAAATCTAACAAAAGTACAAGACCAATACACTAAAAACTATATATTACTCCAAGAAATTAAAGAAAATCTAAATAAATATAGAAACATACCATGCTCATGGATTAGAAGCCTCAATTTTGTCAGGATCTTGATTCACAAAATACTGACCTATACATTCAATACCAGCCACCCTACATTCAATACCATCCTAATGAAAATACCAACATGCTTTTCTGTACAAATTGACAAGCTGAATCTAAAATTTATACAGAAATGGAAAAGAACCCAGTGTAACTAAAACAATCTTGGAAAAAAAACAAAGTTGGAAGACTCATACTTTCTGACTTTAAACCTTCTCCATGGCTACAATTATCAGGTAGTATGGTTTTACTGTAAGGCTTAAAAAAGATAGATGGAACACAATAGAGTATCCAGAGATAAACCCATACACATATACTCAATTGACTTTCATTTAAGGTATCAAGTCAATTCAACGGGAAAAGGAAGTCTTTTAAACAAATGGTGCTAGAACAACTAGATAAACCACTATGTGTTTTCCCACAACTCTGACATTAACAACCTGGTTACAGCATTAGATTCCACAGGTTAATTAAGGGCTCAGTCCCACTAGACTACTCCCACTTCAGATACCAATCACAAGTTCAGGTTGTTACCTGTGCATCTGGACTGACCAGCTATAAATCAGAGGTTTCCATGACCCCCTCCTTCAGGTTTGATTAATTTGCTAGAGTGGCTCACAGAACTCAGACAAACATTTACTTATGTTTACTAGTTTATCATAAAGGGTATTAGAAAGGATACAGATAAATAGCCAGATGAAGAGATACAAAGGGCAAGGTCCAAAAAGGCCCTTAGCATAGGAGCTTCTGTCCCTACGAAACTAGGTTTACACAACCCACCAGGATGTGGATACACTCACCAACCCAGAAGCTCATCAAGAGTTTTCACAGAGCTTAATCTGCAACCCACCCTCCTTCCCCTTCCCCTTCCCAGAGGTCAGTGGGTGGGGCTGAAAGTCCTAACCCTCTAAACAATTGGTCTTTCTGGTGATCAGCCCTATCCTGAGACTATCCAGGGACCCTAACCTAAGTCACCTTACTAACATGAACTCAGGTGTGCTCAAAAAGGGGCTCCTCATGAGTTACAAAAGATACTCCTATCATCAGAAAATTCCAAGGGTCTTAGGAGCTTTGTACCAGGACCCAAGGACAAAGAACAAATATATTTGCTATTATACTACAACTGTGAAAAACTATAAACCCTTATCTCATTTCCCACACAAAATTTAAATCATGATGTGCAAGCCAAAGCTATAAAGCTTTGAGAAAAAATATGTATCTTTATAACCTTGGGGTAGATAGGCAAAGATTTCTTAGGACACAAAAAGCATTCAGCATTAAAAAAAAAATTTTTTTTTGATAAATTGGGATTTCATGAAAATTTAAAACATCAGTTAATCAAAAGGCAAGCCATAGACTGGGAGAAATATTCCCAATACATATATCTGACAATGGACTCACAGCCAGAATATATTAAAACTCTTGCAACTCAATTACAAGAAGAAAACTGAGCCAATAAAAAAAATGAGTAAAAGACTTGAACAGACACTTTATCATAAAGGAAGATACAATGATATCTAATATGCACATGAAAAGGGGCTAAACATCATTAATCATCAGAGAAGCACGAACTAAAACACTAAGAAGATACCATTTTATACCCACTAGTGAAGAGACTGGCAACACCAAATACTGACAAGATGTAAAGCAACCGAAACCCTTAGGAAACTTGTACAAGTATTTATAGAAGCATTATTCATAATAGCCAAAAACTGGTGTCTACCCAAATGTCCATCAACAGAAGAACAAACAGTATTTGATTATATTCATGTGATGGAATACAATTCAGCAATAAAAAGGACTCAACTACTGATATAGGCAACAACAGGATGATGTTCAAAAGCATTAGGCTAAGAGAAAGAAACCAGATACAAAAGGCTATACAGTCTGTAGGGTTCCATTTATATGAAGTATAAGAACAAAACAGAACTCATTTATGACACTAGAAATCACAACTGTGATGGCCTAAGAGCAGGGGAGTGAAGAGAAGGAAGCCCAGGGAAATGTTGTAGGGGGATGGAAATGTTCTCTATCTTGATTGAGGTGTGATTATACAGGTATATACATTTATCAAAAATTACTGAACCATACATGTAAGATCTCTGCATCCCATAGTAAGTATAACTTTAACTCAATAAAATATCGTAAGAGGGTGCCTGGTGGCTCAGTTGTTAGGCCCGTCTGCCTTCGGCTCAGGTCATGATCCCAGCATCCTGGGATCGAGCCCCACATCAGGCTCCCTGCTTGTGGGGGAGCCTGCTACTCCCTCTCCTACTCCTCCTGCTTGTGCTCCCGCTCTCACTGTCTCTCTCTCTGTCAAATAAATAAATAAAATCTTAAATATATATATATATCATAAGAGAGAGGGGGAAAAGAACTTTAAACCAGACTTTCAGTTCAGATGGCAGACTGACCACAAGTATTTATCTTCTCCCCCCAAAAACAGCAACTAGGAAGAGACATGAAAGAAACTTCTGGAACACTAGCATTCTATTTATCATGTCCTGAAAAATTATATAGGTATTTTCACTTTGGGATTATCCATCTATCTGTACACTTATGATTTGTACACTGTACAGTCATATATATATATACATATATATATATAATTCAATTTTTTTCATCAGCCAATGAATCAGGTAGCCTCCACAACCCACTGCTGTACAGAGCATCTATCCAGCTACTAAATTTTCACAAAGGATGTTAAACTTACCAAAAACTGGTCTGCTTTCTAAAGCAATAGCAGTTGACATGATCAGTACAGGTCACAGCATAGTCCAAAAATATGAGCTTTTCAGCTCCAATTAAAATGCGCAAATGATAATGGTAACTTTTCAAAAGACTGTAAGGTAAATATGTAGTCTAATGTCCTAATATCTTAGAGGCCTTAGAGGATACCTAGAGTATCCCAATAAGTTATGGAGCCATTTTCTCACCCCATCTTTCATCCTGATATTTTGTAGCATGTTTGCTAAAAATGTACTGTCAGCACTTATCAAAGTAAACTGACTTTTATATGATTTATGTGTCAGAGAGCCAAATCTCCAAATCTCCACTAGTTTCTCAGCCAGACTACCAAATTCCATAAATATTTTTTAAACTTAGCATCTGATGAATGCTGAGAAGAACATGAATAATGTCAGATGACTGAAGTGATGAGAGTGTAGCTGAATTCAGAAATCAAAAATGTGTAATGCCAGCAATTAACACAAGTATTCTATATTCTCTGACAGTATTCAGCAGTAGATAAAAGAGGCAGGGTTATGGAGGGATATTGACTGAGAATATGAAATGGGATCCTGCCCCTCTTCTCTTCCCCAATTCCTCACAGAATGAAAAAACAATGTATTCTGGTTCCTTCAGACTTGATCTTTCACCTCTGGTCTCATAAAGTTTTCTTCATTTACAAAAGCAGTTACTAAATCTAAGTTTGAATTTCAGGTGCAATTTTTTGCAGCCTAATTAATTTGCATTGTCAGGTTTACTCTCACTTCTCCCATGGAACATTCCCTTTGCCCCTCTCCTGAGGGTATGTGCACACTGGGTCTCTTCTATTCCACATTCAGGGGTTCCTTTGCAGAGATGTTTTCATCACCTGTCGCAATCTGAGGCTTAAATGGAACTTAATACTCAAAAAGGACACTTAAAGGCAGGATCCTGCATCCCTGAGAGGGGAGCACCAACACTTAGCTAAATCTCTGTGTCTAATATCACTGACTTGGGTTTCTAAGTCTCTGATCACTGTGGAAAGCAGAAGTATTTCCATCTTCTTGTGGCCATCCATAAGGCTTAGGAGAAAATCTGAATCAGTTTCTGTTGAGAATTACAACACTAACAGAGGAGGGGGAAAATGAGTACTTAAAATACTCCGATGACAAAATCAGAATTCTCCTTTTGGTGTTTCTAAATTTCTATTGACTCTAACTTTAAATATAAACGGAATAAAGACTGTTTTAGAATTTCCTTTAAAAAAAAAAAAAGGCTGGGTTAATCCACACAAATAAAGAATAAAGATCAAGGTCACAAAGGAATCAGTAAAGAAGGGGTATTGTTGGGAGTATAACTGAAATAGCTAACTATGAGATCTGAGTATAAAAGGGGAGGAAATGCAGCTGAGAGGCTTGAATGCACTAGGAAAGCAGGTGGATTCTGGGACCAGAGATCAAAGAGCACATTTATTAGAACTTAAGCAGAAGGGGGCGCCTGGGTGGCTCAGTCGTTAGGCGTCTGCCTTTGGCTCAGGTCATGATCCCAGGGTCCTGGAATCGAGGCCTGCATCGGGCTCCCTGCTCTGTGGGGGGCCTGCTTCTCCCTCTCCCACTCCCCCTGCTTGTGTTCCCTCTCTCGCTGTGTCTCTCTCTGTCAAATAAATAAAATCTTAAAAAAAAAAAAAAGAACTCAAGCAGAAGGAACACAAGATGTGACAATGAAAAAAAGAAGAGTTTCAGAGTTCAAGACATATTTCATCTACCAACTCTTGCAAATAGAAATGAATATAGAAATATCTATGATTAGAATTATCAACCTGTGGCATGATGCCTGACCTAAAGTGAAATCTGAATACATAAGGGGTAATTGCTGTAAATGGTGGAGAAAATCCAAATTATTTATGGTATTTACCTAGGACATAATTAACTGTAAATTCACAGCTCCTAGAAAAAAATTAAAATTATTTCTATAAATAACATACAGCTCATCTGATATTTTTAGATTATCCAATCAACTGTCCTCATCCTAAAGGATAAATTTAAGTTGATTGGACAGATATTACATACATAAATATAGAACCAGATGTACTCAAAATAAAATAAAATTTCATTTTGTTCTAGAGCAATTTTAAAATGTGCATGATTTATGTAATTTTTTTATATATCCAAGAACTTCTACACTGCCCTTACAATTCAATATTGGCCATAATGAGATTAACCATAAATTTAAAGAAGGCAGATTACTTATAAAATAGATTTCTTCATCTCACTACAGACTCAACAAAGCAAAAGAACAATATAAAATAAGACATTAGGATTTTTAGTACTCATAAGTAATGGGGAAGATTAAATCACAGACCAGTGAAATTGGTCTTGGCACCACAGAACTCATTATATATTCAGTCTATCAGCTGGATTCTTTTACAAAACATCTCAAACCTGACTGCAAATTTTAACAACTCTCCAATCAGCAAATGCATTAACCACAGTGTGCCAATAATAAAATGATACTCAATGCAATTTTCTTACCTGCCTCAACAGTTTTTCAATAGCTGACATTACCATAAGGCCTCTCCAAACAACTGGTGCAGTCTCTTCAACCAGGAAGCCCATAGACATACTGCAACAATAAACCAAAAATATAACTAATTTACATACATTAATCAATATTATTCTGAAAAGTAGCATAAAGTAAAAAAGATATACTTACCAAGCAATACCATAATTCAAAAGAGGCCTCATTAGGTTGCCTGAAATTTAAAAAACAAAAAAACAAAAAAAACTCTTTTAGAATATATAAACATACATATTTTCTTATCAAAAAGTATCAAATTAACCAAAAAAAGTGTCAAATTAAAAATACAAATGGCTGGGGCCCCTGGGTGGCTCAGTTGTTAAGCATCTGCCTTCGGCTCAGGTCATGATCCCAGGGTCCTGGGATCAAGCCCTGCATCGGGCTCCCTGCTCCGCGGGAAGCCTGCTTCTCCCTCTCCCCACTCCCCCTGCCTGTATTCCCTCTCTCACTGTGTCTCTCTCTGTCAAATAAATAAAATCTTTAAAAAAAAAAAAACACAAATGGCTACTCATACTGCTGCTCTTTACCTTTCAACTGATTTACCTCAATCTGCAACAGTTTAAACATTATACCAAGCATACAACCAATACTTCCCATAGGTGCACATCTATAAATAGTTGGAATACAGTTTTATTAAGAAACAATCCATCTAGGGGTATCTGGGTGGCTCAGTTGGTTAACTATCTGCCTTTGGCTGAGGTCATGATCCCAGGGTCCTGGGATCAAACCCAGTGTCAGACTCCCTGTTAAGCAGGAAGCCTGCTTCTCCCTCTCCCTCTGCTGCTCCCCACCACTGCCCATGCTCCTCTTGCTATCTCCCTCTCTCTCAAATAAAATCTTAAAAAAAAAAAAAGCAATAATCCATCTATAATTTTCAAGTGTCTCTAAAAAATAGCCTCATTAGGTAAATTTATCCACCCATTTTATTGATATATAGACATATAAATTACATACTTAGGTTTATCTAGTATACATATACATGACAAGTACACATACAAATATGCACACATGCATCTAGTGAGTTCTCTGTATTTTTTTCCTTACTTGAAGAATTTGTAAAGTATAAAAAATCGAAGAGTAGAAAAACTCTATTTTGTATCTCAACATAATAAAAGCAATATATGAAAAACCCACAGCAAACATCATACTCAATGGTAAAAGACTGAATGTTTTTCCTCTAAGATCAGGAACAAGACAAGGATGCCCACTTCTTTTACTCAGCATAATACCAAAAGAGCCAGAGCAATTAGACAAGAAAAATAAACGAACAGCATCAAAACTGGAAAGGAAGAAGTCAGTTTCTCTTTTCACAGATGATATGATCTTATATATAGACAACCCTTAAGATTCCACAAAAAACTATTAGAGCTAATTAATGAACTCAGCAAAGTAGCAGGATACAAAGTCAACACATAAAAATCCATTGCATCTCTATACACAAACAATAATCTGAGAAGAAAATTACAAAAACATTCCCAGTTACAACAGCATCAAAAAGATTTAAATATTTAGGAATTAACGTCACCAATGAGGTGAAGGACTTGTACAATGAAAACCTCAAAACATTGCTGAAAAAATCAAAGATGACATAAATAAAAGGAAACACGTATCATGTTCATTGACTGGAAGACTTAATATATATTGTCAATACTGCCCAAAGCAATCTACTGATGCAATACAACCTTATCAAAATTCCAGTGACATTTTTTGCAGAAATAAAAAATTCCATCCTAAAATTCATATGGAATCTGAAGGAATCCCAAATAGGCAAATCAATCTAGAAAAGAAGAACAAAGCTGGAGGATTCACACCTCCTGATTTCAAAATTTATTACAAAGCTACAGTAAGCAAATCAGTGAGATACTGGCATGAAGACAGATAAAAAGACCAATGGAATAGAATAGAGAGCCTAGAAATAAAACCATCACATATCCAGTCAAATGGTTTTTGATGGGAAGCCAAGATCATTTGATGGGGAAAGGACAGTCTTTTCAACAACTGGTACTGAGAAAACTGGATATCCACATGCAAAAGAACGAATTTAGACCCTTACATATATAAAAATTAAGTCAAAATGGATCAAAGACCTAAATGTAAGAGCTAAAACTGTAAGATTCTTAGAAGAAAACATAGAGCAAAAGCCTCACGTCATTGGATTTAGCAATGATTTCTTGGGTATGACATCAAAAACAAAGGCAACAAAAGTAATAGACAAATTGGACTTAATGAGAAAAAAAATTTTTTTATTTAAAGATTTTTTTTTTAATTTATTTATTTGTCAGAATGAGAGAGAGAGAGAAAGCACAAGCAGGGGGAGCAGCAAGCAGAGGGAAAAGCAGGCTACCTAGTGAGCAAGGAGCCCAATGCAGGACTCGATCCCAGGACTCTGGAATCATGATTCCTGGGATTATGACCCGAGCCGAAGGCAGACGCTTAACCAACTGAGCCACCAAGGCATCCCTGGACTAATGAAAATTTTTAAATGTTGTGCATCAAAGACAATATCAATAAGTAAAAAAGCAAGCCCCAAAATGAGAGAAAACATCTGTAAATCATATATCTTATAAGGAATTCATATCCAGAACATATTAAATCTTAAAACTCAACAACAAAAAAATAAACCTAATTCAAAAGTCAGCAAAGGAAGTGAAGAGACATTTCTTCAAGGAAGATATACAAATGGCCAAAAAGCACATGGAAAAATGTTCAACATCACTGATCACTAGGGAAATGTATATCAAAATTACAGTTAAGAACCACCTCATACCTATTAGGATGGCTACCATCAAAAAAAAAAAAAAACCCACAAATAATAATAATACAGTATATGTTACCTAAATTGAGTTCAAATAAAATATTTTTTTAAAAATAGTCAAGTTTTACTATAAAATGGTTACTGAAAATCAATATCCTACAACCCTCTCCCATTTCTTACTCCCCAGAGCCAACAACTCTCAACTCAACTGATTTTTTTTAACTTCTTATTTTGAATTAGTCTTAGGCTTATAGAAAGTTGCAAAAATAGTACAGACTCCTCATATACCCTTTACCTAGCTTTCCATAATGTTAACATCTTACATAACCATAGTACAATTACCACAACCTGGAAATTAACATTGATACAGTATGATTAATTAATCTGTGAACCTTATCCAAAGTTTCACAGTTTTCAGTTATCTCATAAAATATTATAGGACATAGTTCTTTTTCATGAACACAGGCACACTTTTCATTCACTCAACCTCTCAATGTAATTATATCACCATTTTTATTAGATAATCATGTAAAGGTTACTAACAGCTGAGCAATGTAGCATACAATATGATTATTTTTCCTTTGTCTCCCTGAATTGGTGGTAAGGAAATCTTTGTGGTGCATTTATGTGTTTCCTTCATTTTCTATGCATTTCCTAGTAATTTGTTCCTAAACTATTTTCCAGTTGTGTAACTATCAAATACATTAATGAAATGCACAAGGCATTCAAGTTCATTATCTTGAACAAGCCTCTGCTGAACTCTTTATAGTGTCTTTAGAATAACAGAAGTTCTTACTTTTTTAATACATTTTTTTATATTTTTTACACTTTTTAATGTGTTTTTATTTTTTTTTTATTTTTACGTAATCTCTATACCTAATGTGGGGCTCAAATTTACAGCCCTAAGATCAATAGTCACATGCTCTACTGACTGAGCCTGCCAGGCACCCCTAGAAGTTCTTATTTTTATGTAATCAAATAAATTAATTTTTTCCTTTATGGTTTATCCTTTTTCTTGTTGAAGAAAGCCTTCCCTAATATATTGTCATTGAGATATTTTCTTATATTGTCTTCTGAACCCTTTATAGTTTTACATTTCACATTTAAGTCCTTAAACCATCTGAAATTAATTTCTGTGTAGCATGTAAGGATCCATTTTATTTCCATGTGGATAATAAATTGTCCTACCATCAATAATCTACTATGCCAGCTTCATCATAAATCAGGTTTCCATATATGTGTAAGTCTGTTTCTGGGCTCTCCTTTCATTCAGTTCCACTAATTTATCCATCCTCGAGCCAAAACCAAACAGGGTATGTGCTATACCTTTACAGTAAGTTCTGCCCTCTGGCAGAGTAAATCCCCTACCTGGTTCTCTCTCTTCAGGAGTGTCTTACCTATTCACAGTCTTTTGCTTATCTTTATAAATTGTATATTCAACTTGGTCACTTCCCACAAATGGAAGTTTGACTAAATTTGTGAGACCATTAGAAAAAATTGTCATTTTTTATAAAATTCTGTATTCCTATCCATGAACATCTTGTTTTTCCATTTATATACCTCTTTAAAATCTTTCAATAAAGTTTTAGAATTTTTTTCACATAAAATTTGTACACTTTTTGTTAGATTTGTCCCCAGGTGCCCTGTATTTCTTAAGCTATTTGTATCTTTTTTGAAACTGCATTTTCTAACTCATTATTGCTAGTATATAGAAATTTAATTTTCTCATATATTATTCTTATATCTAGCCACCCTGCTAAACTCCCTTATTCATTTTCATAATTTAGAGTTTTTTTTAATTTTCTATATTAATAATGATATTTTCTACAAATAATAACAATTTGCTTCTTCTATTCAATTCCTCATTCATGAGTGTTACTATGTGTGTTTGGATTTATTTACAGATTAGGAGTGCCTATACAATGTTAAATAAAAGCTGTGATACCAGGATCCTTGTCTCATTCCTAATTTTAAATGAAATGCTTTTAACAGTTCACAGTATGATTCTTGCTATGTATTTTTTATAAATCAGGTTAAATAAAATTCCCTTTTAATCCTAGTTCAAGAAGAGTATTGATATAAATGGTTATTTGGATTTACAGAATGCCTTCCCAGCCTCTTTCTGAATTATCATATACTTTTTCTCCTTTAACCTACTAAATTGGTAAGTTATATTAACAAATTTTTTTTTCTGGGGCGCCTGGGTGGCTCAGTCGTTAAGCAATTGCCTTCGGCTCAGGTCATGGTCCCAGAGTCCTAGGATCGAGTTCCACATCGGGCTCCCTGCTCCACGGAAAGCCTGCTACTCCCTCTCCCACTTCCCGCTGCTTGTGTTCCCTCTCTCACTATGTCTCTCTCTGTCAAATAAATAAATAAAATCTTTAAAAAAAAAAAAATTTTTTTTTCTAATGTCGAACCAAACTTGCTTCCCTGGATTAAACCCAATTTAATCACCATACAGTTATTTTATACAATGCTAAATGGCTTCCTAATATTTGCTTAAGATTTTTTACATATGTTAATTAAGGAGACTGATCTATAATTTTCCCTTTTCAGAAATTCTATCCTACTAAGGTTTTACTAGCCTCATAAACTAAATTGGGAAGTATTATATATTTTTCTATTCCATGAATGAATTTGTATATAAGATTGGAATTATTTCTTGAATATTGGCTTGCTATTTCCATGGTAAGATTTTTAACTACTGATTCCATTTCTTTAGTAGGTATGGAATAATCTAGATGTTCTATTCCTTCCTCAATCTGGTTTAGTGATATACACTTTTCTAGAGATTTCCCATCTCAACAAAATTTTCAAATGTATTAGATAAAGTTGTCCAAACATCTTTTCATATCTGAAACCCATGGTTATACCTATCAAGTCTCTTTTTTTATTTCCAATATATTTATAGGTCTTCTCTCCCTTTGCTTTTTAATTCTACCTTGCCAGGCATTATCTAATTTATTAGTCTTCAAAAAACCAATTTTTGGTTCTATTGGTTCTTTACTGTATCTTTGTTTTCAAGTTCATTAACTTCTGCTCTTAATCACTTCCATCCTTCTACTTTCTTTGGGTTTATTGCATTGTTCTAACTTCATAAGTAAAACAGCTCATTTATTTTCAGTCTTTCTTCTTTCGTAAATATAAATACTGAAGACTATTTATCTCTAAATATTATTTTAGCTTTATCCCACAAGTTTTCATTTTCATTATTTTTCCTTTCAACCATGGCTTATTTAGAAATTGCTTTTAATTTCCAAATGCATAGATGTTTTTAGTTATCATTTTGTTATAAACTTCTAAATTAGTTGTGCGGTAGTTAAAGAGTGTAGTCTGAATGATACCAATCTTTTAAATTCACTGAAACTTCCTTCATGGCCTATTCCATTATCAATTTTTGTAAATGTTCTAGGTGTGCTTGAAAAGAATATTCTATTTATGGCCATTAGGTCAGGCTTGTTTATCGGTAGTAATTCTTTACCTTCAGTAATACTTTTGCTTTAAAGTCTCTTTTGTCTAATATTAACATAACGATACCTACTTTCATTTCGCCTGATTTATGTTTTTCAACCCTTTAACATTTAACCTATGTATATTTTTATGTTTTAGGTAATATCTCTTGTAAATAGCTTTAACCTATCTGGGTCTTGGTTTTATTTTTTGTTTTCTCTTGACTCAATATTATGCTTTAACTAGTCAGTTGTGTAATATTTATACTTATATTGCTGATATGTTTGTACTCATATCTACCATTCTACTTTGTACTTTCTCTTTGCTTCACTTTTTTTTAGTAGTCTTACTTTTTTTAGATTCTTCCCTTCATTACATTTTTCCCTCTTTTAGAATAGAAATCATATAGTCCATTTCTACTCTTATAATGATTATCTAGTATTTTTTAAAAAACATATTTGGGCGCCTGGGTGGCTTAGTTGTTAAGTATCTGCCTTCAGCTCAGGTCATGATCCCAGGGTCCTGGGATCGAGCCCCAAATTGGGCTCCCTGCTCCGCAGGGAGTCTGCTTCTCCCTCTCCCAGTTCCCCCCTGCTTGTGTTCCCTCTCTTGCTGTCTCTCTTTGTCAAATAAATAAATATATAAAAATCTTTTTAAAAAATAAAAAATAAAAAACATATTTAAAGTATAAAGTTAAGCAATACTTCTATGTCCTTCCTCTTTGATTGTTTCAAATCCAATCAATGTTCCTCCCAATCCAACTCTTTGTTTTCCTGAATTTTAGTTCTATCTTAGAAAATTCTCAGCCATTATCTATCTCCTTAAATATTGCCTCTGTTAGTTTCTCCATTATCTCTTTCGAGAACAATGATTAGACCTATGTTGAACCTTCTGCTATCCTCCATGTCTCTCAAACGTTCATATGCTTTTCAGTTCTTCTCTATGTACTATATTCTGAGTACTTTATTTGCATCTATATTCCACTTAATTTTCTCTTCAGTTGTGCCTAATCTTTTATGTGCCCTTTTTTTTTTGTCCCCACTCTACCCAGAGTGCAGGACAAATCCAACACATATCCCCAACAACCACTAATGTAGGGAAAATTTATTTCATTGGTCACTTAAGGATGGCATCCTTAGGGTGCCCAGCTCTTACATGGTGATTCTCCATTGAACCTTCCTCCCACCTTAGATACCAAACTTTGTCTCCACTCCTTCATACATAGTCCTGTAAAATATTGTCCCTAAACCACCAAGGATTAGCAGATAACACCTAGGTAAATATCAATTCCAGTGCCCACTTACACCAGTTGGGTCACACTTTGTTATTTCTGAATTCTAAGAAATTCCCTTCCTTTC
>NC_138377.1:58095747-58125111 GCF_054177405.1 Leptonychotes weddellii
AAAAAAAAAAAAAAAGGTGCTTTACTTAAAGTTATGTGTGTATGTATATATCCATATACATATGTGTGTATTTTTTCCTGCCATGGAATCTGTAATAAACATTTATAAGTAAAAAGCTCTAAATGTTCTTCCACTGAATATGGGGCCTACTAATATATCCAAACACAGCCATCTAAACCCAGATTACCAAGACTGGTATCTCAATTTTAGTTACTATTCTTTCCCAAAACTGACAGTCAGAACATTCTTGCTTATTGTGAGACTTTGGTCAAGTGTACAACATGCAATACCAAATTGTGCAATCATTTATTTGAAATAAGAAAGTGGCTTACTGGGCGCCTGGGTGGCTCAGTTGGTTAAGCGACTGCCTTCGGCTCAGGTCATGATCCTGGAGTCCCGGGATCGAGTCCCGCATCGGGCTCCCTGCTCCGCAGGGAGCCTGCTTCTCCCTCTGACCCTCCCCCCTCTCATGTGCTCTCTGTCTCTCTCATTCTCTCTGTCTCAGATAAATAAATAAAAATCTTTAAAAAAAAAAAGAAAGTGGCTTACCGATGGACCTGTCTTTATCTCAAATAACCATCAGTTTAAATTTAGCCCTTATACTGGAGTCCCAATCCCCACAATACTAATGTACTTAAAACAGATCAGCATTACATGACCCTCCCAAAAACCTCAAACATAAAGAAGCCAAGTTTTCAGATCTAGAGTTTGATACTATCAAATTTTATATTTTAAAATAAAAAATGTACAAGTCATGTACACATAATATACAACACAGTGACTACAGCAAATACTGCATTGCATTTTTAAAAATCAAAAATTATCAAGTTGAAAGAATAAAATGAGTAAAAACATATAAAGCCATTGTATTTTCCATATATATCTTACAGAAGACAACTATGAAACTGAATTTCTAAATATTACTCAAATATCCCTTTGAGGCATGCACTCTCTTGAGAAATAAAACTGAAATGTATTGGCTTAAAAGATTAGAGGGATCAATTTATATTCTTTTAAGAATTCAGGATATCAAAATTTGGAAAGAATCCTGCACTTTCTTGGTTCCCTGCCATTATATCCTAGCATCAGTCAATAAGGGAGTCACTAAAATAGCTCACTCCCCACCTCCATCCCCATGCATCGAAAGTCCCACATGACCTTTCCACACCCTTTTAGCCTCACTCATCTCTCATTCCAGCCACCAGCTCTGCATGGGCTCTGACCAATGTCACACAGGGGCTGTCTGAAAGTACCTCACTTCAGGTCTATACATCGTGTGCCTTTCACTTCCCACCCCAAAAATGTCCATCTTGACGTCAAAGTACAAGACACCATAGGGGACTCACTCTTGCAGAACTCAAAAATGCAGGTGAGTTCCTACCTACTGAGGTGAGCCTGTGGACAATGGGAGATGCATACAATTATTAGATAAATTCTTCCCCTTTCCTCCCATATACACAGTCCCGTGAAGTCAAGCAATCTGTCACATACAAGTGACAGCCAGCCTGATAGCACAGTTTCACATTAGCTCTCCCTCCCTGCCTCCTTCCTCAGTCTGGGTTTGCACTTCCTAATAAATTCGCAGTGCACATGGCTCTGCTTTCTGGTGAACCCAGTTCAAGATACTCAACCCCTTCAGAAGAAAGTCTGTGGTTTATATACTGCAAGGGAGATCTCAAAGCCCATTAAACTGCAAGCTGCTATTTCTGCCTTCTTTTCCTTAACTGAAAGACCTCAGAGACAGCAGAATAAAATCAAAACCTTACTGTCACTGTTTCCTCACACCACTTCTCCTAACCTATTATGATACCATCTCCAGAAAAAGAGTATCAAGTAAGATCTTTGTTTTAGTGTTCATGCACTGTTTTAGCTTGGCAATGAAGATGGTTAGAGGAAAGAATGATGGTATACACTGACCTACTAGTTCCTTCTCTTTTTCCAGGTTGTTTAAGTCCCAAAGCTGGGATTCTAAACACTGCCCTTTCCATCACGGCTCAAATTCAGGCTCTACAGGACTCCACCCCTTACAAGTAAACACTGCCAAACATTTTAGAAAGTAATGTAAACATTCACGTGTTAGAAATGGTGACATTTATGGTGGTGGAAAATAAAATTCACTGTTCACTGAATAACAAAGCAAGCTTGTTGGAATTGGGAATGCAGAAGTAGACAGAAGGTGGGGATCAGATCATACAGTGCTTTACGATATTGGTAATGTGACAAATGGTAATACTGGTAATGAGAACATTAAGGATTTTAAATGTAATAAGTTCTCTCACTTTTCATGAGATGCAAATAAAATTTTAGGCGTCAATTTCTAATACCTGGTAGGCTAGTAAAGTTTCCGAACTGAAAAGTAGAGAAGGCTTATAACTAAATTAAGTCTCCCAGTTAAACCTCACTATTCCATTTTCCTCCAGTAATGATTGCTCTTTTAAAAAACAAATGGAGGGGTGCCAGGGTGGCTCAGTCATTAAGCGTCTGCGTTCAGCTCAGGTCATGGTTCCAGGGTCCTGGGATCGAGCCCCGCCATCGGGCTCCCTGCTCGGCGGGAAGCCTGCTTCTCCCTCTCACACTCCCCCTGCTTGTATTCCCTCTCTCGCTGTGTCTCTGTCAAATAAATAAATAAAATCATTAAAACAAACAAATGGAATCACTGGGTCAATACCACAGACACTGAAGAAACCCTGTTCTGTGGTAATACTGCCAGAGCAAATCTATTTAATTTTTTTCAATTTCTTTCATTATAGTAAAATATATACAACAATATTTACCATCTTAACCATTTTTAAGCCTGCAGTTCAGTGGTATTAAATAGTTTCATAATGCTGTCCTACCATCATGACCATCCATCTCCATAACCTTTTTCATCTTGTAAAACTGAAACCTATTAAACAATATCTCCCCATTCTTCCCTCCTCTCCAGGTCCTAGGAACCACCATTCTATTTTCTGTCTCTATGATTCTGACTATCCTAAGTACCTCATCTAAGCAGAATCATACAGCATGTCTTTTTGTGACTGGCTTATTTCACTTAGCATAATGTCTTCATGGTTCACCCATGTTGCAAGATATGTAAGACTTTCCTTATTTTTTTTACCATAATGAAATACCACTTTATGTCCTATTTAAAGAGGATATGGATCGATGGTGTCTCTTATATACAATGAACAGAGCATAAGTTAATGCCAACATTTTGGAAAGTAATATAAACATTCACAAACTCATGACCTGGGTATTACACTCCTAGGTTCATAGTGAAAGGAAATTCTTACTGATGTGCAATGAAAGACAATGTCCAGAATGTTTAGAGCAGTAAGAATTTCCTTACCCCTTTTCCTTTTCACAGTGGTAAAAACCCCAAGTAGAGGGAGACAGGGGGATAGAATGACAGTACTCCAAAGATGTCCACATCCTAATCCCTGGAACTATATTACCAGTTTATTTAAAAGAGTGTAACTCAGATTATTGGTTAGCTCTCAGTGTTGTGGGGCAGGGAAAGGAAGAGATGAGGAAGGAAAGGAAGATATTATTTAATTTTAAATAAAATTTAAATAATTTTAAATTAAATTAAATTAAAAGGATATAACATAGAAATAGCCAGGTGGAGGAAATGCATAGGACAAGATCTGAGGAAGAACAGAGAGCTTCCATGCCCTCTCCAAGCGCACCACTCTCCCCAAATCATGTGTTCACCAACCAGGAAGCTCCTGCCTTCCTTTTTAAGAGTGAATAACATTCCATTGTATGTGTATACCACATTTTGCTTATCTATTCATCTGCTGATAGATGGTGGATAGCTTCCACATAATGGAGTAATAAATAGTGAATTCATAATAATAACAGTGATAATGCTACTATGAACATGGGTGTACAAAATCTATCCAATTTTGACAACAAAATCTCATTTCAATCCATTAACCTGTATGTACACCACAGACACAAAATCTAGAGTAGAGAAGGAAAGTGAAAAGGATGACTTTTTTTTTTTTGTAACATGTCTAATTTCTTCTAAGTTGGCCTCACCAAATCTAGACTATGAAAACTTTTCATGCCTCTTAGTATAGTGTTATTTTTTATGGCTTTTTGACTTTTCCTGTAGAGTCTCCAACTCACATTTGAATATTTCCCACATCTCCAGCTTCAATATTTTATCTTATTTTATTTTGGCTTTTTTAAAGATTTTATTTATTTATTTGAGAGAGAGAGAGCACAAGGGAGAGGGAGAAAGAGACTCCCCACTGAGCAGGAAGCCTGCCATGGAGTTCAATCCCAGGGGCCTGGGATCACGACCCGAGCCGAAGGCAGATGCTTAACCAACTGAGCCACACAGGCAACCTCATCTTCCACCTTCAAAACTCATTTTACATCCTGCTTTCACCAAACTACCTTCCTAAATGCTTTACTTTCTGTTAACATCAGAGAAAGAAAGAAAGAAAGAAAGAAAGAAAGAAAGAGAGAGAAAGAAAGAAAAGAAAGGAAGGAAGGAAGGAAGGAAGGAAGGAAGGAAGGAAGGAAGGAAGGAAGGAAGGAAGGAAGAAAGAAAGAAAGAAAGAAAGAAAGAAAGAAAGAAAGAAAGAAAGAAAGAAAGAAAGAAAGAAAGAAAGAAAAGAAAAGAAAAAGAAAAAGAAAAAGAAATGGTGACATTTATGGTATGTGAATTATATCTTAATCAAAAATAAAAATAAAGCTCTGTTCTCACGTAAAAAAAGGAAAAGAAAAAAAAAGAAACAGAACATGTTTTGTTAAAGTACCCCTAAAAGGTTTCTAAAGTACCCAGTAAATTATTAAACTATGAATCAGCAATAATGAAGTCTATTTTAAAAAGCAAAAATTTGCAAGGCACATAAATAGAGTATTAAAAATAGAATTGCAAGTTAATCTACCCACTACCTAACAATAGCAAGTTCTTTTAATTTTTTTCATCTGAGACAAGATACTGAAAATGTGCCAATAATTCTGAAAAACACTGGGAATGATCAGAAGATTAGGAAATAAGAAAAAAAGTTGTGTTTTTTTTTTTTAACCTGGAATTAGACTGGAAAAGAGAAATGTGAAGTACAAAGAGCCCAAAAAATATGGCCACATTACAAATGTACCATACTCCTAGTCTACACATCTTAAGGATAGCTCTCTGATATAATTCAAAAAGTGAAAGAGACATAGAACAACACCCATTTGTCTTGAGACAGGTACTAATCATAAACACAAAGATTTACGGCCTGCTGAAAACAAATCTTTCACAGTTTTTCTTTATTGTTAATTAGATAATTTCATATTGCATTGTTTTCTGCAATAGAGAGTACAACAGGATAAATTAACATGTTAAAATACAGAAATGTCAAAATGAAGCCAATTAGTATAATAGTGGCAGGTTTATCTAAGATTCAAAAAATAATTTATAAGTTGGGCCTTTAAGAATCCACATTCTTTTAAGTGATTGCCTTAATCGTTCAGTTTATTTCTTGGGTGACTTAAGATCAGCTTGTCAACACAAAAGAAGTATTCTTTTAAGGCTTTCCAAGATTTCCAGTATCTCATCTTTACCAGAAAGCCTATTTAATGGCAGCCAATTTGCAAACATCAAATTTAAGATTACAGCTTCAGTACAACAAGAAGAAAGAAATTAAAGTTCACTTCAAGTATTTATGTTGGCATAGACTGAACAGACTACTTAAGAAAAAACTGACACCAAGGGCTCCATTTTGCCATCACTCATGTGCTGCATGCACCACTTTTCACATTACTTTAATCAAGAGACAGACATAATAAGTCTATCATTTAAAGTACGCAAATTCATTACTCCTTCTTTGTGAAAGTTTGACATCTTGGCGTATGTCACACATTTGCAAACTAAGTATGCATTCCACTTGAAAGGACAAAGAACAAAGAAGCTAGAATAACTTAGTTTTTTAAGTTTGTATTTTCATCAAACAAGAAAACTAAGTGGGTGCTTACAATATAAGACTGCTAGAGTCAATTTTATCATCACTACATCTTCAAATTTCCTACAATTATTCAGAACTTAACATTGTAATTGACCCCAACAACTAAAGCACAAAAGCACACTACATAGCAGACAATGCCTAATTAACTAACATTTAATGACAACAAAAAAATACTTCTATTATTTACATAGATATTCCAACAAAAACCCTACAATAGTCATTTTGTTCTAGATCTATGGAAAAGAAAAAGCACGACAAGAAATAAAAAGAAATTCTTCAATTATATACTCTAATTATAATTTGAAATACAATTTTCTTTAAAGATTTATTTATTTATTTGAGAGCGGCGCAGGAGCACAGACGGAGGAGGGGCAGAGGGAAAGAGAGAATCTTCAGGTCAACTCCCCACTGAGTACACAGTGAACACAGGGCTCCATCCCAGGACTCTGAGATCATGACCTGAGCCTAAATCAAAAGTCGGCGCTTAATCAACTGAGCCACCCAGGCAACCCTATAATTTGAAATAAATTTTAATAAATTAATTTCATTCACTTAAAACCATTTTTCAAGAAATTACAAGTTTTCCCAATATTTCTATTTTTATTTATTTTTTTTTTTCTTTAAGTACTCTCCACAGCCCAACATGGGGCTTGATGTTCTACCAACTGAGCCAGCCAGGCACCCCTTTCCAATACTTTCGTCTTTTGATCACAGCATTTCCTTGTTCTTAATGCTTTATATTTGATAGCTTTGCAAGAAAGTGTAATAACAAGCATAGTAAATATTAAAGATTTACTAAAAATTACTGTCCTATTGACAGCAGTGAAGGCTGGCAAAAGAACTAATGTTTTGGGAGGTTTTTTTTTTAATACCTTAAGACAAATATGACAAAAATCTGATTAGAAAAAAATAATTTTCATGTCTTCTAACACAAATATATACTTTCTATTCAAATACTTCCATACATCCACACATATAATGTAAAGAGATAATGATCACTGACTATGTGCCGGGCACTATGTCAAATGCATTACACTTAATGGCAATTTCTAATTGAGTGATTTCTCACAGCAACTGTTAACCTTATTTTACATATGGGGCAGAGGTGAGGTACAAAGAGGTTATACAATTCACCCAAAGCCACACAGTCAATGACAGAGCTAGGATTCAAACCCAGTCTGGCTCCATATCTGATTTCAGAATTACTATACTACACTGTGTAGAAGGTACACATGGTACATTATCATACTGTCTATCTCTACTTACTCTGTGATAATTCTGGATTTCCTTTCAGATTCATCATCTTTGGAATTGAAGGGCCATACACATCCACATCTAGCAAGCCAACGGCCTTTGACTGTAAGGAAACAGAATTTACTTTAAGATTATTTCCACTCTTTGTCAAAGATAACACACATAGCAATAGTAAATCTAACTATAAAATAAAGACAATTCGCAAAATATTCCAAAATCCTAACCTAAACTTTCAAAGCAAAAGTAAGGTAAAAGATCATAAACTACTTAGATAAATACTTTTTGTTGGTTTACTAATTTCTTCTAAATAACTGAGGAGAGAAACCCCCTGCAAATGCTTTACACCTTATAGTTCAGATCTCCCATATAGTCTCAAATAGACTATGACTTTTTGATCTGAAGAATAACAAATTACACACAATGTTAAAATAATGACTTACAATGGCCTACAAAACCACAGGAAGATGGAGCATCAACCTTTGGAAAGCCCATCTAACACACCTAAGAATACAAAATGAAAGAAAAAATCATGGGAATAAGACTGTAATAAAGTAAGTGAGAAATTCTGACACAGATCTGGCATGGAAATGCTAATGAGGACGGTGGCAGACATAATATAGAGACAACCTCTTACATGGAAGTCACAGTTAAACACCCAACATCTTCTGGAGAAGTCATAAACAACTAAAACTGTTTTTCATTGATGACCCATCTACCTACCAAGGGCAGAATATCCTGATTGTCCTCTTTACTAGTTGCCAGTTCATCAGCAACATAGGCAAGTAAAGGGAAACAAACTTCACTATTCCCGAGTATGTCTTTTTTTCTTCTCCCTGCTCCTATTTTTCCTTTAATAGACTAAATCAATCTGTTACTGGTTTTTCCATATACAAGCAAATAGAATGCTAATACTAACTATATGCCTTTGAGTTATGTTTCACCAAGACTTAGAATTCTCCTCCCTCTCTCCCTGTATCCTGGCAAGATAAAATTCTTAACCTCTCAAAAAAACCTTTTTTAAATTAAATAATCCCCCATCTTCCATGTTATCTACCTATTTCCAGACACAAAATTACTTTTTAAACCTTGCTGTCTGGTTCCTATTAATACATAAAATAAGGTACATTCGACATTTATGTCCCTAACTTTATACTAAAACTGCAGTTCTAAGAAAACCATTCAATGTCCCTGTGTGACTCACAGAGCCTAGAGGACCAGGGATTAAAATCTGCCTCTACCAAAATCTCAGCTTACAGTAAAATAAATGAGAAAAGAGGAAGAACACTTTAACTTTAATAGAAAAGTAACATATAAAATTTAGGTTTAATGCATTTAAGTATTAGCTTTAAAAAGGTTGGAACTTTCCTGATGGGTATTAAAGAGGGCACGTACTGCATGGAGCATTGGGTGTTATACGCAAACAATGAATCATGGAACACTATGTCAAAAACTAATGATGTAATGTATGATTAACATAACATTAAAAAAAAAAAGGTTGGAACTTTCAATGAGAAATTCTGACCCATTCTGAACTCCTTTTTAAACCACAAACAAATTTAGTTAAACTAAACTAAAACAGAATTAAATTTACTGTGGATAAAAAGATTTTCAGGGGTGCCTGGGTGGCTTAGTTGGTTAAGTGTCTGTCTTTGGCTCAGTCCTGGGATCAAGCCCCACGTCTGGGGATCAAGCCCCCGTCGGGTTCCCTGCTTAGTGGGGAGTCTGCTTCTCCCTCCCTCTCCCCCTGCTCCTTCTCTCTCTCGCGCGCACACGCTAATAAATAAGTAAATAAATCCTAAAAAAAAAAGATTTTCAAATGAGGGAGACTAAAACCTTAAGAAATGTAGGTAACTGTTAATACTATTATCTAAGGGTCTCCTAATGCTGTAACTATTAAGGTAAAGAAGCTGAAGGGACTCCATTCTAGAAAGGCTCCATTTTTCTGGCAGGCCCCATTTACTCATGACCCATATTTGCCTCTGAATAAGCCAAAGAAGCTATGTTCCCACTTTAATGTTCCCTAGGCCCCAAATACCTGATAACATCTAAGAAGAGCTGAATCCCAAATGTGTTCCAGGACATCAGCTTTGAATAAACCTTGGCTGACACTGGCATCAATACTGCTACCTTCAGTAATTTATGAAATAACACCTATTGTTCACCTGACACTTGCCTTTGATCAGACCCTACCTGGATTCCCAAAGGAACACATGCCCTAGATCCCTTTCCAATTTAAAACCCCTAGCCCCAAGCGACAATAAGACTCATTCTCTTTTCCTTTCCAAATTTCCCAGACAGGCCATCTGCTATTCTCTGTCGTTCATGCTATTCAATAAACTCTTTCACTTTCTCCAGCTCATGTTTGATTTCTATCCTGCGCAAAGCCAAAGATCCTCTTGGCTGATCCTGTGGAGAACCCCCACTCTGGATCCGTGGACCCAGGCTGCCTACCTCAATATCATCCTAGAATTTCACTGCTTTCCCATATCTTTTCTCACGATACCTGCAAAAATTAAAAACTACCACAAAATAATAAATGTCAATAAAAACAAAAACTAGGGGCGCCTGGGTGGCTCAGATGGTTAAGCGTCTGCCTTCAGCTCAGGTCATGATCCCAGGGTCCTGGGATCGAGCCCCACATCGGGCTCCTGGCTCAGCAGGGAGTCTGCTTCTCCCTCTCCCTCTGCCTCTCTCCCTGCTCATGCTCTCTCTCTCTCTCTGTATCTCTGTGTCTCAAATGAATAAATAAAATCTTTAAAAAAAAAAATAAAAAAAAAAAATAAATAAAAACAAAAACTATTCTATGATTTTTTTTGCTTTGTTACTTATATTAATACTGGTTTTATAGTAACTTGAAAAGGTTAGGTCCCAGGTTTCAAAGTGATCTCCTAAAAATAAAGTCAAGTAAAATAACTCAGTTTTTAAATTTGTTTCCATCAAACAAGGAAACAACTAAGTGACCCTGCCAGGGTCAATTTTTTCATCACTCAATCTTCAAAATGTTAAGGAGAATCTATCTATCATCTATTTGTCCAGGCTCTTAGAAGAAAACCATGCCTGTCTAAAGGTGAACCCTTGGCATCAAGGTTCAAGACAAAACTCAAGATCTGCCCTAAAATTTGCTGTGGTAAAAACAGATTTTACACACACATAGATGGCTACACATAATCACGTAAGAATAAAGGGGGCAGCCACTCTCACACTCACTCTCTCTCTAAAAAAAAAAAAAAAAAAAAAACGAATAAAGGGAGGGAGATTACAAGATTTTAGAGTTCCTTTGTTTCCTAGAAAACGGAACTAAGGATAAGAGAGAATCTTCTTTCTATGTGTTTGTTTCTCTGTATACTCTCCCTAGGAGTAGATACTACTCACTGACCTAAATTTAGTACCAAGGCTTACATATATCAAAAAGAAAACAGAGAGGAAGGTATGAAGTTCAGGAAGAAGAGAAGACAAGAGAGACAAAGGCAGGGAAGGAGGGAGGGAAGAAAAGATGGAGGGAAGTTAATCACCAATGTTATATTAAGAACATAGATAAACTAGGACTCTATAGCCAGTTAGTTCTGTGGACAAATTAGAATTTAGAGATTTTTAGAAAATTTAAGAAAGAAAAAAAAAAAAAGAAAGAAAATTTTTAGAAAGCATGCCATCCTAAATTACCCAAATAAACACCTAAACTTCCCCTAACTATACCTCCTCATTGCTTGAATTCCTTCTTTGATGCCAAGCACCCTAAACATTTTATTTACATTTCTAACTGATTCCTCATAGCAACCCTGCAAGGTAGTATTATGCCTACCTGTGGATGAGAAAGCTGGAAACTAGCACTCAAAATTATATATATAAATATATTATATATTATATTAAATAATATATTAAATAATTAAATATATTATATATTTATATATATAAATATTTAAGTATTCTATCTTAAAATGCATTGTTTCTTAGAATGAAGCAGAATGAGAAATTAAACACAAAAATACTAACTTCATAAACCTCCACCAGAACTTTAAAATGATCTGACTGCAAAAAACTTAGATATAGAGCAGGGGTCAGCACACTTTTCCCCACAGGGCCAAACAGTACTATTTTTGGCACTGTGAATCAAATGATCCATAACTACTCAACACTACCACTGTAGCACAAAAGCACAGACAATATGTCCATGAATGAGCATGGCTGTGTTCCAATAAAACTTTATTTACAAAAACAGTCAGGGTTTGGTCCACAGATCACAGTTTGCCAACTTCAATTTAGAGAATAAACTTTTTCATGACCAAGTTATTCAATCATCCAACAATCTAATTTTGTTTTTGCCAAGAGCAGGTAGGACACAGTCATCTCTTTTAGTGTCAGAAGAGCTATCTCATTAAAGATTTACTTCCATATCCTTAATTGGGTAGTTTTTAAAAACAATAAAGAGCATACTTTTCATGCTGTTTCACTGGTACTAAGCATGTCTTGAATATCATGAATAAAATTGGTGTCCATTAAACAAAAACACTAAGCCTATACTAATTAGAACGTATTTTACTTAGAGTTGGCATAGCTCCTGGACCAGTAGTATTACCATAGCTACAAATATTAGCTTAAACAAGTATTTTCAACTCTAGAATTCAATAATGTTCAAAAGGTACCAAATAAAGCTCATTTGTTTTTCATAATTTACTCCATTATTTTTAAATAGGCTCCTATTATAGGTGTATAGTCTTTTAATTTTAATTTTCAAAGACAGTTTTATACTGTAAGAACATAAATGAGCAACATAGAAGGCTATAAATAAATATATGCAGCTGGGTGTCTAACTAGCTAAGTTTTATGAATCCCTTCTACCTCACTCCTCCTGAAATATTTATATTTAGTCAAGAAAGCTCCAATTAGGACTTCTCTTATATTTCATTTCATCCAGGCTTAAAAGAACATTCACTATAAAAGCCTCACCAAATACACAACAGATAAAATGATTATTAGCAAAAATAACTATAAACTTACTATTTTAAAGTATGATTGCCCAATCTTTAACATCATCATATATGTAACCTAATATGTTGGTACCTAACATTATACTCTTTCTCTGACTCTCCTGAAGTTCTCAAAATCTAGCAGATGACAAAAAATAAGAAAGATCAAACCCCAAAATACAATTTAGATTTGGGGATTTGTTTCTTTATAATTCATACTACCCTGTAAAAGCTAAAAGGTGGCAGACTTACTCAGAGTGATTATACTGTTTCATTACTACTGCATGAAAGCTGCAATTTGAGAGCCTACAAGTCCTATTTTCTTGTGTTGGGTTTCAAAGGCACCAAAAACAGTTTTGATATTGCTTTGTTCTTTCAACAGAATTTATATTAAAGATCATAAAACTTCATGACATGTTCCTTTTATCCATGTCATCTGCTAATAGCTCCCACAAAAAAAAAAAAAAAATTTTAGAAGGATCTCACCCAATTATTTCTAAGCAAACATTCATTTAAGTCTAAGACCTACCTAAAGGTTATCCTTTCCATAGAAGTATCCAGTTAAGAATCCCATGATTCCCTGAACATTACATTTCACTTAATCTTGGACTAGCATTTGGGATTTAGAGTTGAGTCAAGGCTCTTTCTTCTCTTTCTGCCTCGCTTTAAGTCAAGCTGAAGAATTTCAATCTCTTGGTAGAGAAAAATATGTTTCTTAATTCTATTAGCTAAGATTAAATAAGAATCTGACTGGGACAAGAACTAATGGTTAAACAAGGTGACAAGAGAGGCGCCTGGGTGGCTCAGTTGGTTAAACGACTGCCTTCGGCTCAGGTCATGATCCTGGAGTCCCGGGATCAAGTCCCGCATCGGGCTCCCCGCTCAGCGGGGAGCCTGCTTCTCCCTCTGACCCTACCCCCTCTCATGCTCTCTGTCTCTCATTCTCTCTCTCTCAAATAAATAAATAAAATCTTTAAAAAACAAAAAAACAAAAAAAAAACAAGGTGACAAGAAAACAATTTCCTACTATTTACCAAAGAACTGTCTAAATCTTCAAGTTCAGTAAAGAAAGAGGAACAAGGGCAACATAGAGATAAAAGTTCACCTGGCTGTAAGGAGCACAAACAGAGATAGGTTCATGAAAAATATAAAAGAATCCCAAATGATTAACTAATTACTTGCAAAAGAGCTGGGGAAAAAAATAGAAACAGTAGAGAAATAATAATTTCAAATTAAAGACTATTTTAGGGCGGAAAGAAACTTAAGAGATCATCTTAGTCTTCTGTTCACTCTTTAGTGATGAACAAACAGACCCAGAGATAATGCCACAGCTGGGCCTAGGATCCAAATCTCTCCAACACACAGTAACGCCTAACTGCTAATAATCACCAGCCATTCCCCTTTATCTCTCTCATCTCATCCTTCACCCTTCTCCCCCTTTTCACTCCATTCCACAGACACTGCCCCTTTGCAGTGTCTTAAACACACCAGGCATGCACCTGCCTTCTGCAGTTGTTCCTTAGCCTAGAATCCTGTTCCCCCAGATATCCACCTGGTTCTCTCCATTACTTCCTTCAAGTCTTCACTCAAACATCACTGTGTAGTGAGGCCTTCACTGGCCACCCTATCTAAGATGCAATTCCCTCATCATTAAATTAGACGATTCCCATTCCCTTCCTACTTTTTCTTTCTTCTTAGCCCCTATACCAGTATTTAACATACTGTATATTTACTTATTTGTCTTATTTATTGTGTCTCCCCAGTAGAATGTTAATTCCATTAGGGTAAGGATTTCTGTATGTTTTGTTCTACTGTACCTAGAACCTAGAACAGTAGGCAGTCATGGAGATACTGTGTTCCACCCCAAGAAATTCTGATTCAGTAGGTGTAGGCTGAGGTCCAACAAACTGCATTTGTAATGCTCTAAGGTATAGGATGACCACAATGTGAAAAACAGTAATATAAATAATATAGGAAAGAGTAAGACAAAATTTTGCTGTAAGGGAGCAAGCCTTGGAACCAGCAGGATCATGGTAATGGTAATTTATAGTAAGCAACAGTAACACTGAAGAGTTTAAAGTGTATATATAGATAGATAGATAGATAGATATAGATATAAAAGAGTAGTTAACATTCTGCCATATGGGTGAATAGTCAGTCACATATTGCATGGGACATATATATACAAAAATTATTCATTGTTTATGTGAAATTCAAATTTAACTGAGTGGGTGTCCTATATTTTTATTTTCTAAATCTAGCAACCCTACCCTGGCATCTCTCATCAACAGTGCCGTCAGAATGATTCAGTTGAAACATAAGTCAATCATGCGTGCTCAAAACCCTCATTACGCCTCCAACTCCCCTCATTTCACTCAGGTAAAAACCAAAGTCCTCACAACAATTCGCCAGACTCTGCATGATCTAGCCAGTTCCCCACCCCCTATTTCCCAATCCTGTTAATTTCATCACCTATTACTCCCTCCACTTCTTAGCCCAGGAGCCAATTGCCTTTTTACTATTCCTTGAATAGAAAGCTAGACATGGCTCCTACCCATTAGCCCTTAAACTGGCTGTTCCTTTTGCCCGACATACTCTTCCCTCAGATAGTCACAAGTCCATTCTCTCATCTCCTTTAAATCTCTGCTCAAGTATCATATTTTCAATGTAGCCTACCCTAAATCCACCTTCACCCTCAAGCACAACCCCAACCCCAGAATCACTTTTATCATTTTCTACCTCTTTAGCTTACTTATGATGTTTATTATCTATTTACTGTAAACTCCGTAAGGGTAGGGATATCCCCCAGCACCTAAAACAGTAAACATTAAATAAGTATTTGTTCAGTGAATGGATAGATGGATGAACGAACTAACCAATGCATGAACAAACCTCCATTTGTTCTTCTGCAGAGTGTCAGGATGGTTACTATATGATCCCTAAGATCCCTCTTAAGCTTTAACATTCTATGATTTCATGAAAGTCCCTCTTCTACTACTTCTATACAAACATTGTAACTTACAAGATTTAAAATCAGATAATGTATATAAGGCTAAAAATATTCTGGTGTTAAAGAAAGAGTCATATCTTTGCAACTAATTCCTAACCACCACTTTTCCCAATGAAAATCCATGTCATCTTCATTTTTCTATTGATCTCAACTCTAGAAAAAGAGGACTTCCAGAAAGAAAATCTAGTGCAAAGAATGGCTATGGTGGGCTACTATAAAATAAATATATATATATATGATAAAAGTACACTAGATAAATCTTTGAAAACAAATGCCACGAACACGGTATGAAAGGGACCATTAAAAAGAGGGCAACTTTTAAACTTGCTCACTAGCAAGATTAGGTTCAACAGAGTTTCAAATATAAAAGGGCTGCACCAGACTTTTGTTGTGTTTTCCCCTTTCCAGGAACAAGATAAGTAACATATTCTTTAACAAGAAGCAATTCCCATAAGTTCCACATTTTCATCTAGTAACAGAGACAGTAAATCATGGGTAAAACAACTAAGATTAAGAAAAGAAAAATCTTAAATCCTTGGCCTGTATAATTCAAGGGCGGGGGGGAAGCATTAATGCCCTTAGTAAAGTCTTCAAATACAGTGAAAAATTAGCCTATTATCACCATGGTAATTTATGAAATACAGAAAAAGATACTTCTAGACACTAACCCCTAAAAATAACTCATCTTATTTGTGACATCAACCAACCAGTTTTTTGCCAGAATCCAAGCCTACAAACCTAGAAACCTAACCAAACAAGAACCTTTCCCAAATCAGGTAAAGTACTGCAGCAAAAGCACTGAAAACCAACATCAATTCCTTTAGAATATTCTTAGCTAAACTGCAAAGCAGGGAAAAGCATTTATAATTCTGAAAGCAGCTCTTCCAAAGAAAAGCAACACAGCAATCACAGGAATTGGATGTGAACAGAGCACTTGATCCACCCTCCAGACTCAAAATCATAGGAGCCAAGCAGCTGGCTTTGAAGCCCCTCTGCTCACTTCCTCTCAATGGCCCTTCCAACACTGCCCTGCTTGAGGATGAAGGGCCCTCCTTATTCCTCAAGGAGATGGGATGGGGGAAAATAATTTACTGAGAACAAAAATTGAGAGAAGTAAAATGAATTGGTAAGAACCCAGTTAGGGAGGAGGCAGGAGAATAATTAAGAAAAAAAGGATTGTCTGTGAAAAAGATCTTGATAACTTCTTATTGGACAGAATCAGATCCAGAAATTCAAATGATATGCAACAGTTTTGCCACCAATATGTTATACGTGAAATGAAAATAAGCAAGAATATACCAAATGTAAAATTAGGGTTAAGTGTTCTCTTTCTAACTCATAATCGAATTCAGCAACTTCCATGAACAAAGTGAGAGAATGAATTACTGGCAGCAAGCTGCATTTTCCCAAAAGAAATTTAAAAGGTAGGCCAAAGGGTACTGAGGAGGAAACACCCAGCCAATAGATTCTTTAGAACTATTCAAAACAAAATTGCTACTGCTTCTAATTGGAAATCTCAAAGCATGTTGTGCATAAAGCTTCCTGAAACCATGCAGAAAATAGAGAAGAAAAGCAGTTTTAGGCTTTTTACCTATCTGAAGATCTTATAAAACAGCATTTCTATTTTATCCTGTTGGGTGAGGGTGGTGTGTTGTGTCTGTGTGCTTGTGGAAGAAGGGGAAGAGAAACTAAGGAAGAATTCCTCGTAGCAGATTGGCTTTAGGATCTAGTTTAACACACTTCCACCCCTCTGTTACATAATTGTTTTAATTGCCTTAGCTTTCATTTTAATATTTAATGTTAAGTTCTTAGTACTCTGTGAATTCTTCTTATAAAAGATACCACAGAGGCAGACACACATGTCTCAAATCAGTTAATACTAATAATATGCATTAGTGGTTATCATTAGCAAACATAACTATTTCTATTTTCTATAAAATGTGTGAACCTTGAGGGTTTAGATAATCTACTTAATCACAGATAGAATCCAGATCATGAGTGAAGAAAACAATTATTAAGAAATGCTCAAGGGGGGCACCTGGGTGGTTCAGATGGTTAAGCGTCTGCCTTCGGCTCAGGTCATGATCCCAGGGTCCTGGGATCAAGCCCCACATCGGGCTCCTGGCTCAGTGGGGAGCCTGCTTCTCCCTCTGCCTCTCTCCCTGCTCATGCTCTCTCTCTCTCTCTCTCTGTACCTCTGTGTCTCAAATGAATAAATAAAATCTTAAAAAAAAAACGCTCAAGGTACCATTATGATCATCACCTACAAAATGTTATAAATTATACAGATATGCTATATATTTATACATATTATATATTTAATTATATTTATATAGTATATGACATAATATAAAAGTTACAAATTAATTTTGAATTAAATCGCTATTGCAATATACAATATATTTTTAGGGGCGCCTGGGTGGCTCAGATGGTTAGGCGTCTGCCTTTGGCTCAGGTCATGATCCCGGAGTCCTGGGATCGAGTCCCGCGTCGGGCTCCCTGCTATGGGAAGTCTGCTTCTCCCTCTGCCTCTCTCTCTCATGAATAAATAAATAAAACCTTAAAAAAAAAAAAAAAGATTTAAAAAAATAAATAAAAAAAATATCTCGTTACCTCTTGATGCGGTATTATTTTTAAAGGTTCTATTTATTTATCTGAGAGAGAGAGAGGTAGAGCACAGAGGAAGAATGAGAGGGAGCAACAGACTCCCCACTGAGCAGAGAGCCCGACACAGGACTCAATCCCAGGATCCTGAGTACATGACCTGAGCAGAAGGCAAACGCTTAACCAACTGAGCCACCCAGGTGCCCCTTGAGGCGATATTTTAAAGTAAAGATATTGCAATAACAGATTTTTTTCAAAATATTAACACCCTACTCAAAATTCAAAAATGGTTAATTAATTCTATTGCCAAGGAGCAAAAATTTTTTTGATAAATGAAAATCAACATACATAATACTATATGAATCTCAAAAGTGATGACTATTTCTAGGATTTTTTTTTAATAACTAACATTAAAGTCATAGTAGAATGCATGAAGAATCAATCTAGGATTTGTATCACTAAATAAATGGGTGACTGATTATAAATATATTGCTAACCTCATCGAACTTCAGTTTATTACCTGTAAAATAAAGATTAAGAAGACACCGACCTTACAGGAGTTTTGTGAAATGACAGAGCAATGTAAATTCGTGAAATTTAAAGAACAGCTAACAGCTGTAGTACTACAGGCCAGGCACTTTCTAGAGACTTTACGTATGTTAGCTTATTTAATCCTCACAACAACCTTTTGAAGTAGGTGTATAATAACCCTCAATGAAGAAACCCAGGCCCAGAAAGGTTAGTAATTTGCCTAAAGTCAGGCAGCTTTAAGTGCAGAACTGGGACACGAACTCAGGCAGCCTTCAGAGTCCACAGGTAATACTACAACATGCTGCCTCTGCCCAATGAAACAAATTAAGTCAAATTCCTAGTGCAGAATAAGTTCTCAATGTTAGTGCCTTCCCTCCCTTCCACCAAGACCCCTTTATGCACTGAAACTGGAAAAATACGCATTCATTCTCAGCAAGGAGTTATTTCCCACACAAGACAACCATCTAAAATAACATTCTCATTAACGCAGGCAACTACATAAACTTTGAGAATAACAAAATGATCCTTAATGTGCACTTATTACTTTCATCTGAATTGATACTGTTTTTTTGTTTTATAAGAGCAAGAACTATGTCTAGTTTAAGGTTTTATATGAGAACACTGTGAAAAATAGCCTCTACTAATATTACATAACATGTTTCACAGAAACTGGATTTAGGGTTTTTGGTATATTAGCGGATTTTTAAGTTATATAGATTGCACAGAACAGACGCAGCCAAAAATGCAGTTAAGAAAACAAAAACTCCGGGAAACAAACTGAGGGTTACAGAAGGGAGGGGGGTGCTGGGATGGGGTAACAGGGTGATGGGTATTAAGGAGGGCACATGTGGTGATGAGCACTGGGTGGTATACGCAACTAATGAATCGCTGAACACTACATCAAAAACTAATGATGTATTATATGTTGGCTAATTGAACATTAATAATAAATAAGTAAACAAATCTTTTTAAAAATGCAAAAAAAGAAAACAAAAAAAGGTTCAAATACTCAAGACTGGAAGATATTTGGCTGGACCAAAAGGAAATCAGCTATTGATAATAATGGATACTAAGAGAAGCAAGCACCAAGAGAAGCAATTTACTATAGTCTGCTTCTTATTTGCCTTTTGTTGTAGCTGTATCGAAATCTGTGTCTCTTTGCTAATTCAAATGTGTAGTACTTACTACAGGCTAACACACAAAAACATAGTGAGTTAATGAATCTTTACAAGTGCCAGTTATTATGCTAGACACATTACATATATATCCCTATATTTTACAATAGCTCTATATAGTAGCTATTGTTAGCAAGCCCTTTGCTCAACTATAGACCCCAACAATTAAAACCAGAAATAGACAAGACTGCTTAACTCATGCTCTAACTAAAAATCATTGTGCTTATTTCCAATTGCACTTTCTTGAGGCACTGACAAGACATTTTGCAATGACTGAAACATTCCAAACACCAGAGCAGAAAAGCCCTGATAGCAATGGAATGCCTAGACCACACACCACACATCCTCTTCCCTGCCCATAATTATGAGCTGCCCACATATGGAGCCCCCCACCCATCCATGATCATACACTCTCTGCCTGCTCTCTTGGCATACCCCCCATCAACCTCTCCTATAAAATTCTAGATGTCCATCTTGCCGGTGGAGAGATCAGTTGGTAAGGCTTGAGCCTGCCACCTGTCCTGGCTGCCAACACATGAAATAAATTTCTCCCTTTCTCTTTTCCAAACCCTCATTTCTTGAGTGACTGGCTTCTCTTGTGACAAGTTCATCCGAGTTTCTCCAGCAACAGTGTTGGCAAATCTAGCCAGGGGCTATGCTTTCAACTTGTCCAGCCCCCCCAGATTACCCAGGACAGAGCAGTTGGCCACGGCAGCGCCAGGGCGCACCCATTCATTTCCTGGGTTAGTAATTGTGGTATATCATTCGGTAATGTTAATAATATTATTATTGTTACATATTTCACAGGTGAGGGGTCTCAGCTCTGAGAAGTCAAGTGCCTTGTCCAAGTTCACATAGTTAGTAAGTGAAGAGCTGGGATTCAAATTCAGGTTTGCCTCAAATCGAAGTCCACACTTTTCCTACCAAATATATCCAAACCTAGCTGTGTATTAGAATTACCTGGGGATCTTGTTAACAAAACTGATGATCAAATCCCAGACCTAAAAATATCAATTCCCAGAGATTCTGATTTAACAAGCTCCCCAGGTGATTTTGATGCAGCAAGCTGGCACTGATCCTAGGAGTAGCGCTTAAAAACTACCATGCTACCTGCACGGCCTCCTCTATGTTCCATTCCATTAGTGATTAGAAAGTGAGGTTAAAGGGTCCTAGGCATCAAGTTTTATGGTCAATAAGTGTTATTAATAGAGTCAGAACCCTATTCAATTTCAAATTGGGAAATACATTTTGGTAAATGGCATCACCATCTTTTCATTCACCACCGAAACCTAGAGTTGTCTTTAATCCCTCCTTCTTTTCTAACCTGTCTTAAATCTGTCTCTTCCTTTGCCTTTTTACTGCTAACTAGAGGATATGAGCATCTGAGGACACTGCTGGTTGCTAACCCCCTGAGAACACTTGCCCCCATCCCTTCTTTTCAAAGGCAGAACTCACCTCCCAATATTAAGGTGGAAAATGTCAGATTCCCCACTTTGCCTTGCAGCTAAATCAGTCATGAGATCCAGTCCTAGTTAATGAAATTCAGAGTGCCTAATGAAAGTTTTCTTCCCTAACAAAAAAACAGTAAGAGAGCACACTCTTTTCCTTCCTCTTCATGACTGAGTGAGACAGCCATCTTGTGACCATAAGGATTAAGCCAAAAGAAATGCAGAAATGCTATCTGAAATAGTTGGGCTGCCTTTTAACCAACTCTGTAACTTCCACATCTCTTGTTATGTGAAATTAAAAAAAACAAAAACAAAAAAACCTACTTTTAAGTCAATTTTAGTTGAAAAGTCAACTCACTTTGGTATTGTGACAGCATTCTTTGCTTCCCATCTGTCCCTAATTGGTTGTTCAGCATCACTATAAATCTGACCTCTGAAAAGCACAGATTTTATCATGTATTGTATATTAGTAGAAAACTTTTTAGTGTATCCCAGTGATTACAGGACAAAATCCAAACTCTTCTACATATCATAAGCATCCAGTCTATCTTCCATTAGATTTCCCACAAGCCCTATGGTCCCAGTATACCATACACTATAGCCATACAGATTACTTCTGATTCCAAACACCTTATAATTACCTCCTACCATGACTTTGCTCACGTAATTCCTTCAACCTAGAATTTTCTTCTTTTCTGCTATTTTTCTACCTGCCAACATTCTACCTAATTTTCAAAATACTGCCTTTGCTTAAAACTGGAACTAAATTCTCTCCATTATGGTATTAACATACTCTGTTTATACCCACCAACTGCTATGCCTACTGCATTCTTCCTCATATGTAAATAAATATGTGTATCTGTCTTCCCCACAAGGCTGGAAACTTTGTAAAGGTAGCACCCATGAGTAAACACAGTGTCTGAAGATGGTCCTTGGATTGTTCAACTGAGTTTGTCTATAATCACTTCGACATTCTCAACTATGTTGTTTAGGAACCAAAAGGGATGGATACTGTATTTTAAAGGGAAAGAAAAACTGTAATAAAAATATCTAGGGTATTTGTGAAGATTATTTTTGTGGAACCACAAAACCTTTTTGAACTTAGGTACAAAATAAAATGTTTTAACTGTTAATTGCTAAATAAGAACCAAAAAGAGAAGGTAAAGCCTTGCAAAATGCTTAAAATGCTTACTCACATGTGCCAAATCATCTCTACTCTTTTATGATTAAAATGACTTCTTAAATTGTTAGCCAGTAAACTGCCCAGCTTCAATCTCATTATTGTTTTAGTTTTATCATTTAGTTTTAGAAAAACTAGTGGGAAACACAATTCAAAACCACAATGGGAAACCACTTCATACCCATATCTATAATCAAAAAGAGAAAGTATTGAAAAAAGGATGTTGAAAATTTGGAATCTTCTATCACTGCTGGAAGAAATGTAAAGTGGTGTAAATGTAAAGTTTGGAAACACCCTGGCAATTCCTCAACTGATTAAACATAGAGTTGTGACATGACTCAGCATTCTTCTGCTAAGTATATCCCCAAGAGAACAGAAAGTGTAGGTCCATACAAAAACTTTTAAATATTCATAGCAGCATTATTCATAATAGCCAAAAAGCAGAAACAATCCAAATGTGCATCAACTGATGTAACAGATAAATAAAAAGTGGTATATCCATACAATGAACTAACACTCAGCAATACAAAGAAATGAAGAACTGAAATATACTACAACATGGATTAATCTTGAAAACACAATGCTAAGTGAAAGAAGCCAGTCACAAAAGACCATATATTGTATAATTCCATTTATATGAAATGTCCAAATAGATAAATCTATAAAGACAGAAAATAAATTAGTGATTACCTAGAACTAAGGGTACATGGAGAAACATAGGTTAAGGATATAAGGATTTTTTGAGTAATGAAAATGTTCTAAAATTGATGATAACAGATGTACAATTCTGTGACTATATTAAGAGCCATTAAATTATACACTTCAAACAGATGAATTATATGGTATGTGAATTTTATCTCAAACCATTAAAAAAAAAACTGGTAGGAATGAAAATACAACAGTCCAGAATCTTTGGGATGCACCAGAGCTGTTCTAAGAGGGAAGTTTATAGCAATATAGGCTTACCTCAAGAAGCAAAAAAAAAAATCTCAAATACCTAACCTTACACCTAAAGGAGCTAGAAAAAAGAGAACAAACAAAATCCAAAACCAGTAGAAGTAAGGAAATAATAAAGATTAGACAGAAATAAATGAAATAGAAACAAAAACAGAATAGAACAGATTAACAAAACCAAGAGCTGGCTCATCAAATGATCAACAAAATTGATAAAACTTTAGCCAGACTCATTAAAAAAAAAAAAAAAATGAGAGGCCTCAAATAAAATGAGAAATGCAAGACGAGAAATAACAATGACACCACAGACATACAATCATAAGAGAATATTATGAAAAATTATATGCCAATAAATTGGATAACACAGAAGAAATGGATACTTCCTAGAAACATATAACCTTCCAAAACTGAATCAAGAAGAAATAGAAAATTTGAACAGACCAATTACCAGCAATGAAATTGAATCAGTAATCAAAAAACCCCCAACAAACAAAAGTCCAGGACCAGATGGCTTCACAAGTGAATTCTACCAAACATTTAAAGAAGAGTTAAACCTATTCTTCTCAAACCATTCCAAAAAATAGTAGAGGAAGGAAAACTTCCAAATTCATTCTATGAGGACTGCATTACCCTGATACCAAGACCAGATAAAGACACTACAAAAAAGAGAACTACAGGCCAATATCTCAGATGAACACAGATGCAAAAATCCTCAGTAAAATATTAGCAAACCAAATCCAACAATACATTAAAGAAAATCATTCACCATGATCAAGTGAGATTTACTCCTGTGATGCAAGGGTGGTTCAATATTTGCAAACCTACTGATGCAATACATCATATCAATAAAAGAAAGAATAAAAACTATATGATTGTTTCAATAGATGCAGAAAAAGCACTTGACAAAGTACAACATCCATTTATGAGAAGAACTCTCAAAAAAGTAGTAGAGGGAACATATCTCAACATAATAAAGTCCATATATGAAAAACCCACAGTTAACATTATATTCAAAGGTGAAAAACTGAGAGCTTTTCCCCTAAGATCAGGAACAAGACAAGAACATCCACTCTCACCACTTTTATTCACCATAGTACTGTAGGTCCTAGCCACAGCAATCAGACAAGGAATAAAAGGCATCCAAATTGGTAAGGAAGAAGTAAAACTTTAACTATTTGCAGATAACATACTATATACCGAAAACCTTAAAGAGGAAAGAGTGAAGATGGCAGAGTAGTAGTGGGACCCTGGGGTTGCCTCATTCCTCAAACACAACTAGATCAACATCAAATCATTTTGAACAACTAGGAAATTGATCTGAGGATTAAAAAAACAATCTACACAAGGCACCTGGGTGCCTCAATCGGTTAAGCGTCTACCTTCAGCTCAGGTAACGATCGAGTCCCATGTTGGGCTCCCTGCTCAGCAGGGAGCCTGCTTCTCCCTTTCCCTCTGCCCTTCGCCCCTGCTTGTGCTGGCCCTCTCTCTCTCTCTAATAATTAAATAAAATCTTAGAAAGAAAGAAAGAGAGAGAGAGAAAGGAAGGTGGAAGGAAGGAAGGAAGGAAGAAAAAAAGAAAGAAAAAGAAAGAAAGAAAGAAAGAAAGAAAGAAAGAAAGAAAGAAAGAAAGAAAGAAAGAAAGAAAAAACAATCTACACAATTGGAGGGAAAGAACGAGGCAGATGAGAGATTGAGAGACGTGAATTAGGAGAGAGAAAAGCACCATGCGAAAGGGAACCCTTTCGCAGAGTAAAGTCAGAAAAGGGAGAGAAGGGGAGCGAGATCAGTGAGCAGGGATCGTGCAAGATGCCCAGGTGTGGCGATCCCCTGAGTCACACGAGGAGCGAATGTTCCCGTTCCTAGAGCACACTTGGAAGAGGGTAGTTTGCCTCTCCAAAGACAAAGGCCCACCGGGTGGTACTGAGGGGCCATTCAACAGCAGGGGACAGAGGCACATGCAGAGGGCAGATAACCTGGTTGCAGGTTTTCGCTGTGCTTCAACAGACTCCAGGCACTTATGCAATCATGCGACTGCTTTTCTGGGACAGAACAGTGCCAAGAGTAGCACTGCAAGGCTCTCCTCCAGAGGAAGGGAGAGGGTCCATGTGCTGCTAGATACTTTAAGATTTGTTGTTTTGAATCCCAGGCACAAGCCAGAGATAAAACACAGAACAGTGGCGCCAGGCATGCATACAGCCAGGCACAGACAGGTTGAGGACAGGAATCTGATGAAAGCCTGGGACACAAAAAAAGAGATTGTTCACTTTTCTCTGAGGGCCTCCCGAACAGTGGCAGCAACGGGTTCCCCTCTTTGGGGACAAGAGGATGAGGGGACAGCATCTTACACACACACACACACACACACACCAGCACAGTTGGACTTCAGAGAGAAGAGGCTGGAGTCGCTTACACCAAACCCTGCCCCTACATGTGGCAGGAGAATCTTTACAAGGGCAGGTCTGACTGTTAGCCACTGCAGTGGGCCTCTCCCTCAGAAGACCAACACAGGCCCTCGGTATACATCAAGGCAACTGTTCGTAAAGTGCTCCAAAGCATCAGCTTCAATTCTGGTGGAAATAAGACCAGGCTTTTTTTTTTTTTAATATGTTTTCTTTTTTATCTTTTTTATTTATTTATTTTTCCTTTGGCATCAGGCTTATAGTTTTTTATTCATTTGTTGGCTTGTTTCCTTTTCTCATTTTTTTGGATCAGGCTTTTTTTTCCTCTTTCTTTTTTCCTTCTTTCTTTTTCTTTGGAATCAGGCTTGTATTTCTATTGTTACTATGTTTTCTTTTTCCTTTTCCTTGTCTCTTTTCTGGGATCAGGCTTTTTTTTTTTTTTTTTTTTTAAATCAGGCCTATCTTCAAAAACAAATCAAAGCAAACCTAGTTAAAGGTCCAAACACTCCTCACTGCAAGAAGGAGGAACTCTGCAGAGGACTGACCTGTGGTGAAAATCAGCCAAAACACAACAGCAGACTGCACACAGCATACACCAGAAACACTTCCCAGAGTGCCAGGCCCTCAACAGTGTGGGACCCCTTCTTAATACAGTATTACTCTCAGGAGCATGAAACATAACAAGCTTTCATAACATGCAAAAGAAAGAAACCTAGACATAATGACAAGACAGAAGAATTCTCCCCAAAACAAAGATCAAGAAGAAATCACAGAGAGGGACTTGCTCAAAACACATACAAGCAATATATCTATAAACAAGAATTTAGAACAACAGTCATAAGAACACTAGCTGGGTTTTAAAGAAGCATAAAAGACAGCAGAGAAATCCTGGCTACAAAGATAAAAGACCTAAAAACTAGTCAGGCCAAAATAAAAAATGCTAAAACTGCAATGCAAAATTGACTGGATGTAATCACAATGAGGATGGAAGAAGCAGAGGATCGAATAGGTGATAAAGAAGATAAAATTACAGAAAATAAGGAAGCTGAAAAGAAGACGGAAAGAAAACTATTAGATTATGAATAGAGACTTAGGGAACTGAGAGATTCCATAAAGCGCAGTAATATCCATATCATAGGAGTCCTAGAAGAAGAGGAGCACAAAAAGGGGGCAGAAGGCCTATTTGAACAATTATAGCTGAGAACGTCCCTAATCTGGGGAAGGAAACAGGCATTCAAGCCCAAGAGGCACGGGGAACTCCCCTCAAAATCAACAAAAACAGATCAACACCAAGACATATCATAGGGAAACTTGCAAAAGACAAAGATAGAGAATTCTGAAAGCAGCTAGGGACAAAACATCCTTAATCTACAAGGGTGGATACATAAGGTTAGCAGCAGACCTGACCACAAAAACAGAGCAGGCCAGAAGAGAGTGGAATGATATAGTCAACATACTGAATGGGAAAAACATGCAGCCAAGAATACTATATCCAGCAAGGCTGTCATTCAGAACAGGAGAAAGAGAGTTTTCAAAATAAGCAAAAACTAAAGGAGCTCGTGAACACTAGAACAGCTCTGCAAGAAATTTTAAAGGGGACCTCTTGAGCGGGAAAGAGAGACCAAAAGTAACAAAGACTAGAAAGGAACAGAGAAAATCTACAAGAACTGCGATTTTACAGGTAACATAATGGCATTAAATTCATATCTACCAATAATTACTTTGAATGCAAATGGACTAAATGCTGAATCAAAAGAAATAGGGTATCAGAATGGATTAAAAAAAAAGACCTACTGATACGCTGCTTACAAGAGACTCATTTTAGACCCAAAGACACCTCCAGATTAAAAGTAAGGGGGTGGAGAACTATTTATCATGCTAATGGACATCAGAAAGCTGGAGTAGCCATACTTATATCAGACAAACTAGATATTAAGCCAAAGACTGTAAGAGATGAAGAAGGGCACTCTATCATAATAAAGGGATCTATCCAACAAGAAGATCTAACAATTGTAAATATTTAAGCCCTCAACTTGAGAGCAAATATATGTAAATTAATTAATAACAAATATATATATGAATATATAAATCAATTAATAACAAACTTAAAGAAACTCATTGACAATAATATGATAATAACAGGGAACTTTAATGCCCCACTCAACAGCAATGGACAGATCATCTAAGCAGAAGATCAACAAGAAAACAATGGCTTTGAACAATCCATACTGGATCAGATAGATTTAACAGAAATATTCAGAGCATTTCATCCTAAAGCAGAATACACTTTCTTTTCAAGTGCACATAGAACATTCTCCCAAACAGATCACATACTAGGTCACAAATCATGCGTCAACCAGTACAAAAAGACTGAGATGATACCATGCATATTTTCAGATCACAATGCTTTGAAACTTGAAGTCAACCACAAGAAAAAATTTGGAAAGACCACAAATACATGGAGGCTAAAACAGCGTACTGAAGAATGAATGTGTTAATCAGGAAATTAAAGGAATTTTAAAAATACTTGGAAGCAAATAAAAATGAAAACACAACAGTCCAGGGGCGCCTGGGTGGCTCAGTCGTTAGGCATCTGCCTTCCGCTCAGGTCATGATCCCAGGGTCCTGGGATCGAGCCCCGTGTCGGGCTCCCTGCTCCGCGGGAAGCCTGCTTCTCCCTCTCCCACTCCCCCTGATTGTGTTCCCTCTCTCGCTGTGTCTCTCTCTGTCAAATAAATAAATAAAATTAAAAAAAAAAAAAAGAAAACACAACAGTCCAAAACCTTTGGGACACAGCAAAGGCAGTCATAAGAGGGAAGTATCTAGCAGGATCCAGGAATACAGTCTCTCCTCAAGAAGCAAGGAACATCTCAAATGCACAACCTAACCTTACACCTCAAGGAACTGGAGAAAGAACAGCAAAAAAGTCTAAAACCAGAAGAAGCAGGGAAATAATAATGATAAGAGCAGGAATAAATGATATAGAAATAAAAAGAAAAACAGTAGAACAGATCAACAGAACTAGGAGCTGGTTCTTTGAAAGAATTAACAAAATTGATAAACCCCTAGCCAGACTTATCAAAAAGAAAAGAGAACCCAAATAAAATATGAATGAAAAAGGCAAGATCACAACCAACATCACAGAAATACAATTATAAGAGAATATTATGACCAATTATATACCAACAAACTGGGCAATCTGGAAGAAATGGATATATTCCTAGAAACACATAAACTACCAAAACCGAAACAGGAAGAAATAGAAAATCTGAACAGAGCCATAACCAGCAAAGACATTGAAGCAGTAATCAAAAATCTCCCAACAAACAAGAGTCCAGTGCCAGGTGTCTTCCCAGGGGAATTCTACCAAACACTTAAAGGAGAATTAATACCTATTCTTTTGAAGCTGTTCCAAAAAATAGAAATGGAAGGAAAACTTCCAAACTCATCCTACAAGGCCAGCATTACCTGGATTCTAAAGCCAGATAAAGACCCCAGCAAAAAGGAGAATTATAAACCAATATCCCTGATGAACATGGATGCAAAAATCCTCAACAAGATACTAGCTAATCAAATCCAACAGTACATTAAAAGGATTATTCACCATGATCAAGTGGGATTTATTCCTGGGCTTCAGGGGTGGTTCAATATCTGCAAAAAAATCATATTAGTGCAAGAGATATAATAGATAAATACAAACTTTTAGGTAGTAATAAGAGTTATGAAAGATTGTAAAGCAGTGTAAGGTGCTCTTTTAGATGGGGTTGTCAGGAAGGGGCTCTCTGAAGACATCTGAAGAGAGATCTAAATGAATTGAGAAATTGGGCCACAGGAAGAGCAAAAGCCCTGAGGTCGATTCAACTTGGCTTATTTTAAAGAACAGCAGGAAAGGAGCGC
>NC_138377.1:58125611-58154975 GCF_054177405.1 Leptonychotes weddellii
AAAAAAAAAAAAATTTGACTGGCTTTCATCCCTAGTTCCTGAGAGGAGACTCTGAAGTTCTTGGAATTTCCCAAGTAATAGAATCTTTGTCATCTATAAGCCCCTTGGACCACACCTGAGTTTATGCTAACAAAAGGACTTATGATGGAAGCTGGCCATGCCAGAGAGACCAACCATGTGATTAGAGAGTTGGGGCTCTCAGCCAAGCCCAACCTCCTCCATGGAGGGGAGGTATACTGGAGATTGAGTTCAATCGCATGACTAATGATTTAATCAATCGTGCCTATGTAATGAAACCCCAGTATAAACTCTGAACACCAAAGCTCAGGAGACCTTCCTGGTTGGTGAACACATGCCATGCCAGCAGAGTGACACACCCTGATTCCATGGCAAAAGGGCATAAAAGCTCTGTTTTATATCCTTTATAATAAAACTGTAATTGTAAGTATATGCTTAAGTAAGTAAGCTCTTTCCCATTCTTGCTTTGGACTGTGCCCTTAATCCAGAATCTGTGCCAACTCCAGGTAGTTAGCATCAGAACTATATTGCAATATTGCAATACTCTTTATATGGTGTGATGAAAATGGCACTTTATCTCCATGGTCTTCCTCCCAAAACCATCACCCAGTCTAACTGTGAGAAAAACATCACAGAAATCCCAGTTGAGGGACATTCTATAAAACAGCTAATTAGGACGCCTTAAAATTACCAAAGTCATCAAAAACAAAGAAAATATGAGAAACTATCATAGCCAAGTACGGAGACATAATGATTAAATATAATGTTGTTAGGGGTGCCTGGTGGCTCAGTCGGTTAAGGGTCTGCGTTTGGCTCAGGTCATGATTTCAGGGTCCTGGGATCGAGCCCCACATCAGGCTCCCTGTTCATCGAGGAGCCTGCTTCTCCCTCTCCCTCTGCTGCTCCCCCTGCTTGTGCACGTGCTTGCGTGCTCTCTCTGTCAAATAAATTAAAATCTTTAAAATATATATAAATAAATAATAAAATATAAATATAATGTCATATCCTGGATAGGATCCTGGGACAGAAAAAGCATATTAGGTAAAACCTTAGGAATCCTGAATAAAGTATGGACTTTAAAAATAATTCATCAATACATGACGCCTGGTGGCTCAGTCAGTTAAGCATCCAACTCTTGGTTTCAGCTCAGATCATGATCTCAGAGTGGTGGAACTAAGCTCCACTTTGGGCTCCACACCCAGTGGGGAGTCTGCTTCTCTCCCTCTCTCTCTCCCTCTGCCCCTCTCTCTCTCTAAAATAAATAAATCTTTAAATAATAATAGTAATAATGTATCAATATTGGTTCATTAATTGTGCAAAAGTATAATGTACAAAGGTTAGATATTTGTAATAAGGAAAAGTGGGTGTGGAGTATATGAAAACACTGTACAATCTTTGCAACTTTTCCATAAATCTAAAACTATTCTAAAATTTAAAATTTATTTTAAAAAAGGAACATAGAAGAAAAATCAAAGTGGATATCTTATAACCTAGAAAACAATAATACATTAAATAAATCATTGGTTAGTGAAGTCCTATCAATTGACAAAGTCTAGTTGCTACCATAGGCATCCAAGAATCTTAAGTCAATTCAACAAATTTTAAATGTAATACTTATTGAGCTCCCCTTCCAATTAAAAAAAAAAAACCACCTAATTGAACACACTTACTTATCTGCTGCCACCAAAAAGGGGGTGGGGAGTAAAAATGTTGTAAACCCATAAGAACAAAGAAAATGTAAGAGAAGATAATAACAAGTTATGTCAACATCTTCTTAGAAGATAGGAAGCAGATGGAACAGCAGCAACTGACCCAGGAGAGCAGAGCATCTGCTCTTACTATTATTTTTTTTTTTACTTATTTATTTGTCAGAGAGAGAAAGCGCACAAGCAGGGGGGGAGCAGCAGGCAGGGGAGCAGCAGGCTCCCCGCTGAGCAAGGAGCCCAACCCGGGACTCAATCCTAGGACCCTGGGATCATGACCTGAGCAGAAGGCAGACACTTAACCAACTGAGCCACCCAGGCATCCCGAGCATCTACTCTTAAACACTAGCAGAGAAGCTTATTTTGCTGGCAGAGTCAAAGAGAGCTTAGGACTTTGCGGCACCAGGTATCATAAAAGGGAAGAGTTATGTATGGCACTGAAAATATCAGGATTTGTTGAAAGCCTGTACAGCAAGCTAAAGATCCCTAGGTTTACTTACTTACAACCCATGCAATTAGGGCATCACTCTTCATCCTCCACCATCCCCTTGTAGGATACTAGAACTAATCTTTCAAGAGAAAATCAACAATAGAGAGTCAGAAAAAAACAGACACAGTGAAGTGGGCCTGGGGCTGGAAACAGCAGTGATGCTCCAGAGCTAGTTTGTACCAGCTTACAAAAACTGATTGTTAAATATTCAGGAATTTTGCAAGGCAGTTGTTAAACACAGCCATTTTTTTAAGTTAATTTATATAAGCTTACAACTAAATAAGTTGTATCAAACAGATGTAATAGTTACTCAAAGCTCATAACTTCCTAATTATTTTTACTACATTTTACTATTATCTATGCTCTTGAAGTTATTTACATCTATTGTATCTGTATGGTAGAAATACTATATAATGCTGAGCTACTGTACATATTTTCCCAACTCTTAGTGATATCATGTTAGTAGCTTGAAATTGGACATAGTAAGAATATTTATACTTCAAATATTGGCAAGTGCTACAAATAAGGGCTTTTTTTTTTTTTCTTTCAGGGAGCTAGTTGCTAATATTTACCAGCAAATCACTGAGAAGGATTAAGTGAAAGTCTAGGTAGTGAACTGTGGGGCCCATAATCACTTTCACCAGCACCACCACCCCTCCTATGATGCTTACCAGTATGCATACCTTTTTTTTTTTAAGATTTTATTTATTTATTTGAGAGAGAGAGAATGAGAGACAGGGAGCATGAGAGGGAGGAGGGTCACAGGGAGAAGCAGACTCCCCACTGAGCCCGGAGCCCGATGCAGGACTCGATCCTGGGACTCCAGGATCATGACCTGAGCTGAAGGCAGTCACTTAACCAACTGAGCCACCAAGGCGCCCAAGTATGCATACCTTTTTGATGATCCTTCTTTGGAGAAATTAAAATCCTAAAAGAAAATATCTACAGATACTTCTGTTTTAGGGTATCTTTAAAAAAAATTTTTTTAAGCTTATTTACTGCCCAACCACCCTACAAGGGAGTACACACACATACGCATATAGCTTCCAATCAACTTTTTAGGACCTTTTGCAAATATAAAGAGACAACCTAGTAACATCCTACAATTGAGGAAAGCCTCCAACCCAAAAGACAACAAACAGAAAACAGTAACTCAAAAGAAATAGAGACAATGCAGGTAGCAGAAGAAAACTTTCAAAACAATAATTAACAGGCTAATATTTTCAAGAGAATGTTATATCCATGAAAACCAGCCAAGATAAATTTCTCAAGAACTCTCAGAGAAGAAGAGGTCTTGGAAAATAAAAATCTAATAGCTGATAATAACAATTCAGTAGAATGATTGAAACCTAAAATTGAGGAAATTTCCTGGAAAATAAGAAGAGTAAAGAAAGAGATGGAGAAAAAAGAGGGGGAGGAGAAGGGTAAAAAAATAATAATCCAGGAGCTCCAACTAATAAGAGTCCCAGAAAGAGAATAGAAAAGTTGAAGGGGGAAAACTTATCAATGAAGTATGTGTTCGTTAGAAATCATTTGGCTATAGCTGACAAACTAACCAAACAAAAAGTGGCTAAGTAATAAAAGTATTTATCTCATATAACATGAAGTCTGGAGGTAGGCTGTTTTGGATTTGGTGTTTTGACTCAATCAACTCTCCCATTTCTCAGTATTTTGGCATCTTGTCCTTAGGTTTGTCACCTTTCAATAAAAATGACTATCACAATTTTAAAGTGACAACATGCCCTTTCATAATCACATCCAAAGCAGGAAACCAGAGATAATACAATGAGTTTTTCCCATAAATCTGACTCATATCAAAAAATAAAACCATTCACTGGAGCTCTCCCTCCCTCCAGCAGACTTCTTTTATTTCATTGACCAGAAAAGCATTACATGGCTACCATTAGTTACAAGGTAAACTGGAAAAACAAGTACTGTATCTGGCAAATAAGAATGGGATTTCCACGACTGGCTTTAGCAATCATGGGCACATTGCTGCCTAAATAAAATAAGAACTCTGTTAATAAGGACTATAGGGAGAATGTTTATTGACCAGGCAGCTAAGAATGTCTTCTATAATAATATGGGGAAAATATCAAGACTGAAGGACACAGATCTTCAGAGTGAAAGAGTATATCAAAGGCCCACTGTAGTCAAAACATCAAATGACAAACACAAAGACACATCTCCTAAACACTTCTTAAAGCCACATCCAAAAGTAGGAAATTAGAATGATACTGCACTTCTCAACAGAAACACAGAAATTAGAATACAGCAGTGCCTTCTAAATTCTGAGAGAAAAGTCATTTTTAAGCAAGAATTTTATACCCAACCAAATTATCAAAGACTCTTTTAGATATTCAAAGCCTCTTAAAATTTACCTACCACATATCATTTCTTAGGAAGCCACTAGAGCACATGCTTCAGAGAAGCAAAAACCCAACAAGAAGCCTGAGATTATGGGGGCCATAGATGTGGTCTATACAGATGAGACTCCTAAGAGAGAGAGCAGGTGGTTGGTGGAACTGGAGGGACAAATAGGAGATACCTGGCACAGAGGTGAAGTGTAAAAGAGCTAAATCCTTATCTACCACAGTAAGTCAGTTTTTAAAACTGATGAATCAAAAGATTATAGTGGTGCCTGGGTGGCTCAGTCAGTTAAGCATCCGACTCTTGATTTGGGGCTCAGGTCATGATCTCAGGGTCCTGGGATTGAGGCCCACATTGGGTTCCATGCTCTCTGGGGAGTCTGCTTGAAGATTCTCTCTCTCCTTCTCCCTTTGCTCCTTCTGCTGCTCTCTCTCTCTCATAAATAAAACTTTTTTTTTAAAAAAGACTGTAGTATATGGATATTATTTAGCTTTACAAATGCAAATAATACAAGAAACAGCTGGTAATTAACATTCCTGAAGTAGGTAGCATGAGAAAAGTACAGAGAGAGGGAAGTTCAAAGAGTATTCAAAGAACAGTAGCCCAGTTTCTTTGTATCATAAAGAATCTGTAAAGGAAAGTGGGAGATAAAACTGAAGCAACAGATTGGGGTCATATTGTGGCAGTTCCAAATGCCAGGCTGAGGATTCTGTATTTAAACAGTGCTGAGCCTCAAGTAAGGAAATGACATAATGAGAGCTGAACTCCAAGTAAGATTGATCTGGCAGTGATATGTAAGATTAATTAGGGTAACAAAAACCTAGAGAACATGAGACTTAGTAAATTTCTCTTTCATAGTCCCAGTCAGAGTTTTCAAGTATCTAACTTATAATGGTGGCAAGGAGAACAGAAAGTATAACATTAACCTAAAAGATATTTGGAAACAATATTGAAAGGACTTGTCTACTAAATGGATATAGGAAGGCAATAGGGAAAAGTCAAAAATGACCACAAGGATTTGAGTCTGAATAAACTAGAAAATTGTAGTGCTATGAACACTAGTAAGGGCATTAGTCCAGGAAAGGAGCAAATTTGGCATAAAGATTCATTCAACAAATATCCACTGAATATTCGCCTCATGCCTGGCACTTTTGTAGGTAGTGGGAATAGAGCAGTGAACAAAACATACAAAAACCCTTGCCTTTGTGGAGCTTATATTCTGATGGAGGAGGACAGTAGGTAAAACAAATAAATGCTATGAAGGCTAGGTGTCCTATGAAGAAATCCAAAGCAGAAATGTCAGACTAGGGGGGGTGTCTGGGTGGCTCAGTCGTTAAGCGTCTGCCTTCGGCTCAGGTCATTATCCAGGGGTCCTGGGATGGAGCCCCTCATCGAGCTCCCTGCTCAGTGGGAAGCCTGCTTCTCCCTCTCCCACTCCCCCTGCTTGTGTTCCCTCTCTCACTGTATCTCTCTGTGTCAAATAAATAAATAAAATCTTAAAAAAAAAAAAGAAAGAAAGAAAAAGAAAAGAAATGTCAGAATAGGAATTTGAGATGATTAATTTGCATTTAGAAATTAGTCTGAGATGGATCTGAGATATCCAGATGGAGGTGTCCAGATGACTGGAACTTAAGAGAAGGTAGAGCTAGAGATATGAAATAGAGATTTCAGAGTTAGAGACAGGAGAGCCAGACATGTTGTTGAAGGAGTCAGCTTATTGTTCACAGTGTGATATCTCTGGTATAACCTCCAGTTTTTCAGGTCAAAGAAATTCTATTTTGTCAGTGTATCCAGAGATGACTGGGTTTGGGACAACTAACTCATGCTAAAAGTAAGTACACACTGATATAAAGCCAGAATTTTAATTTTAAAATGAAAAACATAGACTACCAACTCAAACAGTAGAGCTCACATAATTTAGTTAATACCTGTAGACCAGTCTATGTAGGGTAGGTAGAATATCTGACTCCTTCTTACCACAGAATCAGAGCTAGGAGAATGAGCTGAACAATGTCAATGTACAGTTACTAGCCTCATGCATTCATTAAGCCACAGAGAGACTTTTGCCAAGAGACAGTAATGCTTCTGCCTGGTGACCTATCAACTGTCTTCCAGACAGTGTAGAAACATGATACCAAAGTTTTACCCATTGACTCTTTCTTCTGGCTCCTTACAGACCCTTCCCTCCATTCATTTTAATTACAATAATATATATATATATAGTTCTTTTGGAACTGAGCCATAGTTAGATAGTATTGTTATGATTTATGGAATTTTGAGGTTTGATGAAAATTGGAATAACAATAGCTTCATCTCTTAAAGTATCTGTAGCCATCAAGGAACTTTTCCAGAGTTCATGGGTGGATGCTATATGTCATAATATCCCAAGAGAGCTCAAAAAACACTCAGGACAAACATCTTCATCTACTGTAAGGTTCTTCCCACTCCCATACCCCACTCACTGTGGCATGAAACTTAGTATGGTATAAGAGAGGCAGAACTGAGAGGTGGCTGAAAATCTGTTGATGTTGAAGATGTGCTACTCTTTATTTATTTTTTTTAGTATGTATTATGTGCCAGGCACTTTGCTAAATGCTAGGGATACTATAGAGAGTTCCTCATGGGGTTTATTGAGGTAGGAAATATAAACCATCGTCAAAGTTAATTCCTGTGAATCTGTCTTAGATATTTACATCACATTCCTGGCCCCTATAGTGCCAGGACTCATCATGATAATGATAAAAGTTTTCTGAGATTTTGCAGGCCAGGTTTATCTCTCCTGCTACCCTAATGAGTCCATGGATACTGAGGGGGAATGAGTATCTGATCCCGATAACAGCTACTAACTACAGGGAATATATGCAGAAAGAAATCAAGTGAAATCATGAGCTTGTATAGGCAAAAAAAGAGAGCCAAGAACACAATGATGAAATATGTCTACACCTAGGGGGCAAACAAGAAGAAATGGAGCCAGCAAAGGAAATGGGAATAGTTTGAGAAGTAGAAAAAGCAGTTTGATACTATGCCAGAGAAGTAAGGAAGAATGGAGGAAAGGATCAGCAGTAGACACAGATGAGTTATTGGGTTTAGAGACAAGAAGTCATTTGCCATCTCTAAGAGGGCAATTTCAGTGAGGTGATAGAGTTTGAAGCCAGAGGACAGAATGATAATGAGTGAGTATGTGGTAGAGACATAGCAACAATATCAGTGCTTTTCTAAATTTTCAAAAAGGAGAAATGAAACACTCAAATGGATACAATAATGTATGCTTCTTAAAATGAGTAAATAGGGGTGCCTGGGTGGCTCAGTCATTAAGCGTCTGCCTTCGGCTCAGGTCATGATCCCAGGGTCCTGGGATCGAGTCCCGCATCGGGCTCCCTGCTCGGTGGGAAGCCTGCTTCTCCCTCTCCCGCTCCCCCTGCTTGTGTTCCCTCTCTCGCAGTGCCTCTCTCTGTCAAATAAATAAATAAAATCTTTAAATAAATAAATAAATAAATAAATAAATAAATAAATAAATAAATAAATGAGTAAATAAATGAAAAGGTAGGGGAAAGAAATTTTAAGTATTTTTTGCTTTGAATTCCAGTGCCAAATTCAAGAACTTAGATGGATTTTTCCTTTAATTAAAATGCAGTGTAGTTATTATCTTGCTAGGAAATCATAATGTATGTCCACAATTTGCATGAGACCCTGCTTCTGATTACACAACAGTCCTACAAAATAAGAAAGTATAATTTCTAATTTTATACAGATGAATAAATATTTCCTTTGAATGTGTAAAAGGGAACGTATCAAGGGGCGCCTGGGTGGCTCAGTTGGTTAAGCGACTGCCTTCGGCTCAGGTCATGATCCTGGAGTCCCGGGATCGAGTCCCGCATCGGGCTCCCTGCTCAGCGGGGAGTCTGCTTCTCCCTCTGACCCTCCCCCCTCTCATGCTCTCTCTATCTCATTCTCTCTCTCGCAAATAAATAAAATCTTAAAAAAAAAAAAATTTTAAAAGGGAACGTATCAAGATTCAAATCTTCAGTCAGGTTTCCAACAGTCTTTGCATGCTAAAATGTCATTGATTTCTGTGTAAAATGAAATTGTCTTTTCTATAAATGTATTATTCTCTGATTCCAAATCAATTAAAGATACCCTGCTATATCCACAGGAGACTCCCTAACAAGTCAATGCTAATTCCAAAAAATGTTTTAGCATTTTAAAATTTTATTCACTAATTTTATTCACTGGATTGATTCATATTGAACAGGACTGGCATCCAAAAAGAGTACATTACTTGAAATTATTAAAATATATACCTACTACTAATTATGAGTGAAAAAATACCTTATATAAAAGCTATTACATGATTAATAATAATACAGTGACTAGAACCAGTTTCCAATCTCAATGAGGAAGAAATATAACTTTGATTTTCTACAACTTAACTACATTTCTATTTCAAATCCTAATTCTATCTATATGGAGCCATAGTCAGGCTTTATTCTTGGATGCCTCAAATAGTCATGAGTTTTACTCTCTCCTTAAGGTGTTGTCCAAAGGGCAGGGCACAAGACCTTCAATGTCAGACCCACCAACATCTATTTTTCCATTGCTTCCTTGCTATCTCTTCTCTTTCAAGGCACCCCTAATAAAGGGCATCCATGAAAAACCAACGACTAACATTATACTGAATAGTGAAAGACAGAATGCTTTTTCCCTAAGATCCGGAGCAAGATAAAGATGTCTCCTTTAGCCACTTCTGTTCAACATTGTCCTGGAATTTCTAGCCAGGGCAAGTAGCCAAGAAAATGAAATAAAAATCATCTAGATTGGAAAGGAAAAAGTAAACCTATCTCTATTTGCAGATGATGTGACCTCATATACAGAAAATCTTGATTAATCTATTGAAAACTATTAGAATAAAACAACTCATAAGATTGCAGGATACAAAAATCAATTATATTTCTCTACACTAGCAATAAACAACCCAAATTGAAACTAATGATGTATTGTATGGTGACTAACAAAACATAATAAAATAAGATTAAATTTAAAAAATAAAATAAATAAATAAATTCCATTTTCAATAGCATGAAGAAGAGTGAAATATTTAGAAATAAATGCAATTAAAGAAGATAAGATTTATACTCTGAAAACTACAAAACATTGTTCAAACAAATTAAAGATCTAACTAAATGGAAAGACATCCCATGTTCATACATCATAAGACTTATTATTAAGACAGCAATACTCCTCAAATTGATCCACAGACTCAATGCAATTCTGGCCAAAATCCTAGCTGGTCCTTTGCAGAAATTGACACACTGGTCCTAAAATTCACATGGAAATACAAGGGACTCTGAACAATTTCTATTCCACAGACGAATGAGCTATCAAATGGTTACGTATCTTGCCAGAAAACACAAAGTTAAGTAAAGCATGAACCCCTATTTTACAGACAACAAAGGAAACTGAGACAGGCAATAAGCCATTTGCCTGAGAACAAGCAACAGCGGAGAGAACCTGGCAGAATGGGACTCCAACCAGGATAGTCTAACTCCCAAATTGTTGCTAAGAAACTACTGCACTGTATGTTAAAGACTGTAACATAAAAAGTAACATGTAAAGTGAGTGTAGTTCATGCAAGGCCATTTCGCCCAGTTAGACAATGGCTTTCCAAATAAGATTTTCAAAAATTCATATTGATTTTCGTAAAATGACTTCAAGAGAATGTCTTGATTTTTCTAGATACCATTTAAGACTCAAACTTCTGTCTCAGAGTTCTGCTGTTCTGAGCCATTTATTTGTAACACAGTTTACCAGATTTGTTTCTAATAGTGGGTACACATCTGTGCACCAGTTAGGTTTATTGAATTTAAAGATGAAAACTCTGCCTGATCTGGCACCATTGTAATTTTAACTCTCTCAACCAAGTGGTCAAGTCAAAAGGATGGTGAAGTCTATTAAGGAAAACCTGAATCAGATGACAATTGTGTGTCAGAAAAGATGAACCAATTTAACTAACCAGATTTCTCATCCCTCACCAAACCACTCTGGACTCCAATAATAGGAGACTGTCCTATCTAATTATCAGTGGTACTCTGACTTCCATTCCACCTGCTGATGTCCTGCCAGAGCCTCCTTCCCCCAGAGCCTTCTCATCAGAGTTGAATGGTATTAAAGCTATTTGTTTTTGTTTTCTTCCTATTGTGGACTAAATTGTGTCTCCCCAAAATTCATATGTTGAAGCCTTAAACCCTAGTACCTTAGGATGTGACTGTATCTGAAGATAGGACCTTTAAAAAGGTGATTAAGGGGGCGCCTGGGTGGCTCAGTCGTTAAGCGCCTGCCTTCAGCTCAGGTTATGATCCCAGGGTCCTGGGATCGAGCCCCGCATCGGGCTCCCTGCTTGGTGGGAAGCCTGCTTCTCCCTCTCACACTCCCCCTGCTTGTGTTCCCTCTCTCGCTGTATCTCTCTCTGTCAAATAAATAAATAAAATCTTTAAAAAAAAAAAAGGTGATTAAGTTAAAATGAGATCTTTAGGGTAGGCCCTAATCCAATCTGACTGGTATCCTTATAAGAAGAAGAAATTAGGACACACAGAGACACCAGTAATGTGTACGCACAGAAGAAAAACCATATTAAGGATAAGGGAGAAGTCTACCATCTACAAGGCAAGGACAGAAGCCTCAGAGGAAACCAAACCCATTAAGACCTTGGTAGACTCTTAGCCTGCTGAACTGTGAGAAAAAAAATTATTTTGTTTAAGCCACCCAGTCTGTGGTATTTTGTTATGGCACCTAACACACTAATAAACTTCCCTTGTTTATATGAGCCTCTCCAAAGAAGAGTCCTTGACATATTCACCTTTGTACCTTTTATAAAGCCTTGAGCATTAAAGGCATGTTTTCAATGTTTATCTTGTTGTTATCATTGTTTCAAGACTCATTTCAAATATATTTGACCAGATGTAGGTGATAAGACCCTACAAGACCAAAAAACAACAGCAACATATTCAATTCAAAAATGTTATGTAACATCTGCCATGTGCCAGGTGCTTGACATACAAAGAGGAAGAAGACTATCCCTAACCTCAAGGTATTTATTTCCAGTCATCTATAAAGGCATGTAAACCAAAAACTGCTATATTGCTGGATTAATTCCAATGATGGGGTTGGGGAGTGGGAAAATCATACCTTAGCAGATATTTGAAGGCCACTTTGTTCATAACTGTCTTCACTCATTTGTTTCATGACAGAAGCATGTATCTTATCATCTCTAAATGTAAGATGGGTCAGGGGGAGCACACCAGCCTGTTCTGCTGTAGATCTTCCCACTCTAGGTTGACTTTACAACAAAACACCAAACAGTCCCTCTAGAACCATCTGGTAACAACTGTGTGGACCATATCTCATGAGGATAAGAATAATTCTTTTTGGCCACCACAACCATTCAAGTGGAGTCACCTACTGTCTCTACATCCACCCTTATAACATAGAGGCAAGCTCAATTAAAAAAAGACAACCACCTTGCTGCTTCAACATTTTGTTAGCCCAGCATGAGGGGATATTATCAATGCCAGAGAACTCTGAGCTTGCTTTTATTCTTTCCCAGTTTCAGCATGTGTGTGTTGCAGTGATTTGGTGAAAGAATAGTTAGGTCGAAGTAGTTATTGTCCCAACAGAGAACCATTATTGAAGACTTCAGTTTTGCTGCTCCCTAAATAGCACATTTTAGTCATCTATAAAATGAGAGAGTTGAACAAAATCATCTTAACGGTCCCTTTCTGTTTTCAAATTCTATGATTCTGTAATCAATAGCCTGACTTTTTAAAATGTGAACAAGCCTCAAAAAACTTTTAAGATAAGCTTCTAGCTTGTTTATGCACATTTACAATTGATTCATTCAGGATTATATTACATAACAGTAGTAGTTACACATGTTCCTAAAAATGAATTCATTCTTGAAATTCATTTTATTTCTACTGCCTTTTGAATATTTTTGACATTGCATGTTAAAGTTCCTTAGGGTATAGTCTAATAAAATATACTACATTAGTCTCAATATCTAAATATGTCATTGAGAAAAAAATGTATTTTTATTGATTCCCAAAGTTATGCTTCCATATAAAAATACTCAATTTTAAGAGGAAAATTTCCTTGGGGAAAAAAAAGAGTTTTGGCCTCTACTATAAAATAATTCATTTTGAAAACTAATAATAGAGGGGTTTTTTTAATGTTAAAGCTTCCTTTCTTTAATGAGAATTACTATGCAGTGTTCATTTCATTTATAATAAAAGATCAGCTGAATTTCTTAATGCCAAATGAATTTCTCCTAATGCTTTCAACTCTCACTAAAACTCAGGCCCTTATATCTGAGTGGAAATCTCACTAATTTCAGAAAAAAATTTATATATAATTCAGATGAACCGTATGGATTTCAAAATGGAAATCAGGGTGTATGGTTTACATTCATGGATCTCCTCTGTGCAATCAGACATTAATGTGTTCCATAATTCCTTCCTTTTTCCTTCTAACCCTCACTGTCCTCTCTTCCAGCTATCTTTTTTCTTCTCCTTCCTTTCACAGATCCTTATTAAATAAATAAAAAATTTAAAAAGCTGTGATCCATATAGTTCTATCCTAGATGGTGTTATCAAAAGAACACAGTTGGGGCTCCTGGGTGGCTCAGTTGGTTGAGCGACTGCCTTCAGCTCAGGTCATGATCCCAGGGTCCTGGGATCGAGTCCCGCATCGGGCTCCCTGCTCTGCGGGGAGCCTGCTTCTCCCTCTCCCACTCCCACTGCTTGTGTTCCCTCTCTCGCTGTGTCTCTCTCTGTCAAATAAATAAATAAAATCTTTAAAAAAAAAAAAAAAGAACACAATCCAAGAACAAAAAGGACTTTTTAAAAAATTGCAAATACCAAGAAGAGAACACACAATTCACAATTCACTTCTTAAAATCCCCTGTATTCTCTCTCATTCATTGTCCTCACACAAAACAGGTAGTCCTTTGCTGTTTTTGTACATGCCCCCAGAAAACTTTTCACCCAATCCTAGTGCTCTGGTTCTTCCTTCACACCTTTTTTGGTCCCATTTCTAATTTTTAAAAATCAAAAAAACCAGGACAGAGAAAAGGCTGGTAGTTCATATATCAGTAATTTGTGTTCGATTACCCTTTCCAAGTGCTTTATAGGGTATATGAAGAAGCACAGACCCTACCTTTAAAATCCTATAATCAATGGAGGATATTCAACATTTACTGGACATCTAAATATATCAAATGCTATTTGCCAAGCACCCTGGATATAAAGATTAATAAGCAAGAGTCTCTGCCTTAAGGAAGTTGACAGCCCAATGTGCAGGTGGCCACATGGACAGACAAATAGAATGCATTGTGATAAATGCTAAAGTAAACTTTACACAGAAGGTGCTATGGAAGCATGACAGAACTTCTTTAAAAATGACTCACTATCCAGTACTCTTGGTTAATGATATTACCTTTCTCTTTTTTACAGAAACTCCAATCTTGAATTGAAAACAATTCATCATTATTTTGTCACTCTCTCTGCCTCTCTGCCTAACTTGTCCCCAGAGTTTTGCAGCTTCATATCTATTTCTGGTAATATCCTCCCAATGCGGTAAGCTGGGGTGGTGATGGTGAGAGAGAAGGGAAAAAAACAAACAACAACAACAAAAAAAAACCTGGCCCCTATCTCCCAAAGGAAAGAAAATTTGAAGCTGTCAGAAATGTGATAGAGTTGTCGGAAGCACATGGATTCAGGGGCACCTGGGTGGCTCAGTTGGTTAAGCATCTGCCTTCTGCTCAGGTCTTAATCCCAGGCTCCTGGAATCGAGCCCCACGTTAGGCTCCTTGCTCAGTGGGGAACCTGCTTCTCCCTCTCCCTCTACTGCTCCCCTTGCTTGTGTTCTGTTGCTCTCTCTGTCAAATAAATAAAATCTTTAAAAAAAAAAAAAAGTACATGGATTCAGCATTTTGAACTATGAAATATATAATCTAGGTTTTTGTTTTTTGGATTTTTTCTTCAATAGCAGTATGATCATCACAAAAATTTCATGAAGATTAAAAAAAACAAAAGCCTACCACTATGTCCAAGTAATCTGTGCCTTCCCTAACATTTTTAGTCACATCCTTCCAATGCTCTTGTCATCATATTTGATTCCTGTAACGTCTTCCTAAGTGGGCTCTCCTCCAGTTTCTCCCAATTCAAATGTATCTAATCTACTTCTGGATTATCCTAAATAATGTTCATGTTACTCCCTTTTAAAAACTGCAATAGTAAACCAATGTCTATAGGATAAAGCTCAAACTCTTTAGCTTCACATAAAGATTCTTGAAATTTGGGCCCCCCAAATTATCTTTGCAACCTTATTTCTTTTTACCCCTAACTCAACTATATGCTCCAATCAACTCAAATGCTCAGTCTCTTCAAGAAACACCTACTGATTTATCTGCCTAGCAACCCTTTTTCTGAGAACTGTTCCTCCTTTTTTCTAACAACATTCTAGCTGCTATACATGGCCAATATAACTCCGCAGACTCCTGGGCATTGATGGAAGCAGATAGAACCTGAGAAAGATCTCTCTACCTTGTCCTTACAGAGTAACCCTGATTACCACTGGTGATTGATCCAAGGGAGACACCTGACCCAAGCTGATCCAATGAGGAATTTTAAATGGAAACTGAGATAGTCTAGACTCAGTCTAGCTGTCATTTTCTGCCACATAGACCAGTAAGAAGAAAGAGCTGATCTGCAGTAAGAAATGATGCAGATATGTAGAGGAGAGCAAAGACAAGAGATAAAAAGGACTTTAGTTTTCATCTATTCTATTCATCTGACCCAGGTGCATTCTGCCGTTGGGGCCCAAGAGACACCGCTGCAGTCATAATAACAAGTTACCTCCTTTGCTTAGGTTATTTTTTTTATTTTTTTAAAGATTTTATTTATTTATTTGACACAGAGAGAGAGCACAAGCAGGTAGAGCAGTAGGCAGAGGTTAGAAGGAGAAGCAGGCTCCCCACTGAGCAGAGAGCCAGAAATGGGGCTCGATCACAGGACCCTGGGATCATGACCTGAGCCAAAGGCAGACACTTAACCAACTGAGCCATCCAGGTGTCCCTGCTTAGGTTATTTTAAATGAATTCTGTTACTTGCATCCCAAAAGAGTTGTAATTAATCTAATGATGTTTGCCTTTTAGAGAGTTCACTCTGTGCACAATGCGGAAGGAAGATGGGCTAATAAGGGAAAAGAACAGAGGCAATGAGACCAGACAGGAGGCTACTGGAAGAATCCAGGAACAGAATTTAGTGATGAATGGATGTGGGAGGTGAGCAAATGTGATGAGAACTGTGGATGACCTAAAGATGGATGAATGGGTGGAGAGTGGGAAAATACTAAAGAATTTGTTGTATGGTCATGAATTCTGCTATACGTGAGATAATTCTCGTGGAAGCAACTAGGACAATGCCTAGGCCATAGTAGACATTCCATACATGTAAGTGTCCTAGGTTCCACGTCCCACCCCCCACTCCATTTATGTTTGTCTCCCTTATTAGGCTGTATGTAAGCTCTTATAGGGCACAGATTATACACTACTCCATTGCCCTCACAGTAACTACTCAGGTCCTGATATACTGTAAACATTCAGTAAACATTTGTTGATTTCATTTTATTTTTATGTAAGACAGCTTTGTTTTGATTGCTTACAATATATCTTGTCAAAGTGAACACTCAGAATATATTGTATAGACTTGCTTTTTTAGACAAAGAATCAAAAGAATGCTTTCCTCCTATAATCTTGTTTGATTTCGGAGTGGTCTTGAGAAAGTCTGAATTCCAATAAAGGGTCATTTTTTTTTTTGATGGGTAAGAAATAAGTAAAATCCAGACACAAAAAGAATAAATAAACAAGCTTTTCATTTATAAATATGTATAAATCTGAAAGTTCTCAGTAAACATCAATGCACAATACTTAAAAATAAATCTGAAAGCTGAATACAGAGCCTGATTCATAATATAAACACAAACTAATCAAAGCCAAGGATTTAGAATTTGAAACAGCTCCTGTTGTTGAATCTCAATCTCTATCTCACATATAACTATAAGGCTTTTTGGAAATTAAGTCTTTCCTAATTTCCATACAAAAGATTATTCTTATTATCTAATATCCATTATCTATATATAGATCTAATATAATAATTATATGGAATATATAATCATATAATAAATGTATACATAAATTCTAATGTGTATTATTATATAGAGACAAAGAGTACAAATGTGGCAAACATTTAAATTAAAGATTTAAAAACTCATCTTAACAAATTCCATTGCTGTAGATATACACAATCAATCCAAGAAAGTCATGACTGGATAGCTTTTATTAGCCTTAACTGAAGAGGAGAGATGAGCCCATGCATGGCTGCTATGTGTGGCCAATATACGTCTGCAGACTCCTGGACATTGATGGAAGCAGATACAACCTGGGAAAGAACTCTCTAATGCGGGAAATGTAGGCCAGCCAATGTAAAATGTGATCGGAGAGGCCACCTATCATAGTACCCCAAATTCCAACAGTGGGGCATTCTTTTGAGTTAAGGAGACTTCTCTGGGAGACTTCTGTTACAATGCATGTATTCAGGAAAACTGATAACACATTAACCTGCTGATACCTATAAACACATTTTCTTTTTTTTTTTTTTTTAAAGATTTTATTTATTTATTTGACAGAGAGAGACACAGCGAGAGAGGGAACACAAGCAGGGGGAGTGGGAGAGGGAAAAGCAGGCTCTCCGCTGAGCAGGGAGCCCGATGCGGGGCTCGATCCCAGGACCCTGGGATCATGACCTGAGCCGAAGGCAGACGCTTAACGACTGAGCCACCCAGGCGCCCCTCTCTAAACACATTTTCATGCTTAGTTTTTTAAGCAGCTCCCTATCACATAACAGAGAACCATGGTTTGGCCCTTTTGGCCCTACCTACCTTCCCAACCTCATTACTTGCCACTCTCCTCTTCCCAGCAGACCCCCACCCCCATGACTAGTGCCTTCTCAGTGCTTCAGGTTTCAAATTAAATGAGATCTCTCATAAAAGCCTTCCCTCACCACTCCAACCTAAGTAGAGTCCTACTCAGTCAGAGCTTCCTTCAGAGCACTACTAACAATATGTTATTCTTTTTATCTTTTTTCATTTACTTGTTTATCTGTCCCTCCCTAGGGGCTTATGGTCAAGGACCTTGAATACATTATCCTCCATTATAATCCTAGCCCTTACACAGTATCAAGCACATAGTAAAGTCTTGCTAAATATGTAAGAGAGTGAATAAATGATAAAATAATGTAACATTTCTAGAGGTTGATTTGTCTATAAATATCAAGACCTTAAAATGTTGACACAGATTGATCAAATAATTCTTTTTTTAGAGGGGGGAGGGGCAAAGGGAGTGGGAGATGGAAGAAAGAGAGGGAGAATCTTAAGCAGGCTTCACACCCAGTGCTCACCTCAGAGCCCAAACCTGAAATCATGACCTGAAATCAAGAGTGAGAAACTTAACCAACTGAGCCACCCAGGTGCCCCAATCAAATAATTCTTCTTCTAATTTACCTTAAGGAAATAATTGGAAATGTTCAGATTTATGACAGAATTTTCATCACAGACTTGTCTATAAAAGGAAAAAACTGGATCTGAATGCCTCGAAATTAGAAAAAGATTAAATCAGTGACATTTTAGAAGAATACTTAATACCATGATAAAATGCTCATGATATAATGTTAAATGAAAAAAGTAGGATAAAAGAGTTTATAAAGTATGATCACAATTTTGCAAAAAGGAAAAGAGTATATATGTATAGAAAAAAATTGTTATATGTGTCAATGTACCAAAGTGTTGATGGTGCTTATCTATAGGTGACAGATATGTGATTTTTTATTATTAATGATATTCCTTATTTTTAAAAATTCTCCACATGACTATGTATAACTTTTATGAATGGATAAGAGGAATACATTTCAAATCTAAATAAACAGCTAATGTGAGAAAAGCATTCTGCTAATTACTGAATGGATGATCAACACTTTCCCATTTTCCAGCAGTTTGTAATTTCTGACATAAGTAAACTTTTTCTCCTAACCCAGATGGGAGCTGGAAATAGGAGCCATTAGCAAGTCGGGAAGAGAATGAATGAAGACGTAAGAATGATAAGATGGAGTGAGGCAACTGGGGCACTACAAAGGAGGAGAAGGGAAACAAGTAGGGAGATGAGAGTATTCCAAAGATAAACTTCAACTGCTTTCATCCTTTCAACAAATACTTTCTGAGTGTCTACTGAGCCAGGTATTTTGCTGGGCCACAGATTAATAAAACACAGTTGCAGCCTGCCCTGAAATTGCAGTGGGGCGGGCAGGTATGAAAATCAATTACATTAGAGCTCAACTACATGATTATGAACAAGATGTTCTGGAGTATAGACAAGGGGCACCTAACTCGTGCTGGAATGGGAGTGGTGAGGCAGCGCTTAGAACATAAACTCATGCTAACTTCCAAAGGACAAAATACAGAATTCCAGGCACGTGAGACAAAACATACAAAGGTATAAAAGCATGAAATCAGGGGCACCTGGGTGGCTCAGTCGTTAAGCGTCTGCCTTCGGCTCAGGTCATGATCCCAGGGTCCTGGGATCGAGCCCCACATCGGGCTCCCTGCTCCGCGGGAAGCCTGCTTCTCCCTCTCCCACTCCCCCTGCTTGTGTTCCCTCTCTCGCTGTCTCTCTCTGTCAAATAAATAAATAAAAATCTTTAAAAAAAAAAAAGCATGAAATCACATGGCTATCAGGACGCTTTACGCCGCATGCAGCCCTAACCAGGACCCTGGGTATGTGCTGGAAGTTAAATGTCATTGCTATGGGCTCTGTATAAAATACAGTGGCCGAAATGGCAAGTTTGCAGACTTCCCTGAACAAGTCTTTCCTAAGCAATTCCTGATAGAATTAATATTTATGGACAGACCAGTATGTCTCAGATATTTTTACCTGTTATTTTTTTAATACTCTAAAAAGCTCCTTCTCAGCGCAGATAGCGTACTAGAATACACGACTGCAGGTGGCGGGTGGTCTGGAGCCACCAGACACAGCAGCAGATCTGAAGGGCACAGAAAAGATTCCCTCATCTGTATCGCCAGCCCTTTCTCTGGGAGGAAGAGGGGAATCAAGCTGACTTAATATATTGGGTACATGGTACCATCAATATATCACATATTTTTATGTCTCAATTGTCCCTCTTCTGCAGGCTGTTTAAATTCAGTTGGGTGGGGTAGGGAAGGATGGGTGTATGATATAGGTGAAGGGGATGAAGGGTACCCTTGTGATGAGCACAGAGAAATGTATAGAATTGCTGAACCATTATTTGTACACCTAAAACTCATATAACACCGTATGTTAATTATACTTGAATAAATAAATAATAAATTCAGTTTGGTGGGGTTATGTGAGCAAAGCTATACACAGTGATGACTTATTTTCTCACCCCTCTGCCTCATGCAATATCCCAGAGCTACCTTTACATCAAAGCCTGGGAATAAAGAATTAGAGAATCTGCAGCCACTGCCTCTGCTGTCCAAAATCATCAGTCCCATGTGGACCATAACAATCTGTGACATGACTGCCATAGACACCAACTGAATGAATATTTAGTAAATTTAAAAAGGAATAAAATATTTATAGTTTACCAAAAGATCCTCCAGGCTACTTGAAAGAAAAAAAAAAATTTGCTTTCCTTTTATGCCTTAATCTAAAGCTTAAATCATGAGTGCACTTTTAAGTCTCATTTTCAATAATTCAGAGTTTGGGGGAACAACCCATAATGCCAGGATGCCAGAAGCATTCTTACAAAGTAACAAAATAAATTCGGTTAGCTTCCAAAAGGGAAATCTGCTATATTTTTTAACTATTCATACTTAATATTACATGACTGGGGGCACCTGGGTGGCTTAGTTGGTTAAGCATCTGCCTCCGGCTCAGGTCGTGATCCCAGAGTCCTGGGATTGAGCCCCGAGTCAGGCTCTCTGCTTGGCGGGAAGTCTGCTTCTCTCCCTCCCTCTGCCTGCCACTCCCCCTGCTTGTGCTCTCTCTCTCTCTTTTGCCAAATAAATAAATAAAATCTTAAAAAGAAAAAAGAAAGGGAAAGAGATTTATTATAAGGAATTGGCGGGGTGTGCGAGTGGCTCAGTTGGTTAAGTGTCTGCCTTCGACTTAGGTCATGATCTCAGGATCCTGAGATCAAACCCCAATTCCAGCTCCCTGCTAAGTGGGGAATCTGCTTCTCCCTCTCCCTCTGCCCCTCCTCTCTGCTTGTGTGCATTCTCTCCCTCTTTCTCTCTCTCAAATAAATAAAACCTAAAAAAAAAATAATAAAGAATTGGCTTTTGATGTAAGAGGCTGTCAAATCCAAAATCTGCAGGGCTGATGTCCCAGTTCAAATACGAAAGCCATCAGTCAGAACTCTCACTTACTTGAGGTAGGGTCAGCCTTTTGTTCTAGTCATGTCTTCAACTGACTGGATGAGACCCACCCACATTATGGAGAGAAATCTGCTTTACTCAGTCTACTGATTTAACTGTTAAATCAGTTAAATCTCCTCCAAAAACACCTCACAGAAACACCCAGAATTCTTGACCAAATATCTGGGCACCCCATGGCCTAATCAAGTTGACACATAAAATTAATTACCACATTTATAGTCTAAACCAAGAATATTTCACATGTTGGACTAGATTTATGTCTTTTTAGATTATCTGTCCTTTTCTCTGTTTTGTTTGTATGCTTATAAATTTTGCATTTGCTCAGCAGGACTTTACCTCCATGCCTTTGTTCATGCTGCTCCATGCACATAGAATGTTTTTCCTGTAATTGCCACATTTCTAAATCCTAAATATTTTCAGGCCCTGCTCAAATACCCCATCTTTCAGAAAGCCTTCTCTGAGTCCTCCTGTCTGACAGACACGTCAGACTAGGAGTAACTCTTCCTTCCCAATACCCATAGTGCCTGACTCTCCTTCTCTAATGGCATGTCCCACATCTACCTTGTTTTACAGATTTTTATGAATAGGTTTTTTAACTATAGATTTCTTGAGAAAAGAATTCATGTCCAAGTCAGTCTTGAATCTCCTGAGTATCTTACATTGAGTAGATGTTCAACATATATTTGTTAAATTAATAGATTTTATATCTTTTCCATATAACTAAGGAGTCAGTAATTTCTTGGATAACAAATAATTCAAGATATTTTCCTTTTTTTTTAAAAGATTTTATTTATTTATTCATGAGAGACAGACAGAGAGAGAGGCAGAGGGAGAAGCAGGTTCCCCGCTGAGCAGGGAGCCCGATACGGGACTCAATCCCAGGACCCTGGGATCATGACCTGAGCCAAAGGCAGACGCTTAACTGACTGAGCCACCCAGGCGTCCTCAAAGATATTTTCTAATGAAGAGTTTAAGAAATTGTCTCTTGATAAATCCATGTATTGAATAGTTTGAGATAACCACACCTTTAGCTGATTAGATTTTCAGCACTTTATAACAACTATGTTCTACATATTTAATATAATTTTAAGTATTAATTGTCAAATTCACTTAATGTAAAGTACAGGGAAATTGTTTTGGTTATAATAGTATTTTTCCTTTACTGCCACTTTTCCCACCAGTGAAGCCTAAAGCAGCTAATCCTCTTATCATATTCATCCTTAGATATGTTTATTTATTGCACTTATTCTTGGGTTAAGGTACACATTGAACAAAACTATAATTTAGCTATCAACCACAGAATATGTTGTTCCTCATGCTTTAAAGAAGCCACATCATCTTTCTGTTACATTATTTCTATAGGATCCCATAGAATTGACAGATCTCCAACAGCCAACAGTATCTGTTAATGCCTTCCTTGAATCCTTATTCACTACAATTAATACATTTTGCCGCTGGCATGTAACCCAATCTCTCAGATTTGTCAAAATTTTCAAAGCTTTTCTTGTTTCTCCCTCTAGTGGTCAATAAAATTCATTGACATGGAAACCCAGGTAAGGGTGATCTTAGATGTGGGTGAAAGATGGAAATGAACGTTCAATTTTGTTGTAAACAAATGTGAAGTGTATTCAAATCTATGTCTCATAATCTGAAAAGAGGTGTATTTGAGATATAATTTCTTTAGATCCACAGATACTCTCTATATTCTTTGAATAATACATATTTCTATTTCATAGTAATCATTTTTTAGACATTCTGTATAATTAATTTCCTATTCATAAAAATGTGATTTTCAACCAAATTATCTAATATATTTGAGTAATGAGCACATCACTAGATAATTTTAATTTTTTTTCCTTAATAGGATAATCCTTCTCCCTCTTCCCTTCCTTAACTTGCACTAGTATCTTCCCCATTTCAAATTCTAACTTCTTGTTTATAAAATGTTATGAAAAATTTGTTTAGTTAGAAGTAAATTTTAAAACTCATGATACTTTTGTGAAATAATGAGATGGTAGAATGTGAGTGAGATGAAGAGAGAATATATGTGTGTATAATAAATTCTGATTTCAGAGGTAGAATTATGGTCAAGTACTTCTGAAGAGAAAAACTTAATTTTTAAAATTTATTAGGAGTAATAAATAGTGAATCATCTTAAAAGGAACACTGTCAAACATAATGATATAAAAATTGGTCTGCTTTGCCAAGATTCACAAAACAGTACTCTTAAGAATTAGAAAGGCCATTTTATTAAAGATAGAGTGACTATACAATTTGTCATTCAAATCAGGACACTTTTGAGACTGAAAAGGACACTATTAATAAGATGAGACAACAGGCATAAACTGGCATCATCCCAGGCAAACTAGAATTAGGTCACTCTAATGATCTCCAATTTATTAAAAATACAAATTATTTGATTTATTAAAAACATAAGGCAAATTGTAGTAGTCCTTTTACTAAGAAGGTTATCATGAGTGAGTCGTGCAGCTTTATGTGCTGTACACTGAAGTTTTTTCTTCTAAGACCACTTAAGGACCAAGGATCCTAGGTCTATTCCAATCTTTTCATTGGGTAGCCAACTCCTAGAAGTTTTCCCAGGACATTTGTAGTTTTAAAACTGAAAGTCCCTTGCCTCAGAAACCCCTACAGCCTGGACAAACCAGGCAGGGTGGTCACCCTAACTCCTTACAGCTGCCTTTTAGCAAGGTGGTATCTCCTCCTTGGTCCTTGAAGTCATGTGAGGAAGGGCACTCAACAAAATCCTATCTTTTACCAGGACTCACCCCGCTCTTCCCCAACCTCTGATTTAGCTCCAGCCTGCCTCCAGCTGCCCCAAAGTTCAGCCTTCATTTCAAGGATTCCACTAACTGTGGCCCTGGTGCCAAAGCCCATGCTGACTCTTGACACTACCTTTCTGCTCCCCATCTACCACTAACACCCTTGCTTCCACTGAGGGGCCTCCAAGTCCCCACAGAGCTGTACTGCCTGGGACTTTAGGCTGCCACAAAAAGGCTCTCTGTTCTACCATCTACATCAGAGTTTGACAGACTTCAGACTTCAGGGGCGCCTGGGTGGCTCAGTCGGTTCAACGTCTGCCTTAGGCTCAAGTCATGATCCTGGGGTCCTGGGATTGAGTCCTGCATTGGGCTCCCTGCTCAGTGGTGAGTCTGCTTCTCCCTCTCCTTTTGCCACTCTCTCTCATTCTCTCTCATGCTCTCTCTCAAATGAATAAATAAAATCTTTTTAAAAAGAGTTCCATGGATTTCATTTTTAGTGTAAGACTTCATCCTTTACTAAGCTCTGGCATGCAGGAAGGAAATGAAAAAAAGATTTGTTTTATCCTCAGGAAAAGGGTATAAACATTAGGCAATTTCTTTAAGTACTTTAAGTCACAAGTCAAGCTAAAAAAAATTGTTAAAGAAATATTCCACAATATTGACTCTAAGAAGCTACTGAACCCTAGTCTAGCAAACTTTGAGAACAAATTTCTAAGGATGTCGAGCACATTTTTGAAAAAGGCTACAGTGTTTTCCACAGAAAGTAAAATAAGGGCCAGGTAAGAGCAATTTTGTCCGTTACAGATGTTGGTGTATATAATACTCAGCTCTGTCTGTTACAAAGGTTCATTTCTTCTGCAGTAAACAAACTACTCATCATCTCCACTTGATGAATGACAGGCACCTCAAATTCAACATGAGCAGAACCAAACACATCATCTTCCCCACAAACCACTCTTCTATTTCCCTGCTGTTCTTTATCTAAATAAAGTGCATCACCATCTCACCAGATGCAAAAGGCAGGATGTAGGAGTCATCTTTGACTCCTCCCTCCATCTGACCCTCAGATCCCATCAATATCCCATCAAAATGCTTCTCAGACCTGTTGCCCTGGCTCTATCTTCACAGAACACACCCTCGTCAGGCCACTGTCGTTCTTCTCAATAGTCTCCTAGGGGTCTCCACTACTGCCCCTCTCCAATCTATTTTCCACACTACAGGCACATTAATAATATATTTTTTAAAGATTTTATTTATTTATTTATTTGACAGAGAGAGAGAGAGAGAGAGCACAAGTAGGCAGAGAGGCAGGCAGAGGGAGAGGGAGAAGCAGGCTCTCTGCTGAGCAGGGAGCCCGATGGCGGGGCTTGATCCCAGGACCCCGGGATGATGACCTGAGCCGAAGGCAGCCACTTAACCAACTGAGCCACCCAGGCGCCCCACATTAATAATATTATAGGCTGAATTGTGTCCCCCCAAATTCACATGTTGAAGCCCAAATCCCCAATACCTCAGAATGTAACTGCTTTTGGGGATAAGGCCTTTAAAGAGGCAATTCAGTTAAAATGCAGCTGTATGGTGAGCCCTAATCCAGTCTGAATGGTATTCTTATAAGAAGAGGAAATTTCTACACACAAAGAGACCTATGGGGCATATACACACCAAGAAATACCATACGAAGAGGCAGCAAAAGGGCCGCCATCTGCAAACTAAAGAGAGAGACCTCAGAGAAACTGATTCTGCCAACACCTTGATCTTGGACTTTCAGCCTCCAGGACTGTGAAAAAATAAATTTCTATTGTTCAAGCCACCCAGTCTGTAATATTTTGCGATGGTAGCCCTAGCAAACTAACACATATGGTATCTTCCCTCTTCCTATCACCCCTAAAATAAAATGCAGTGTAATACGCATGGCCAATAAAGCCCTATATGATTTGGTCCTGTGCACATCTCCTGCCTCATCCCTCTCCCTAGCTCTCTGCCCTCTAGCCTTACGGAACTTTTCTCAGTTCTCATACACACCTGGGACTTCTCACAGGTGTTTCATTTGCTGGAAGTGCCAGTCTCCCACTCCCATTACCCACCCAAATTCAAGTCTCAGTTCCAATGTCACTTCCTCAGGGAAATCTTGAATCTGTTCTAGGGCAATTTCCCCTAAACGCAGTTGTCATTATTTGCCTCATATCTCCTGTTTCTTCCTCTAATTCAGGAGGTCCACAAGAACTGAACTACCTTTATCTTGTTTACTTCTCTATCTACAGTGTCAGCACAGTCCTTGACAAATAGGGGGGCTTCCATAAATATTAGTTGACCATATGACAGGTTCTCTCTTTCAATATTTACAACTACCTCTGTTGAGGAATTGAGACATCAATTGGCTTAGCTGGAGGAGTAGTTGACTTAGTTGACCATCAGATGCCAAATATACAGCCCTTCTTCCCAACAAGCTCTACTTTCACCAGCACTCATAGCTCAGAGTATCCTTCTCAAGAGACATAGCACAAAGAGGGAAGAGCTAACAATATACCTCAGATTTTCTCTTAGACCCAGTCCCATACAACCTACGAAACATCATGGAGCGCAGGCCCCAGGATCTGTCTCTATCCCAAACCATCTGAGAGTGCTTCTGTAAAATGGTACTCAGAGGAGGACTAGGAACTAGGCTAGCAAATGCTACATACAGTGTTTTGAATTGCAGCCAAGATCATTTACAAAAATAATTCTTGGAATGTTAAAGAGGGTATTTTAAAACTAGAAATGTAGTAGGAGGAACACATATTTTCAAATAGAAATCTGGAGTGTTCTTCATGTTCTGATAATCTTACTGAAGTGGGAAGGTCATTAACTGATCTTTATTCCACAAGGAAACAAACATGTCCAGGGTTCTGGAAATAAGGGACTTCACAGAAATGAAAATTAATTTTCTGCTCTGAGGAACAATGTCTGAGAAAACCTCTGGGGGTCTGCTGGCCTTCTAAGTCTTGAACTAGTTATAGTACATATTTTCTTTCTCTAAAGAGCCTCAATATTATTCTATTATTTACCATCAGACATACAAACATCTTCTATGCAGGTCCCTAAGTGACCTTCGTTCTGGTGCCTACGTGATGTCTGAGACACATGAATCCTGGTTCTGACGTAGGAAGCAACTCTGTGCGGAGGTCTTGTTTTAAGGTGGCTGGAGATCACCTGCACGATGGTGGCTGGCTAGCAAAGGTCAACCATCAGGCTGATTGGATGAAATCTGAATTTTAATAACATTTATATTCTGTAGTTGTTTTTAAATTATTATATAACAGTTATATTCACATATTTTATCACATTTAATCCTCAAAGTAATTTGAAATGGACTATTACATGATGATATAGATGTATATTTATTAGCATACTAGTTTATTGATATGGCAAACATTTATAACATATTATTAAATGGGAAAAATTACCAGACAGGATGTATAATGTGGTGCCATTTTTATAGAAATATACATACATACTTAGGCGTATACATCACAGCAACAAATCTAGTGAGTTAAACACTTTTTTAAAAGCTCTTTAAGATAAATAGGGGACATCTGGGTCACCTGGGTGGCTCAGTTGGTTAAGCGACTGCCTTCGGCTCAGGTCATGATCCTGGAGTCCCTGGATTGAGTCCCGCATCGGGCTCCCTGCTCGGCGGGTGGTCTGCTTCTCCCTCTGACCCTCCCCCCTCTCATGTGCTCTCTCTCTCTCTCTCTCTCTCATTCTCTCTCTCAAATAAAATCTAAAAAAAAAAAGATAAATAGGGGACATCTGAAACTTAGAGAATCTAAGTAACAGAACTGTGGCCATATCTTATAAAAAGTAAAGCGAGGATTTGATCCAGATGTACCTGAAGCCAAAGATCCAAAGCTTTTTTTACACTTTGTTAGCTTACTTCCTTGGCCACCCTTTATGTGGTGGCCCAGGCTTCTCAGGGGAATCCTTTATTTATAAAACAAGGAAATCTACTTCCTAAAGAGCTCATAAAAATGAGATTTTGATAACTAGTAAATTTATCATCTCCAAATTAGGTATAGCCATAATGACTCCTTACATTGATTAAGCCACTCGAGGCTTGAGTTGCCTTTGTTTTTATACTGTCTTTAAGAACAAATTGGGAGAAAAACATAAATGAACCACATTTGCCCATGGCTGTCATAAAACTATCTTAAAGGATGCAATTGTATACGTGTAAATATATTAAAATATTTCATCCTATTCATCTCAGTATCTCTGGCCCTCTGATAATTAGGTCATAATCTCAGTCAAGGACCATTTTATATTGTTCTAAGTTATTTCACTGACCCGGCAACAGCAATTTCTCATTCCGGTCATTAAGATGGAGAAAGAGAAGGAGCATGATTCATAAGACAATGAGCTCTGAATTCCAGCCTTATATTACCTGCTGATAATTGTGGTTTTGAAATAAGGAAAGGAAGAGAGGGCCTAAGAGACATGAAAGGACAGTGAACTGTAAAAAGGCTGATTCTGATGTCAAAAACTTAAAGAGGACTTCCTGTCCAACTGGCAAACTATAAGAAATATTTATCTAGGGAGGGGGGAAAGATGGCGGAGGAGTAGGGGACCCTATTTCAACTGGTCCCCGGGATTGAGCTGGATAATTACCAGACCACTCTGAGCACCCACGAAACCAGCCTGAGATGTAAGAAGATCTGGATCTCTACAAACAGAATATCGCAGGCAGTTGGTTTTGAGGTACAAAGTGGAGAGCCGTGATCCTGCGGGCAGATATCGGAGGATAAACGGCGGCGGGAGGGTGCCTGTCCGTGGGGATCCTATACCGCCGGTGAGTGACAGCCTTGCGCGCTGTGAACGGGGCACAGACTCGCAGACCGGTAGCGTCGGGAAAGGACTTTAGGGCAGCCCCCAGGGTGGAAAACCAGAGCTGCAGGGTCGCGCGCACGCGAACTGCAGTCCCCAGACAGAACCCCAAGCGGCAGAGTCATGTGCGCGCGAACTGGGAGCGGCTGGCGGTTTTAGAAGCACAAAGGGCAGAGACGTGCCCTTATTTATTTGAGAGAGAGAGAATGAGAGAGAGCACATGAGAGGGGGGAGGGTCAGAGGGAGAAGCAGACTCCCCGCCGAGCAGGGAGCCCGATGTGGGACTCGATCCAGGGACTCCAGGATCACGACCTGAGCCGAAGGCAGTCGCTTAACCAACTGAGCCACCCAGGCGCCCTCCAATGACATTTTTCAAAGTGCTGGAACAAACAATCCTAAAATTTGTATGGAATCAGAAAAGACCCCGAATCGCCAAGGAGATGTTGAAAAAGAAAAACAAAGCTGGGGGCATCACGTTGCCCCATTTCAAGCTGTATTACAAAGCCGTGATCACCAAGACAGCATGGTACTGGCACAAAAACAGACATACAGACCAGTGGAACAGAATAGAGAACCCAGATATGGACCCTCAACTCTATGGTCAAATAATCTTTGACAAAGC
>NC_138377.1:58155475-58171072 GCF_054177405.1 Leptonychotes weddellii
TGAGAGACTATGGACCTGAGAAACAAACAGGGTTTTAGAGGGGAGGGGGGAGGGGGGATTGGTTAGCCCGGTGATGGGTATTAAGGAGGGCACGTACTGCATGGAGCACTGGGTGTTATACGAAAACAATGGATCGTGGATCACTACATCAAAAACTAATGATGTATTGTATGGTGACTAACATAACATAATAAAATTTAAAACTACAAAAAAAAAAAAAAAGAAATATTTATCTAGGGATGCCTGGGTGGCTCAGTCAGTTAAGTGTCTGCCTTCAGCTCAGGTCATGATCCCAGGGTCCTGGAATCGAGCTCCCTGCTCAGCTTGGGAGTCTCCCTCTCCTTCTCCTTCTCCTTCTGCCTCTGCTTCTCCCTCTCCTCCTGCCCCTCCCCCTGCTCATTCTCTCTCTCTCTGACAAATAAATAAAATCTTAAAAAAAAAAAGAAAGAAAGAAATATTTATCTTCAGGAAGCCACCCTTACTAGTTATTTTAAGGTCAAAAAGGTTTGTTAAGAAAGTCAGCACTCTAGTTGTCTAGTTCTCATTTGTAGAAACCTAAACTAAGTTTAAAAATTATATCTTCTACTTGGAGTGGAGGAGGGTGGGAGGGATGGGGTGGCTGGGTGATGGACATTGGGAGGGTAAGTACTATGGTGAGTGCTATGAATTGTTTAAGACTGATGAATCACAGACCTGTACCCCTGAAACAAATAATACATTATATGTTAGTAAAAAAATTTTTTTTAAATTATATCTTCTACTTGATTTGGAAGTATCAAAATAATATATGTGGAGAAAAGTCAGAAACCTTATTAATATTGCCTGTTTTATTTGAGTTATAACATTCAATACTTCAATGCAAAATATTTTCCTTCTACTACGTAGTGGCTATTTACAGCACACTGTAAAAGAACGCATTTCTTTTTTTTTTTTTTAAAGATTTTATTTATTTATTTGACAGAGACACAGCGAGAGAGGGAACACAATTATGGGAAGTGGGAGAGGGAGAAGCAGGCTTCCCGCGGAGCAGGGAGCCCGATGTGGGACTCAATCTCAGGACCCTGGGATCATGACCCGAGCTGAAGGCAAATACTTAACCAGCTGAGCCACCCAGGCGCCCCAAAGAATGCATTTCTTAAACAAGCCATACTCTAGACCTGTACTGTCCAATATAGCAGCTATTGAGTGCTAGAAGTTGGGCTAGTTCAAATTAAGATGTGCATTAAATGTAAAATACACATCAGATTTTAAAGACTTAAAATAAAACAAGAATATAAACTATTTCATTAATAATCTTTGTATTGAAAAAAAGGGGGATCCCTGGGAGGCTCAGTCCATTAAGCATCTAACTCTTCTGTTCAGGTCATGATCCCAGGGTCATGAGATCGAGCCCCATGTCATTTAAGATTCTCTCTCTCCCTCTGCCCCTGCCCCACCCCCTAAATGATAATAATAATAATAATAATTTTTGTACTGATTATATGTTGAAATGATAAAATACTTGCATATGTTGGGTTAAATGAAGTATATTGCTAAAATGAACTCTACATATTTCTTTTTACCTTTTTAATGTGGCTCCTAAAGAATTTTTAAAGAAGCTTGTATAATATTTCTATTTGGCAGCACAGCCTTAGATTTTTACCTTTAAATAATTAGTATCCTGAGTCAGGAGTAAGAGTATCAGACTTTATTCCTGTGTTTTTGGGATATCTTGGGCTTACAATTTACTTTAGCGGATTGAAAATGTAAAACTTTTACCAGTATGATTAACAAAATGAAGAGCATGAAATTAATGTGCACAAAAGTAGTATACACACAGGGCACCTGGGTGGCTCAGTTGGTTAAGCATTCAACTCTTGATTTCAGCTGAGGTCATGATCTCAGGGTTGTGAGATTGAGCCCTGTGTTGGACTCCAGACACAGCACAGAGTCTGCTCAGGATTCTCTCTCCCTTTCCCTCTGCCCTCCCCCCCTACCCCCAGTGTGTGCACACACTCTCTCACTCTAAAAAAAAAAAAAGTAGTATACACACATGTCTTAAATCCTTTGACTTCTCTCTGTCTCCATCACCACTAGCCAAGTCCTACTTTTGTCTCTTGCCTGGACTAATAAAACAGTTTTAAAGATTTTATTTATTTATTTATTTAAGAGAGAGAGTGAGCAAGAGAGAGAGAGCACAAGCAGGGGTAGGGGTAGGGACAGAGGGAGAGGGAGAAACAGGCTCTCTACTGAGCAGGGGGCCCAACTATGGGCTCGATCCCAAGATTCTGGGATCATGACCTGAGCCAAAGGCAGACACTTAACTGACTGAGTCACGGAGGCACCTCTAAAATAGCCTTTTAACAGATAGCAGATCCTCTTTGATGCCTACCCATAACTCCTTGACTTTACCATATCAGTGCTTGCTAGCCAGACTGCCTTCTGACAAAATCTACTTCCCACTTTTCTTCCCCCAAAGCTTTCTCTGACCACAGGATCCCACTCTGTTCATATGTGTGGCAGAGGAAGTACCAAAAAATTAACATCCCCTGAGAGGATCCCTCAACCAATAACTGACAGGAGTTGATATATAAATACCCCAGCTCCTTGTCTTTGGATGGGGTAACCCAGCATTATGTGTTCTACACCATTCCCAGAGTTCTACAGTGGGCTTATGTGTTAAGATAACCAAAGCTACATCTGGTTTAATAATTCACCTTTTATTTGCTCTGCCCTTCCCTATCTCTCTTCCTCTCCCTTTACCCAGGTTTCCTGGGATTGTTTTGTGAATAAACTACTTGCCCTAGAATCCTGTTTCAGAACTCAGACTAAGTGAATTGGTTTTCCTACTTTCACTCTCACCTCTCACCAAGACGTTCCCCATCTCAAAGTCAGGTTATCTTTTTAAACTGCCGCTGTGACCATGTCACTTCTTACCTAAAACTTGTCAACTTCCCACCACTCTTAGGAGAAAGACCATCCAGTACCTTAGTTTCAAGTTTCTTGATGTCAATTCCATTGACTGCTTTACTACTTGAGTTTTGCTACATTAGAGACCTTACCATCACACAGAACTGCTACATCTTGGAAATTGAAATTTCCAATATCTCACAGTTTGGCCATAATCTTCCATCCTCATACAAACACTACTACTCTGCCAGCACCAGCCCTCAAGTTCCTCAATCCTTTCTTCTCACCTATCAAACTGATCATGGCTTTGCACACTCCCTATTCTACCTGAACCCCCAGCAACATCATTTCTACTGCTCTCTTATCGGCACTGTTAATTCTGCTAGCCTCCTCCCCTGGTAGTATCAGCTTGGAAACCACCAGCCCTGAATATTTTGAGGAAACCATTAGCCCTGAATATTTTGACAATCTGCTTCAGCTTCTGTACCCAGGCTGGAAGTAAATGTAACAGCAGTAAATTACTGCTCAGAATTTAAAATTTGCACAATGAGGTAATTTCCCCCTTCCCAGGAGGGTAAATCCACAAATGAGTGGCCCCCAACCTCAAACAGACCCTTAACACCACTCATTATTTTTTATATGTCTCATTACTTTCATAGGAAATTCTAAACCTTCATCGCTTTCCAACATCCTTCCTCTGTTCACTTTCAGCAGATTACCCTGGGTCTGAATTTGCTTGCGGGGTAACAAATCTATCCAAGGTCTTAACTCTTTCACTCCTGTAGAAAACCTCTCTCTCCACTTGTGCTCCAAACCCCAAACTTATCTCCCTCAAGACTGAACCTGAATCTAAGTCCTTTCATAATCAAGATCTGGGCCAACTTCCCAACCTCACTTTCAGCTTCTCCTCCAGATACATCCTACCTGTAGTTCCAGGAATGCAGTCCAGACATGGAGAGAATCTGGAGCCTGACAAGGTGAATGGTATCCAACGAGGCTGGGAGCAGAACCCAGAAGTCTCCTGAATAAAGCATTCCATGAATGCTGTCAAAGCAAGGACCCTGCCAAGGAGGAGAATGCAAGCCATAAACCATGGAATAAAGTTAAAAAGTCATGAGCCAAAGATTCCAATAAATGGAGAGACCCAATTAGGAGAGCAAGAGCAGATAAGAAATAGAAAGGGGCCAATACAGAAACAATAGACATGGAGCAAGACATAAGTTAGGTCCAAGGTAATGCTCCTCCCCTCTCTCTCTCTCTCTCTCTCTTTTTTTTTTTTGGTTTGGAATGGTAATTTATTTAAGTTTTTATTTTAATTCCAGTTAGTTAACATACAGTGTTATATTAGTTTCAGATGTACAAAATAGTGATTCAACAATTCCGTACATCACCCAGTGCTCATCATAAATGTACTCTTTAATCCCCATCACCCATTTCACCCTTCCCCCGCCCATCTCACTCTGATAACCATCAGTTTGTTCTCTATAGTTAAGAGTCTTTTACTTGGTTTGTCTCTCCCTCTCTTTTTTCTCTTTGCTCATTTATTTCTTAAATTCCACATATGAGTGAAATTATATGATAATTATCTTTCTCTGACTTATTTTGCTTAGCATTATACTCTCTAGCTCCATCCACATCATTGCAAATGGCAAGGTTTCATTCCTTTTTATGGCTGAATAATATTCCATTCCATTCCATTCTATACATATATATACCACATCATTCAACAATCGATGGACACAGGCTGCTTCCATATTTTGGCTATTGTAAATAATGCTGCTATAAATATAGGGGTGCATGAATCTCTTTGAATTAGTATTTTGGTAATGGTAATTTTTAATGTTTTTTGATGGTTCAACATTTGAAACCCAGAATTAATTTTTTTAAAAAAGCAAACCATTGAAATCACCATCATTGAAAAGCCATTAGGTACAAAAAAAAAAAAAAATGCAGTATGCATTTCTCTAACAGAGAAATAAATCATTCCAGTAGTAATCTATTAAAAGTAACTTTTCTTGGGCACCTACATGGCTCAGTCAGTTAGGCATCTGCCTTCGGCTCAGGTCATGATCCCAGGGTCCTGGGATCGAGCCCCGCATCCGGCTCCCGGCTCAGCAGGGAGCCTGCTTTTCCCTCTGCCTCTGCCTGCCACTCCCTCTGCTTGTGTGCTCTCTCTCTGTGTCAAATAAATAAATAAAAATATTTTAAATAAATAAATAAATATAAAAGTAACTTTTCTTAAACAAATAGTGTTCTGTTTGTATAAAATGGGAATAAAATAGGATAGTGTTACCTTATGTAATGACATATGTCTGCCTATTTAAATTATAAAAGAATTCACGTTTTTATACAGAGTCCAATATACTTAGGTCTATGATAAAACAGTATTCTGAGGAAATGGTCTTTTATAACTTTAATGATAAACTGGTGGTCTAAATGGTTGTAATTATAAAGAAAAGTTAAAAAAAAAAAAAGAAAGAAAAGTTATCCACTAAAAAGGACAGTAGAGGACATAAAGGATAAAATGAAAAATTTTCCTTTTTAGAAAAATTTTTTATTATTGAAGTGTTGTTGACATACAATGTTGTATTAGTTTCAGGTGTACAACAGCAATTCAACAATTCTATACATTTCTCAGTGCTCATCATGATAAGTGTTGTCACCATACATTATTACATACATATTTTGTATGCTGTACTTTTCGTCTCCGTGACTTAGTTTTTTTATAACTGGGAGTTTGTACCTCTTCATCCCTGTCATTTATTTCACCCATTCCCCCACCCTGCTTCTCCTCTTAATCACTGTACAGTTGGCTCCTTCATATCATTCCAATCCCATTAAATGTCATCTACTGAAAGGTCCCCCCAACTGCCCTATCTAGAATGGCCAATTAGTTATTCATCACATCTCCATGTTGCATACTCTGCATAATACTGTAGCGCTAGCTAAGACTTCTTTATTAACTGGATTATTGTCCATTTCTCCCCACTAGAATGTAAGGCCCACAGGAACAAAGCTCTTCTCATTTATTCTCTAGCCCCAATGGCAAGAACAGTCTTCCAAATACATTAAGTATTTGATAAATACTAGATGAATGAATTAAATCTCAGGGATACTCTGCATTTTTCTTAAAGACCCCCAAGTGATTCTGACATCAACCAGAATGGAAACCACTGGGCTAATACCAGCCTTGTTATCCCCACTACGCTGGGACATAGAGGGTGGTGAGAAGTGACTTTGAAAAAATGCAAAACCAGGCCAAACAAACGAAGCATTGCTCTATTTTGCTAGGCCTTTAACCATACTGATTCCAAGACCTAGTATATGTTCTCCTCAACATTCCTAAGCTAGTCAGTTCAGGAACTTTCTTTAATAACTATAAACACTAAAGACAATTATTTTGAATTATTTACTTTCTTTCCCCAGTCTCAAACATTCTGGCATGCATTAGATCCTCAATACATGTTTCTTGAATTACACTGCTCAGAGATTTGCTCCAGCCCAATGGGCTTGCTACAACTTACATATTAATATTAGCTATCAGGGCGTCTGGGTGGCTCAGTCGTTAAGAGTCTGCCTTTGGCTCAGGTCATGATCCCAGGGTCCTGGGATCAAGCCCCACATAGGGCTCCCTTCTCTGCAGGAAGCCTGCTTCTCCCTCTCCCACTCCCCCTGCTTGTATTTCTGCTCTCGCTATCTCTCTCTCTGTCAAATAAATAAATAAAATCTCTAAAAAATAATAATAATAATATTAGCTATCATTTATTTAACACTTACCATGTGCCAGGAACAATGCTAAGCCCTTACCTATAATATCTCATTTATTCCTCAAAAGAATACTTCAAAAGAGGTGTTTTCTTTCTTTCTTTCTTTCTCTCTTTTTTTTACACCAACAAATGACAAAAGAGACTCAGAGAGGTTATACATATGTAAGTAGAAAAGTTGAGATTTATATCTAGGGTGTTTTTTTTTCTATCCTATACTGTCTTATGCAATCAATGTAATGCATCAGTATTTTTAGTGTACATTATTTCTGCCGCAAGTCATTTATTAACTAATAATGGAACCTATGAGAAGCTCTCAAATATCTCTATGAGTCTTAGTCTCTTCACCTACAGAATCAGGAATTAGATGAAATTAATTCCTTGGCCCCTTCCAGCTCTAAAAACTATATACGCAAATATGAGTTCCTAGACTTTTGAGCATTTGATTTTGCAACATCATTTGCTTCTGCTTTTTTATATATTTCATACTGTGCTTATATCAAAACAACATAAAACAGTTTCCATTTCCATGACTTCTTTTCTTGAAACCACCTGACTTCTTTGAAATATGAAAAGTGAAATGAATGAAGTCACATCACCAAAGCCACAGAAGAGAAGACACTTCCTCAAACACAGTCCGCATATTTCCAACAGAGTTAATGTCACTGATTTAACTACCTATTCGAAGAAAATGCTCACTAATTAGAGTATTTTTGAAGACAGTTATGAAAGAGTTAAATTTTAGGCTATCTAATGGTGGTGCTAGCCCTTGTGCATTTGGGGGGTGTTCAACACTAGTCCCTAATATATTTGTTATTTATGAATTTTACTAAGTGTAAAATTTGAAAATACAGAGTAAAAGAGAGAGGAGGAGAAACCTAGTCCACACCCCCCACCTTTTTTATTAATAAAACAGCATAGGGCAGTGGAAGGAGCCCTTGTTCTTTTGTTGGTGAAAACTACTGTCAGGGCCCCTGGGTGGCTCAGTTAAGTGTCCGCCTTTGGCTCAGGTCATGATCCCAGGGTCCGGGGATCGAGTCCCTGTATCCATTATTACAATCATATTGTAATAATATATGGTGACAACACTTAATCATGAGCCAGCGGGCAGCCTGTTTCTCCTTCTCCCTCTGCTGTACCCACTGCTTATGCTCTCTCTCTTTTTCTGTCAAATAAATAAATCAAATTTTTAAAAAAACTGTGAATCACTTAACTCTGCATCTCAGTTTGCTAATATTCAAAATTAGCAGGTTTGAACCAAATAATATTTCAGGTTGTTTCCAGTTACGTGAATTAACCCAAAGGGCATGAAAACTGAGCAAGAAATCGCTCTTAAAATGCAGTAGCAAGTTTGAAAACCTATCCTGAAGCAAAGAAGATTAGTTCTTAGGGTGAAGGTCACAGTCCCAAATGAATTAAGAACTAAAATTTAAGCCTATTCTAATAAGGCTACAGTAGCAATGAAAGCTTTAAAATTCTAACACCAAATAGAGAACTGATTCCTGAGCTTCAACACTGAAGACACACAGAGGTTTTGATGTATTTTTCTCTACTGGCAGTGCAGAGATCAAGAGGAAACTGAGCAGGAAAAAAATCAGGACACTGAGGTCAGCACAGAAGCTAATCCTAAAAAATGTCAAAGATGGACTGGGGAGTGGAAAATAGAAAATGTAGGACTCTGTTCATAAATGTATTACCTGTGTTGCAGGATTTCCTTATAATGAGATCGTCTTCCATGATATGGTACCCAACTCTGTTCTTTCCAACCATTCTCAACAATTGTACAGATGCAAATGACAGATAAAAGTCTTCAACTTTCCCAACTAAATAATATTAATCTTTGCCCTGTCTTCACACATTTCATTTTAATGTGAAACTCAGTGTTTGTTTTTCCTCCTGACCATTTTCACTCCAGCAGGATTAGGTAGCTCGTTTCCAGACTCACTTTTTTCCATGCTTGATATTTACCGCTTCCCTATGTACCCAGCACCATGCTCCATATGCTCCACTCAAGGTAGGGTGGGTGCCTGGTGGGACGACCACACATGAGAAGGTCATTTTTCATCAGTGTTTTAACACCTGCAACAAGCTTATCAACCTTACATAGAATGACTCTGTTTATGGATTTTTTAAATCTCTTCTTAAAATGGAGAAATGATTTGAAGAAGTTCTCCTTTCTCTATCTCCCTCTTAAGCACACATTTCACAGAAAAAGGAACCAGGAAAGAACAAGACCTCACAGAATATTTAAATAGTAGGTTCAAAGTTGGGGAATAGGATCAGCAAGAAGAAAGGCAGATGAAATGAAGTCAAAGTTTCACTGATTTTTGTCTCTGTCCATGGAGAGAAGACTGCTGGTTTAGAGTCACTCTGGCCTGCCTTAGACCACCTGACACGCAGATGTAACTCCAAGGTAAGATTCCCTGGGCCAGCAGGTTTTATCCTGATGCTATCATCTGAATAAACCCTCTAGGCTTACTCCAGATCAGCTTTCTGACCCCAGAAACTACAAGGTGGCATCTCCTTATGATTCACTGAATCATATGACTCACTTGATGATTAAAACTGAATCACTTGCTGCAAGGAAATTTGGGAAAAATGCGTGTAGGTTTTTCTAGTCCCTGTGGTGGGCAGTGAGGAGGAGACCGTAAGTGGCTGTGCCATTTGCCAGAGAACAGTGCCCGCCGCAGCAACTAACTCAACCGGAAACCCAAGTGCAGGGCCTAGAGACCCTGCGTCCTCCAATATGTATCAAAAATCCCCAGATGTGAGCATTATAAAGGAAAAGTATCATTTGGGGGAAGGCCAGGGCTTTGTTTTTTTAATTAAATGCTGTTGCATTAAATGGATAGGTCTTTGCTAATGATGAACACACTGTTTGAGAGAACATTCAGTGAATTCGATTAATTCTTGGGAAAGTTTTTAGAGCTTTAGTATAGAAAAGTTAGAAAAGAACATACCACTTAATGTCACTTCTGTACTACTACATTACAGTGAAGTATCTAAATTAACACAGATCAGCTTCCCGAAGTTCTTATGTCCCCGCCCCACAGGAGCACAGCGTCCCCAAGCAGAGAGGGGGGTCTACCTGAAAGACCCTGTGCCAAAGGTGTCTTTATAGCAAGACCTCAAAGTAACTCGAAATCTGGGAACTTCTGCCCCAATAAATGAACATTTAGATTTTTTTTTCAGAAATCCCTGCTGGTCCTCTGGAATTCAGTAGGGAGGCTTTGAGGAGGAAAGGAACGTGGCCTGTAGTACTAAAACAGCAAAATGACGTACTTGCTAGCTTTCGTATAACAAGTTGAGCAAAATAATAGGTAAAAAGTTATTGAGTGCTTACTGTGTGCCATGAAGGAAGCTAAGTTTTATATACATTATGTAATTTCATCCTCATAAAAACTCATTGGGGTTTAGAAAGTGAAAGGGGTTCAGAATTAAGAGTCCACAGAGCTGGTAAGTGGTCGAGAGAGAGCGAACACCCAGTTCTGTGGGACGCCAGAGCCCAGCTTCTGCCCCACTAATTTATACGCAAGCACTTTAAGACCACATTAAAAGCTCTCTAAGAATGAAGAAATCTCCTGGGTTATGTGCAATAAATCAAAGCTCCTAGGAAACTTTATATGCTATTCAGAACCACTACCCGTGTTGATTTTGCTCAAGTCCTACATTACTTTCACATGCCCTTCTAGAGCTCAGGCACACAATTGTTTAAAAAAAAAAAAAAAACTTCCCTATAATTCAGGTATCCATTGTTTTATATGCACATACACAAAAAGACTACACACACACGTCTCCATGCACACCCCACAGATTCAAACACACACCACAGAGACACACAAGACTATATATCCACATACAGGCAGACCAAAGACACACCACACAGACACAAAGACAGACACACATACACAGATAGATATACAAAGGCCATCCCCACACAGTATCAGGAATTCTTCATGCAATTTTGTTTCTCCTTTTCTACTCATGCCCCAGTCTCTCTCCCATTTCCACCATATTCATCATCTCATTCCCATCTCACTTCGTGCTGCTGGTCTGTTCTCTCCATCCCACTGCATCCCAAGTCAGGAACACAAGCTCTTTTCCTTCAATTCCCCAAGGCAACCACCAATACAAGACAGTTGTGATTAATGAGAAGGGACATTACACCATGTCAAAGCATAGCCAATGGATTAAAACTGAATATGAGACAATTCCTCATTTTAAATCCTCTGCATTATTTCTGCTCCTCAGAATATCTCATTGATCTTTTCTCCTCATCAAGCCTCCTCACCTCCCACAGTGTTTTTCCTGTGCCCCCCTCTCTGAAGACCACCCTCACTCCTCCCTCTTCTCACGGTCCCAGGCCCTTCACACAGCCTCTTTCCCAGGTCCCCACTCTTCCACTCACCATGGCCACCCATTCCATGCTTAGACTTCACTTTTTATTCAAAGCAGGCTACTAAGGTATTTTCCTGAAGAGGACCATTTTTCTACTTTGGAGAAAAATTTTGCAATTCCCTTAGAAGGCAGAATTAACTTAAAGCAATTGTGGTTTTAATAGCAATTATTTTATTTCTTCTCTCCATATATTCTTAGAATGTTTTTGCTTAGTGAAAAAAATCACTACCAATTTCCATTAAAGCAATTTATCCAATTTATCAAAAACCAATTTGTTGATATGACTGTTATATATAATAGCTATTTTCCAAAACATTCTCAGGTTCCTATTTTCAATACTATAGGAATCATTATCCAAGAAATAGGATAGTTTGGATCATCAAATACTCTGATTCATGGAGGATTATCAAAACACTACACATGAATTACCAATTTTCAAAGAAGTAACATAAAACACTGGCAGGGTTCTCCACCTGCCACAACGGAGGCACAGTGGGAAATGTTGATAAGAAATTTAACCCTGTAAACCTCACTTTATCTTCTGTTTAAATATTTGTCTTTATTAGGAAAAAAATAAATGACTTTTTTATAAAGCTCCTGGCATATAAAAAGTATAAGATAAATATCAATTCCTTGACCTCTCTCCCTCTTTTCCTTCCCCAAGTAAGTAAGAACTACCACTATATTCAACAGTACATGTTCCTCTTTGATTGATGATTTTGAAGGCACTTTACAATCTTTTGGGGGGGGCGTGGCTAGAGGGAGAGGGAGAGAGAGAGTCTTAAGCAGGCTCTCCATGCCCAGAGTAGAGCCCGAGATGGGGCTCAATCTCACGACCCTGAGATCATGATCTGAGCCAAAATCGAGTCAGATCCTTAACTGACTGAGCGGCCCAGACACCCCAGCATGTCACCCTCTTATGGTGCCCTAGCCTAGGGCTCCCAAATGAATATCAGTTCTTACCACATGCTAAAATACTAGCATTTACTACATATAATAATTAGCTCATGGGAGAAATCTAATTATAGCTCTGAATGATTACTGATTTGCAGCAGTTGTTAATTTTGTTACTCAATTTCATTAGCAACATTTGCCCTGACCAAGCCTTAGTCAGGTAAAACTGATCCTACATTGCCTTATTCAAGAAGTTATGACCATCAAGGAGGGTCAGACCTATGGTTCCTTTCTTAGAAGATATTTAGCTACCTAAATTCATTACTTCAAGTCAAAATATCCCAAACATTGTTTCTTTCACATTAATTTCATCTGTAGTATTTCTATCTTGGATGCTCAAATTAATCTGATCTTAATTCTTCATACAAAATAAAAATATAAAGCTTAGGGAAATATCTGATTTGTATTATTGTGGAAATATTATGTTGGACATTTTATTATTTTTTTTTTAGGTAGGCTCCACACCCAATGTGGGTTTTGAACTCAAGACCCTGAATTCAAGAGTCGCATGTTCTAGCAACTGAGCCAGCCAGGGGCCCTTACATTTGCCTTTTTAAAAATAGTGTCATTTTGACCGTTACTATGCAAAAATTAACTTTTTTTTTTTTTTGCTTCTTTTTTGTGGTTATTTTCTGTTTCTCTCTCTACAGGTCATTATGGATCTGGTCAACTTTACTGATTTGCTCAATGTCTCTACTTTAGTAAGAAACAGCACTCACTTTGTAGTTCCTGCCTCAAACGTGATCATTGCCTTTCTGCTGTGCATGTCAGTTATAATTGGTATCATCACCAATGGTCTCTACCTGTGGGTACTAAAATTCAAGATGAGAAAGACTGTCAATACGCTCTTATTTTTTCATCTCATTCTCTCCTATTTTATTTCAACATTGATTCTACCATTTATAGCCACCACCTACCTTCAGGACAATCACTGGAGCTTTGGAACTGCCATGTGCAAGGTCTTCAATGCCACTTTGTCGGCAGGGATGTTCGCCTCTATTTTCTTCCTCTCGGCCATCAGTGTTGACCGTTACCTTCTCACTCTTCACCCGGTGTGGTCACAGCTGCACCGAAGCCCACGCTGGGCTACCGGCATCATCCTGGGAATCTGGCTCTCTGCCACTGCCCTCAGCATGCCCTATTTGGTTTTCAGGGAGACACAGGATGACCATAAAGGAAGAGTGACCTGCCAAAATAACTATGCTGCATCTCCTAACTGGGAAAGCAAAAAGATGCAAACTTTAGGGAAAGGGATTCACGTAGCCTGTTTCATCAGCCGCTTCTTGCTGGGCTTCCTTCTGCCTTTCTTTATCATCAGTCTTTGTTACAAAAGAGTAGCCAACAAGATGAAAGAGAGGGGCCTGTTTAAATCCACTAAGCCCTTCAAAGTCATGGTGACTGCCATTCTCTCTTTCTTTGTGTGCTGGATGCCCTACCATGTACACCAGGGCTTACTTCTCACTAAGCACCAATCAGTACTTTTACAGGTGACTCAGATACTGACGGTGATAACCATTTCTTTCAATGTGCTCTTTTCTCCTATACTCTACCTGTTTACTGGGGAGAACTTCAAAAATGTTTTCAAGAAGTCCATTCTTGCTCTGTTTGAGTCAACATTCGGTGAGGACTCTTTGGCAGAAAGGACACAAAACCTAAATTCAGAAACCTACATCTAAATTTTGGATCCCAGAGGAAACAATGGATCTTCGTCAATTTTACCACCAGAGAGGTACCCTCTGCTTTTGTAGAATATAATCCCTGTATTAGAGAGACATCTAGGCTGTACCATGGCTAGATCTATGAATATTAAAAGAGCTGTAAGAAAGCAAGCAACGGGTGATGTTGCAAATATAATTATTTTTACTCTGTTTTTATTGTGGTAAAATATATATAACATAAAATTTGCCATTTTCACCATTTTAAAATGTGCATTTCAGTGGCATTAACTACATTCACAGTGTTTTGCAACCACCACCACTATTTCCAAAAATTTTTATTACCCCAAAGAGAAACTCTGCACTGATTGACTAATAACTCCTCATATCCCCCTCCCTACAACCCCTCATAACTTCCAATCTACTTTCTGTCTCTGTGAATTGGCTATTCTAGATATTCCATGTAAGTGGATTCAGACAACATTTCTTATTTCGTGTCTGGCCTATTTCACTTAACATGACGTTTTCAAGGTTCACCCATGTTGTAACACATATCAGAACCTTATTCTTTATGGTTAAATAATAGTCCATTGTATGTTTATTCCATTGTATGTTTTGTTTATCCATTCTTATGTTAAGGGACATTGGGGTTGTTTCTACATTTGCTATTGTGAATAATGCTACTGTGAACACTGATATACAAGTAGGTGTTTGAGTCCTTGTCTTCAATTATCTTGAATTATTTTGAATTACTGGGTCATATGGCAATTATATGTTTAACTTTTTGAGGAACCGCCCACACTTTTCCACAGCTGTACTGTGTTACACTCCCACCAGCAATGTGCAAAATTTCCACTTTCTCCACACCCTTACCCACACTTATTATTTTCCTTTTTTTTTCAATGATAGCTATCCCAGTTGGTGTAAAATGGTGCAAATGTGATTCTTAACCTCTGATTTTTGAGGCTATAGGAATATCAATTTCTAAATAGCAATAGTGTCTATTGATCTGACTTTTCTGTCACAAAATCTTCTAGCAAATAGACATTTGGAACAAGATCCCTCTTTATTTACATAGCTCCTAAATTATTTAATTGGTATGGACAAAATTTAACATGGGGATGACAAAACACTGATCTTTTCATATCTATGTTAAAGGATAAAGAATTTATACCATAATGTATTCAATGTAAAGGTATCTTAAATGTCTCTTTTCAAAACCTATAGATTGAACTGTCTCAGAAATATGTGACTAAGATAATTATAAATGTTTAAGAATCTACCTGGGTAGAGGGGGGAAAGATGGCCGAGGAGTAGGGGACCCTATTTCAGCTGGTCCCCAGGATTGAGCTGGACAACTACCAGACCACTCTGAGCACCCACGAAACCAGCCTGAGATGTAAGAAGATCTGGATCTCTACAAACAAAATATCGCAGGCAGTTGGTTTTGAGGTATGAAGCAGGGAGCCGTGATTCGGCAGGCAGATATAGGAGGATAAACGGCAGGGGGAGGGTGCCTGGATGTGGGGATCCTACACCGCCGGTGAGTGACAGCCTCGCGGCTGTGAACGGGGCACAGACTCGCAGACCGGTAGCGTCGGGAAAGGACTTGAGGGCAGCCCCCGGGGTGGAAAACCAGACCAGTGGGGTCGCGCGCACGCGAACTGCAGTCCCCAGACAGAACCCCAAGCGGCGGAGTCACGCGCGCGAACTGGGAACAGCTGGTGGGGTTTAGAAGCACAAAGGGCAGAGACGTGCCCCGACCTGGAGGCAGGACTGGAAGCGCTGCGGAGGGGCGCACAACCCAGAAGCTGCAGTTTATAGCAGCACGGACAGAAACGGAGACAGTGTGGCCTGGAGAGCTCACTGAAGAACAGACTGCGGTCTCTCTGCTCTGAGGCAGAGGGTTGGAAACGGTCTCTTCTGCTCTGATTCGC
>NC_138377.1:58171572-58180672 GCF_054177405.1 Leptonychotes weddellii
CTGCTTCTTCTCCCTTTCCTCCATACCTGTGCTCTCTCTCGCTGCATGAGAGAGAGAGAGGGCAAGCATGAGTGGGGGGGGGGGGGAAGAGGGACAGAGGGAGAGGGAGAAGCAGACTCCCCGCCGAGCAGGGAGCCCGATGCGGGGCTCGATCCCAGGACGCTGGGATCATGACCGGAGCCGAAGGCAGACGCTTAACTGACTGAGCCACCCAGACGTCCTGTCGCTCGTGTTCTCTACTTCAGTGAATGGAGCCAGCTTCTGCTACTTCTCCCACTGAGCCTCGAACCCCAGCAACCTGGTTTTACTGCAGCTGCTGCCGACACCAATGGCACTTCTGCATCAAGTCTAGAACTGTACTTTCCTGGGATCTCTACCAACACCGCCATGAGGAACATGGAAGCCCCGTGCAGAGGCTGTTTATTCACATTGCTCACTTCCAAATTTAATCTTGCATGAAGGTATCTAATTGGCATGCCTGCATCCTAGCTGCAAAGGAGGCTGGGGAGCTGAGTTCTGGTTTCTACCTGAGAGGGGAAAAGGATGCTCCTATCATAGGAGTTTCCCCAAATATAAAAGCTATTCAAAAGATGATGATGTCCATTGAATTTAACCTAAAAAGCTTTTCAAAATGATTAGCTTCAGGAAGAGAAACAAAATTGCATCGTCCTGAGTCGTGTCTCGTGTCTCGGAGGTGAGAATCCAGAGGCTCTGGGAGTAGCAGCTCTTTTAAACTTGGAGAATTAAGGAGTAATTCCACCTCCTTCTTCCCACAGAAAGTAACTTTCACACATTCTACTAATTAGAGATTAATTTGAATTAAGGGACTGCCATTAAAATGCAAATATACCTTTTAAGGTTACATTTCATTCACAAGTTAATGGGAATTACTTTAATCAGCTTCACACCCAGCAGAGTGCGCCTAAACACAGTACTTAGAATATTAGACTTTGTGGCAGCTGGGTGGCTCAGTTGGTTAAGCATCAGGTCATGATCCCAGGGTCCTGGGATTGAGTCCCGCATCCCCCTCATCGGGTTCCCAGAAGCCTGCTTCTCCCTCTGTCCCCCCTCCCCTCCCCCTCCCTGAGTGCACTCTCTCTCTCAAATAAATAAAATCTTAAAAAAAAAAAGAAAATAGAATATTAGACTTTGGATTGTGGCCTAAAGGAAGGAAACCTTTTGAGTTGGAGGTCAAGCCTGGAGCATATTTTAGAGACACTGAAGGTCACATAAGTCCTGTATAGGGAAAGGTATTCCGAAGACAGAGTCAGCTGGTGACTAAGAAAAAAGGTGCCTAGTTGTGATACGGCCCGAAAATTCAGTTTATGCCAAATTGTTTGGGTCGAAGACCTTATTTTCCTTCCAGTTAAGGCCAGTCACCAGTTTAGTTTAACTCGGGGTTTCCAGGAGGTGGTTTCCCTTTCAAGTCCTGTCCTTCCCCTATTGGGAGGGAAAGAACACACTGGTGGAAAGAGACACAGTTTTTCTGATGCTCCCCCATTGTTTTCCTTGTCTCTTCACTACGTTCTGAGCTCCTTGAGAGTAAAACCTGTATCTTATTCCTCATGTATTTCCAGCAACTAACTTGGTATCTAACATGATAGATAAATGTTTATAAACCATTGGATAAATACATGCATGCACTTATAAATTAATTCTGGAGTTGGAAGGCTATTTGTGAGGTTTTTAGAATGTTCTTCCTTAAGCAAACTAAGAATCTACAGTATTTCTTTCACTTCACTTGTCAAAAGGAACAGACAACCAGGGAGCTGCCATCTGAGAACACTAGCTTTCCCTTTACCATCTCAAGCACTCAGAAACAGTAAACGTGATTCATTATTTTTTCTATATCAAATCAAATCTGATCCTGAGTCCCTTCCCTCATGGTCCAAAGGATTCCATGAGAGCTTAAGGACTTGGGTCTTTAATGGTCCCCTGCGACAAGCCTCTAATCCAATTCTGTAAGACCCCTTAGAAGCAGCAGCTCCATCTCTTCCTGCCATGCAAGTTGGGCTGTGTAGAGGGCATTTTCACCAAGGCAAGGATCCCAGCAAACTTTCTTCCCTGATGTCTTAGCCACACCTCCAATGACTGGAAAAAAGGGGCAGCAGGGGGAGGGTAATGCAAGGACCTTGGCTCATCTTACACTGATAAGTCACAAAGTATAACTTCACTTCTCTAAACTCTTAGAGAAATTAAGGAGTTCCATTAGAAATGTTAACTCAGCTATCTGTCTCCACAGCTGTCATCTTCCAACAAAAAGATGACAAAAGAGTCCCCACTGTGGCCTTTAAAACCTCTTCAGTCAGTGAGCTTGGTGTCTTTTGCTTAGCTTCCAGATCCACATTCAAGCATTCTCCACCCTGCCTTCTGCCCTGGAGCCTGAGTCAGCAACAGGTCCCCTGCTTCCTAGCTTCTGGTAGGGTTTGCCAATGGGGAGCTCTGGCAGAAAATGCAAGGAAGATGGAGAATGGGGTCAGGTATTTATTTCCCTAACTGCCTCCTGGAAAGGTCAACTGGAGTTGGCTGAGCTTCTTGGTAGAAGGTCAACTCCTTCTCTTAAGGGTCTACGTAAGTCTCTACCTCTTGATTCCAGACTCCCTTCCTTTCTCCCTTCAGACCAGGGGGCGTGTACCAAACATATCAGCTGCCACCATGCCCTGGGGTTACTACACTACCCCTGTGGTTCCCCTACACCCACACCTTTGTAAATAGTCCCCTTGTAAATAACACATTCCCAGATTATCCTATTTAGAATGTATTTGATTCCTGATGGGACCCTGACTGATACAGTTAGTGTGATAAAATAATTTATATTTTTTTCTTTGACTATAAATAATATTCCGTATCTTCTTTTCAAAATAATATATTTGTGTATGGCATTTACTCATGGATGTCAAAGAACTATATAAAAGATAATTCCCACCACATTTCTTGGTAGAGAAATATGAGAGGGTAAGTTTTAAAAGAATAAAGTTACAACTCTCATACAAATATAAAATCGACATGTGTCAAAGATTTTTATTTCATTAATATTTAACTCAGTAAGGAAGAAACCAGTAAGATATTACAACCAGTTCAAAAGAGGGCTCAAATCTCCTGTATGAAGAATTCCAAATAATTTATGCAGATACCCCCACTCAAAAATGTGGATAGTAACACCCCTTGGGTATGGGCTGTGTTAAGGGATTTGCTTCCAAAGAGCATATTGTGGAAGGGGGAGGAAGGTTTAACTTTATACTGGAGAAACCTGGCAAACACCACCTTAGCCAGGTGATCAAGGTTAATATCATCAGCAAAAAAGACATGTTGTCTGCATGTACCCTTGATATGATGTAATAAGAATGGCACTTCAACTCCGTGATCATCCTTCAAAAACCCATAACCTTGGTCTAATCATGAGAAAATACCAAATTCCAATAGAAGGGCATCTTACAATGTAGCTGACCAATATTCCCCAAAACTGCCAAGGTCATCAAAAACAAGAAAAATCTGAGAAACAGCCACAGCCTGAGGAAACATGATAACTAAATGTAATGTGGTATCCTGGATGGAATTCAAAAAAAGGATTTAGTGGAAAAACGAACGAAATCTGAATAAAGGATGGAGTATAATTGACATATCAGTGCTGTTTCCTTAGTTGTGACAAACATACCATAGTAATTTGAGATGTGAATAAAAGGGGGAATTGGGTGAGGGGTATATAAAAACTCTGTACTATTTTTGCATCTTTCTACAAATCTAAATCTGCTGTGCAATTTCAAGTTTATTTTCAAAAGAGAGAGAAAACTCAAAGTGCTATACATGTATGGTCAGGAAAGGAACGCTGAAACGAATTTACAAAGGGATGCAAAACAGGCAAAATCAGTCCGCATCCACAGAGTAATAATCAAATTTTACATTTTTTTTTAAAGATTTTATTTATTTGACACAGAGAGAGCAACAGCGAGAGAGGGAACACGAGCAGGGGGAGTGGGAGAGGGAGAAGCAGGCTTCCCGCAGAGCAGGGAGCCCGATGCGGGGCTCGATCCCAGGACCCTGGGATCATGACCTGAGCCGAAGGCAGACGCTCAACGACTGAGCCACCCAGTCGCCCCTCAAATTTTACATTTTTATGGACAGGAATGATTTGCTTACGATTTGTGTTCGACAAGTTAACTTCTATCTCTAAAGAGTTGTAAGACAGCCTAGTCAAAGACAAATCCTATATAGTTCTATAGGACCAAAGGAATCCGCAGAGGCTCCAGCATTCCCTTAAAAGGATATCCAGAAATCTCTTCTGCCCATTCAAAATCTTCCATAGTTTTTTCCTACAAAAGATGCAGGTGTCCAAATTATAAAAAGCCCTTACAGGGGTGCCTGGTTGGTGCAGTCAGTTAAGCATCTGACTCTTGGTTTCGGCTCAGGCCATGATCTCGAGGTTGTGAGACTGAGTCCTGCATCGGGCTCCCTGCTCAGCGTGGAGTCCGCTTGAGTTTCTGTCTGCCTCTCCCTCTGCCCCTCCCCGCTCTCTAAAATAAATGAATAAATCTTAAAAAAAAACAAAACAAAAACAAAACCCTTACAACAGCTGGCCTGACTTGACAAAATGGCTAACATGAGTATACAAATATTCAAATGGTTATGCAATGCTTTGCTATTATTACAACACTATGGACTGAAAAATAACCCAAAGATCAAGATAATTTATCAGCCTACCAGGGGGAAACCCTACAGACTGCCAGATATCCATCACTGCCTTAGAGTTAAAGCACTTGCAATATCAAGCAACATACCAGCAAATGGTGCAGTAACAAAATAATTTTAAAAAGCAAATTGAACAAAAGAACAATCAATATCAAGTTCCAAATCCCATCCCCTACCTGGTTGTACAAATTATTCATGTTAAAGATAGACTCAGCTCTTAGGTAGGGAACTGTCATTTTCCCAAGGCCTCGTATTTCTATATAGAGGGGCTTCGACTGGATTAACATTCCTGGCCTCGGTTTCTGCCTGTGTAGGAAGACGTTCCACGACAAAATATATTCCTGCAGTTTGGAGCATTTACCTTTGGACTTTTTGTTTCAGGCTCTTATTTAAATATGTTTGCTTCCTCTTTCCTCACAGTTTTTTTCTCTCTTTTTTTTTTTAGATTTTATTTATTTGAGAGAGAGAGAGAGAGAAAGCACATGAGAGGGGGGAAGGTCAGAGGGAGAAGCAGGCTCCCTGCCGAGCAGGGAGCCCGATGCGGGACTCAATCCCGGGACTCCAGGATCATGACCTGAGCCGAAGGCAGTCGCTTAACCAACTGAGCCACCCAGGTGCCCCTTTCCTCACAGTTTTAATGCATGTAGCAAGTGTCTTAAAGCCAGAATCCACAAGGATCTTTCCAACCTCAGTTTCCTATGTGCTGGTAGAAGAGTGACTATCTCTTATAGTAAATTAGTTAAGAGACTTTGAATATGACCTAGTATACATACTTGAACGCAAGGGCAAAGGTGTCGATCATGTCCTATGTGAGAATTTCCACTCTGTGTCACAACAATATTTATTATAAATGAATTAGTATTCTGGTTCTACCCCAATTCATGTGCATTTTAGTTAGTGTGAACTAATTTCTCAGAACCTGATCACCTCACTAACCACTGAAAAAATTAAATCTTGGAGCTTTCAAGTGGGGGGCTAGATTTTTTCCAGCCTCTGTAAGATTAAAACATCTACCTCGGGGCACCTGGGTGGCTCAGTCAGTTAAGCATCTGCCTTTGGCTCAGGTCATGATCCCAGGGTCCTGGGATTGAGCCCCACATCAGGCTCCCTGCTCAGTGGGGAGTCTGCTTCTCTCTCCCCCTCTCCCCAGCTCATGCTATCTCAAATAAATAAATAAAATCTTTTTTAAAAAAAACAAACTCTAGGGGCGCCTGGGTGGCTCAGTCGTTAAGCGTCTGCCTTCGGCTCAGGTCATGATCCCAGGGTCCTGGATCGAGCCCCGTATCGGGCTCCCTGCTCAGCGGGAAGCCTGCTTCTCCCTCTCCCACTCCCCCTGCTTGTGTTCCTGCTCTTGCTATCTCTCTCTGTGTCAAATAAATAAATAAAATCTTTAAAAAAAAAAAAAAACTCTAAATCAATCACTGTACCATATCAGAGGGCCTAGAATACATTCCTACATAACCCACTAACCGTACAGTCCCCTTTCAGCACTGTAACAGTTCAAGAACTATTCCTGCTCAGTGATTTCTTGCCTACTCTTATGTTCTTGTTCAACCACCACCCTCCTCTAGAGCCAACTTAATGATGCACTTCACCTTTTACTTCTTTTTTTTTTTAAGATTTTATTTATTTGACAGAGAAAGAGAAAGAGCACAAGCAGGGGGAAAGGCAGGCAGAGGGAGAGGGAGAAGCAGGCTCCCCGCTGAGCAGGGAGCCCAATGTGGGGCTCGATCCCAGGACCCTGGGAGATCATGACCTGAGCTGAAGGCAGACGCTTAACCGACTGAGCCACCCAGGTGCCCCTCACCTTTTACTTCTAACTTGAAGGAAATTGTACAACGTGTGCCACCTCAACATTACATATGATGTTATGAAAGAAAATTCCAAGTGAAGTAAACATTGCTAAGAGAGTCACTCAAAAATAGGGTCAGGGGAGTATGGAAGAAGCAAGGCATATGCACGTCTGTTTCAATTTTTGGAACACCCTGGGCTTTTGATTTTTGTCAATTGCACCTCTGCCACCTTCCAGAACACATCCTTCTACTTTGGACTGGAATAGAGATAATGTAACCTCTATCAGCTAAATAGCCCATTGTTTATTAGATAGTTTAACTCTGTCAGCACCAATCACAATTCAATCAAAGGAAGTCATATAACCTCCTGGGCTTTGCCTTTATACGTCTGCACTTTCCACTTACAATTCTGAACACACTTTCAATTTCAGTCCACTCTGTGGCTCCAGGATTGTAATCCCTAAGACCCCAAAATAAATGCTCCTGGCTGCTTTACAGCCTCTTCTTCTTGACTGACAATGGGTATAACCGTTTTGTAACAAAAAGTGATGTATCTGTAAAGACTGCTGCATACTATATCATCTCAGCACTCCAGGCAAGAACCAGTTTATTTATTTGTTTTCAATTTCCCTCACTGGGACTTACTGATAAAACTCTATTTTCTTTACTCCTAGTGCTTTATGTTTATTCACATTCTACTATTTTATTGCATGTATGTCTTGTCTTCTTAAATTCTTTGTGGAAAGAGACTAGAAGGTCAAAAAATAAAATACGGAAAGGAATACTTTAGTGCCTACTCTCTACTGCCCTCTGCAGGGGGAAGGAAAGAATAAGTGAGTCACAACCTATACTACCTGCAGTAGTGTCCAAGAGATTCTCACCTAACAGAAAGGTTTAAAGCAATCGGTGACTTTTGAGAGATTAACCATTACCAACCAGCCTCCACCTATTCACAGGATGGATGTCCCAATTTGCTAAAGTCCCTTCACTGTGGAAAGATCTCTAGGAACCATATATCCTATTTTCAAGAAAACTTGCTGTCTCCCGTACTCATATACAAATGGACATCATAGTCCTCTCTTACTCTGGGTCAAGGCTAAGGGCCTTTATGTCAAAGTCCCTTACAGCCCTGTAAAACTTGAGTCCGGGAATGAAGAGAAAAGAGATTCAATAGTTATAACGACATAAAGGCACAAACAATGCAACTTGTCTGTGCTTTGCCAACAAATGTCAACAAACGCAGGAACCCCTGCAATGCAGCAATCAGAGATAATGTGAGATTTTGCTTTTGGTTTTTACAGAAAGTGTAAATAAATCAGCCTGCAAGATGACCAGCAAACAGACAGCTTCAATTTTGTGTAGAAAGGACCGTTGATTATGCATGGGTTATTTTCTTCAGTCACACTACTTTATATGGATAGCAACACTGTCAGTGATGTCATCTTCTAAAACAACAGACCCAAATGTATAGGCATATTGTGCCAACTGAGCCCAAATCAATGACCTGAGTAATGCAATCATGGTAGCACTATTATTCCTCATCTAAACCCTCCAAGCCCATAGAAAAATAATGCTAATCTGATGCATATTCAAGGAACAGGTTGTGTGGGAAAGAAGATCAAGCCTTTGTCTAATTTTTATTTACATTCTAATATGTATTTACAGGAAACCCCACAAAATTTAGCATCATTATGTGCATCAGAATATGTCACTTTATTTTTGCATTAGCAGCAGGTTAAAAAATTTATGAACAATGACACACTCTCTTGGATAAGAATATTTTTAGAGAGGGTATTTTCTAAAGAACTGCACTCCAAATGTGCATTCACACAGCATACCAACATTTTTCCGAAACTGCAGCGTCAGAATAATTAATAGCATTCCTGACAGACGAGGTATCGTTGTTTTATTGATTGGAGTAAGGACATTTTTGAAAGATTTATAGCTTTTAGTTCCATTTCTGCTTGTTTTATGATTCAACTGATTCATTCTATTTACCTACCTTCATAATGGGCATAATAAGGACTTAAGCAGATTTAAAATTTCTCAACGTCTGGAAACTTAAGCTTTCTGAGCTAAGTTTCTTTAAAGGGTGTGTATGGAAGAGTTCCAATGAGTCTTCCCACTCGTTTAAGGTATACACTGAGCGCTCTCTACAAAGTTGGATAGGTTCATCGGAGGAGTCAATACGTTGCCTTCGAAGATCACACATCCGGGTCACCTTGGAGCCAGGCAGAGGCCCCGCCCCTCTAGGGGTGGAGCCACGGGCCCGTGGAACGTCCCGCTGCCACGATCCGCCACGTCCTTCCCGCGCGCTGAAGGCGGGGCCTGCGCAGCGCGATCCTCGAACGTATCGGATTGCCACGCGGGTTCAAACCATGTCTGAAAGCGGCCGGATACCTCAGGCCCGGGCGCTTCTGCAGCAGTGCCTGCACGCCAGGCTGCAAGTACGTCCAGCCGAGGGAGACGCCGAGAGCCAGTGGGTGGAGGTAACGTCAGCCCCGCCACTCGCGGTACCGCGTGCAGGGGCGGGCCTTCCTGCGTTCTTTTGGTGATCTCCCTCCCTCTCCCCGCCCCCACGTCTCCCCCCCGCCCCCCGCTCACGTCTCCCTCCCGGCCCC
>NC_138377.1:58180772-58218455 GCF_054177405.1 Leptonychotes weddellii
GGTTCAAGCTTGTAGGTTAGATTAGTTGCTAACGTTCAAGACCTGTTTTGACTTGTGCTCCAGATCCTGTGGAATTCCCTGTTATGTAGCCTGCAGCTAGGCACAGAAATGAGACTTCCCGTGAAACAATTCTTTTTTCAAGAAACTTAAAAATTTTACGTATTTGGAACCAGAAACAAAGACGACTACTTTTATTATAATGTTGCATTGTTGTTGAACACAATTCCTCCGGAGAATTTAAAACACACCGATAGGAGTTCCTTCTACTTTAGTATTTGCCCTTTTTTTTTTTTTTTTAAAGATTTTATTTATTTATTTGACAGAGAGAGATACAGCGAGAGAGGGAGAGCACAAGCAGGGGCAGAGGAAGAGGGAGAAGCAGGCTTCCCGCCGAGCAGGGAGCCCGATATGGGGCTCGATCCCAGGACCCTGGGATCTTGACCTGAGCCTAAGGCAGACACCCAACGACTGAGCCACCCAGGTACCCCTAGTATTTGCCCTTTAAAGACAGCCTGCCCCAAGTCTATGCAAAAACAAAATGTTCTTTAACGCTCCTGACCTATTTTTGGAGTAAGTTAAAATGAAGAAAAATTAGTTGCTAATTAAGGCTTTTGGAGATACTCGAAAACTTAATGTAGGAGCGTCTTTTTCACTCATCTGCTGGATTCAGTCCCAGATCTAGCATTCCTTAACACAGTCCTAGTCATTATGTTAAATATTACGCATAAACTATGATATGTGGATGGTTATTCTTAAATCAGAAGCTATTACTCTCTGCTAATTTAGAAATATTTATAAACACAAATATTCCTATATTTCCCCCACCCATTTCTTTCTCAAAAATTTATGTTTCTTGTTTTTGTTATGCACCCCCCCCCTTTTTGAGGTCTTGATTTGTCTTCTGTATTGTGGAATTTGGTTCTTTTCATATTTGTCATCCTATCAAAAGAATTGCCAATTTTTTATAGTTAACTCTTGGTACTATAAATTCCAAACTATTAATCATTTAGATTTCTTCCTTTTTTTTTTTTTTTTTTGACCAATCTAAGTTATTTATTTAAGCCATCTCCTGCCATAAGCAAAGGGATGGAAGATCAGTATACTGGTCATCATTTGATACAAGTAAGGAAGGTGAGCTTAAGGTCCCATAGACTTTTCTTTTTTCTAGTCCGTGTGCAGAGTCATGGTCCAAACCAGTGCTGTGGTCCCCACTGGGTGGTGGTCCAGGTTCTCTTTATTCATCTTCATAGCCGGTTGGAAGTGGATTCACGTGAGAGTTATGGAATAGAATATGATTACCATCTCCCCAGGGAAAGGGCTTGGACCTGATGCAGAGATGGGGGTAGGCGATGAACTCGGGTCTCTCGTGCTGTCCGTGACGCGACTTCAGGAAGACATTCAGCATGCTCACACCCACGCCAGGGAGCGCTACGAAGTAGGTGAGAGACTTCCACATGTGAGCTGAGCCCTCCTCGCCGTGGGCGCCACTCGACGTGGAACGCCCCAGCTGTGCCCCGGACCGACCTAGCAGCCCAGACAGCCGGGACACAGATGCCGCCGCCGCCACCATTTTCATCCTGGACCCGATTTCTTCCATTTTTTAAATCTTTTTATATTCTTCATGCCACGGTTCTTTATGCAAAATCATATTTTATTGCAGCCTTCCAAACTCCCAGTTTGTGTTGATAAACTCTAAAAGCTATTCTAAAGCTTTCCCTTTCACTCCCACACATAAAGAACTGACAATTAGATAGAAAGTAAATTTTTTCCTCCTTTTCAAACATCCTCTTCCCTATTCTATTAAAAGTTATAATTTTTTTTAAAAGAAATATTGTTACGTCAAAAGATTTGAAAGTTACTTTGTGTTCTCAGTTTTATTCATTTAGACCATTGCTGTCACAGGCTAATGTTTTTCTTCCTGAAAAGGTGAACTTTTTAAAATTATGGTGAGAGGGGTGCCTGGGTGTTTCAATTGGTTAAGCCTCTGACTCTTGGTTTCAGCTCTGGTCATGATCTCATGAGTGGTGGGATCCAGCCCTGCATTGGGCTCGGAGCTCAGCAGAGAGATTCTGCTTGAAGATCCTCTCTTTTTTTTTTTTTTTTTAAAGATTTTATTTATTTGACAGAGCACAAGCAGACGGAGAGAGAGGGAGAAGCAGGCTCCCTGCTGAGCAAGGAGCCTGATGTGGGACTCGATCCCAGGACCCTGGCATCATGACCTGGGCCGAAGGCAGCCACTTAACCGACTGACCCACCCAGGCGTCCCTTGAAGATCCTCTTCCTCTGCCTGTCCCCCTGCTCATGCATGTGCTTGCTCTCTGTCTCTGCTCTCTAAAATAAATAAATATTAAAAATTAAAAAAAAAAACTGTATGAGAATTATATGTAATTTCTTATATATTTAAAATGTTTTCTACCATAAGAAGCTAAAAGAAAAGTGGTTCTGACTTGAAGAGGAATTTGTAGGTCACAACTTAAGATCTATTATTGGAATAAACTAAAAAAAAAAATACCTTAACGAGGAGGTAGTGTGGTGGGTGGAAGGAACAGGTGTCTATTTCTGCATATCATTACATACTTAATTCTGACATTGCAAGTATCCAAATATGAATATGCCTGAGATTTGGGCTGGTACTAAAACAATCCCAGTGCAGTGACCTGTGACAGTGGTGCAAATATCTGTTATCATTCATCCTGCCAGCTCCTTACTATGGGTGTGCTTTGGAGACCTTTGCTTGTTCCAGAAGCACATTTGCACTTCTTAAAAGTTACTTATTTCCAGCAAATCAAGAGTGAGTGCAAAGCTGCATTTATGTTTATATAGAAGACTATTTAGATAACACATAGAGCCTGTAAGATACAGTTGAACTTAAATGCAAACAACAGATAAATTGAGTCCCTATCATGTCTGTAAAGTGCTTTGGGAATTAAAATGTAAAATAAATTGTGCTTCAGCCCTTAAATTTATTTTTACATTCTAATTTAATAAACACTTATGTAGCTGTTACTATGAGCTAGGCACTGTTTTAAGCACTTTACAAATATTAATTAATCTTTATAATAGCTCTTGGACTCAACAAGGTTAATCTACAAAATAAGAAATTTAATGATTCACTCAGCAGCAAAATCAGAGTCATTTATCATTTCTCTCTTTTCCATATATATTCTACAAGAGCCAAAAAAGAAATATCCAAGTCATTATATTTAAAAGTTTACATTCCTGAGGCACCTGGGTGGCTCAGCCAGTTGGGCGTCCAATTCAATTTCAGCTCAGGTCATGATCTCAGGGTCGTGGGATTGAGTTCCTCTTAGGTGGGCTCTGCACTGGGGGTGGAGCCTACCTGAGATTCTCTCTGTCCCTCTCCCCTTCGAGCTTGCTCTCTTAAAAAATAAAAAACTTACATTCCTGTTAACAGACAACCTCATGATGTAGAACTTAATATCATAAATGCAGTATCAAGGCTTAATCACTGTTGATTTAAAGCATTGACAATAACAAAAAATAATTGGACAATTTCTTGGAATTTAGTGAAGTAGAGTCAGACCCTTAGTTTTATTACCTGCAAGTAAATGGATTTGGAAGAACAAAGAGTAATGATGTCAAAAGACATCAGTCACGCTGTTGCTTATACATCAGCCATATCTAATATTATGTGAATTCATTTGGTGTTGAATAAATGGGGCTCAGCAAACTACACATTTCTAAGTGTCAGCCTTACTTAAGGGAGAGGAGGCTGGTTCATACTCATAATGACTTTGACTAGAAGTAAATGTTTGAGGGTACAACTTGTGGTCTTCACTGCTCTTGGTTATATCTTAAACTTAATTTTTGCAAGAAATGATAATTGAGGTGATTAAATATTGGAAAAGATTTTGTTTTCTCACATATTTAAAAAATCAAATCTGTTATAAAAATATATTTCTCTTCCTATGGGTTTAATCTCCATATAGCAGTTTTGAAACTTTATTCATTTACTTCTGTATCGCTATGTAGTTTTTTTCTAATCTGAGTTTTCTCTGGTGATTTCTCATAGGTTCAGAGAGGATTAGTAATCTACGTGTGTTTTTTCAAGGGAGCTAATAAAGAACTTCTTCCCAAAATGGGTACGTACTTGATGTTTGTTTTTTAAAAGTAAAAATGAGTAGGAACAGATAGATGAACCAGAAGAGGTAAAAACCGCAATCTTAAGTTTTACTGGTAAGTTTTAAATGAGTTAACTCTACAGTTGTTGGCTTTAGCTACTTTTGCCTTTTCCAAAGTTTAAAGTAAGCAAGTGTGGTGGGATTCTTTCAAAACATCTGCACCATTTCAGATGGCTTATAGATTAGATTAGAAGAGTATACACACACGCGTGCACACATAGCACAATTGAGATTCAGCCACGTTTCTAACAGAAACTTGTTAGAAGCAGGGTGGCCACATAGGAAGAAGCAGATGCTTCATTTCTTTTCTTTTTTTTTTTTTAAGATTTTATTTTTTTATTTGACAGAACAAGTAGGCAGAGCGGCAGGTGGAGGGAGAGGGAGAAGCAGGCTTCCCGCCGAGCAGGGAGCCCGATGCGGGACTCGATCCCAGGACCCTGGGATCATGACCTGAGCCGAAGGCAACTGCTTTAACCAACTGAGCCACCCACGCGCCCCAGATGCTTCATTTCTTAATATAGTTTCCTTATCTCCCACAGTCCCTGACTGGGTCATGTTGGTGACACTGTATGTGCAAGATGTGGGTCCCATCAAATCTGGACAGCTAAGTCTTATTATTATGGAAAATTTTAAATTAACTATTTATGCACCTTTTTTTATTTTTTATTTTTTTTTTAAAGTCTTCTATAGATTCTTTTTTTTTTTTTTAAGATTTTTTTATTTATTTGTTTAACACAGAGAGAGAGAGCACAAGTAGGCAGAGCAGCAGACAGAGGGAGAGGGAGAAGCAGGCTCTCCGCCGAGCAGGGAGCCCGATGCGGGGCTCGATCCCAGGACCCTGGGATCATGACCTGAGCCGAAGGCAGCTGCTTAACGACTGAGCCACCCAGGCGCCCCTATGCACCTTTTTTTAAATAAGAAATGTATATAAATATAAGGTTCTCCTGATCTTGAACAAGGTTCAGTGTCATCACAACCATACCTCCTCCAGGGACAGAAAAGCTGGGTCAATGTTCAGTTATCTCTGAACACTAATTTACCTGCCTGCAGTTCTCCACTGTCCCCGATAGTCCATAGCACTGCACATTCTTTGTGATAATTACATAGTTTCAGATACACCACATCAAATACTAGATAGTATTTGATAAAATAATTATGTACAAAAAAAACCTGAATTAATGAAGCTATCCCTAAGGTTGGGGACAGGTTATATTCTCTTTATTAGTAGCGGACATCACCCCTTAGTTGGATTAATAAGAAATATAAATTATACAAATGGGTAGTTGCAACATGCAGAAGTTAACCTAGAAGAGCTTCAAGTAGTAGCACTCCAGGGTAAATAGCCCAATGAGGAACCTCTGGGGCAAAAGGCTAAAAACTCCCAGAGGTAATTTTATACCAAGACATCAAACATGTTTGACAACTTTGTCAGGGGATGAAAACTAGACTTAAAGGACTATGATAGGTAAGGGGGAAAGCCAATAACTGATGGTTTGAAATTTGATTCTGGAAGATAATAGGGAGCTTTCTAGGGTTTAAAGAGAAAATGAGGGATGCCTGGCTGGCTCAGTCAGTGGAGCATGCAACTCTTGATCTCAGGATCATGAGTTCGAGCCCCATGTTGGGATATAGAGATTACTTGAAAAAAAAGCGGGGGGGCGGCATCTGGGTGGCTCAGTCATTTTAAGCGTCTGCCTTCAGCTCAGGTCATGGTCCCAGGGTCCTGGGATCGAGCCCCGCATCGGGCTCCCTGCTCAGCGGGAAGCCTGCTTCTCCCTCTCTCACTCCCCTTGCTTATGTTCCTTCTCTCCCTGTGTCTCTCTCTGTCAAATAAATAAATAAAATCCTAAAAAAATAAAATAATAGAGCAAATGAAATGAAGGCTCCTATTACAGAGGATGATTTGCCAAGACCTATTGCTTGGGTACTGGACATTCTGTCCATTTTCCTAAGTTAGTATTTTGCCTTGAATTAAATCTTTATTGACCATAGAAAGTGTAGTAGGAATCTACAAAAACAAGAAGAGAATTTTTGTCATTGTGACTTAAGATTGACTCCTAAAGTTGTTTCATACTTTCTTAAGTGACTCTTAAGCATAATAAAATGAAATGAGTCAACCAAATCCAAGCTACATTTTGTGTAATAGTAGATAAATCCTGTGCGCTTCCATCTATGTCTAAGTTCACTCTGAATACATACATTAAGACTGTGATGAATTAGGAGGTCCACCTTAGCTCTTTTAGTGGACAGTCGAAAATAAAACTGTATATATCATGATTCTCAGTAAAGAACAGAGATTCTATCCCATTCTGCTGGTTGGTGTGAGTTATAAAGAAAAAAGTCCATCTGTTATTGATAGCATTAGCTTGTACTTCCTTTATTCCAGGAGGCAAAGTAAGCCTGTGTGATGGGCTTCTCTTAAACCCCACCTCATACTTTTACATGGATTCAGATCTTTCTAATCAAATCATATACCCCTTGGGAACATAATCAGTTATATCCATAAAGTCTGAAGTTACATGGCTAACATAGAGATGTGCAGAATCTTTCTCAATTCATCTTCAGTATAATTGAACTGAGATCCAGGAACCTGTCAAAGCTTAACTTCCCGTATACATCGTTGGAGATACTTGATTGATAACCTGTCTTAAGATCTTTGAGTTTCCAACATACCATTGATTCCTTGTCTCATTTTAATTCTACTTACTGACAGTTGTATTTGTATTATATTTATTTCTACATACTGGTATTTGTATACCAACAACATTAATTGAATTCTCAGTTATAGCCAGTAGAGGGAGGTGTGAGGAAGTATAATAAATTGTACTTACCTCGCTCGCCTGTTATTCCAAAATTGTCTACTTAGTCTGTCACTAGCCTGAGGCCTGGCTAGCTGGATAGAGATTTCCCTTGGAACAAAGTGCCCTGGAGAGTTACAGTTTCCTTAGAAGCAATCAATAACAACTGCTGGCTATATAGCAAAGTCCTATTCATAATAGAGAAAATTAGAGGTATTTTAAAATAGATATTAGTTGAAAATTGAAAATGCTTAATGCATACTTTAGGAATTCATTTGGGTGTTCATCTTGGCAGGTTTCTACCAGGTCAATTCCCTGATCCTGTAGAGTGGGGCAACCAGACTGAGTCTTTCCTAATATTTACTACAAACCCTCCAATACTTGAAACCATTGACAACCCTACTAGAAAGCATACCTTTTCAAGCCTAATTATTGGGTAGGTGTGTGAGATCTATATAGTTTCTTTTACCATTTGTCCTCTGAGGAATATTTTTTTTTTTTAAGATTTTATTTATTTGAGAGAGAGAGAGAGAGAGAGTGTGTGTGTGTGTGTGTGCAAGCATGGGAAGGGGCAGAGGAAGAGGAGAGAGAATCTCAAGCAGACTCCATGCCAAGCATGGAGCCCGAATGAGGGCTTGATCTCACCACCCTGAGATCATGACTTGAGCTGAAATCAAGAGTTAGATACTTAACCGACAAACACCCAGGCGCCCCTGAGGAATATTCTTTATAAGCAGAAGTTATTTATACCCTTTATAGAGTCAAGAAGACCCTAAGGTTATTCATATTAGGTGTTTCTTTTGTTTATTGTTTTGAAAATAGCTAATGTTGAGATGTAAAGGTTTTCTAAGTTTAGATTTTTAGCTAGACATAGATATTTATGGCTTTTTTGACAGTTCTTAATAGCTATAAGAGTATAGTGTCATAAATGCCATAAAAATAATAACACCATGTTTTCTTGTTTGTTTATGAACATAATGCCAATATACCTTTTGATACACTTTTTTGGTTGTAACAGTGAATTTCTGATGATTCTTGTTTTCAGCTTTACTCCTCTCCCATGGGTTACATTTGTCATATGATTAGACTGTGTTACATAGTGCCTTTGAGATTATGCAACTGCAAAATTATCTGGTTTATAATCATAATAAACCTGGAACCTTTGTCTCAGCTTAGAACTCTAGGCAATTAAGTTACTCTAAGATTTCTATTTAATATTCTTTGTTATAAAGCAGAATTTGGTGTGAGGAGGATTCATCATGGCCTTTTTCCAATGAGATTGGCTTATGGAATATAAAAAGGAACAAAAATGCAAAATCTTCTCATGTATCCCCCTGGGGCAACAATATTTTGAGGTTTCAGTATACAGTTAATTTTTAGTCCTTACTGCATGAATTTATTGTAGGAATCTTGACTGCCCAGTTGGATTTAAAACATCATGCCATTTTTTGCATGAAATTTGCCTTATTTTCCTGCTTAGGTCATTTAGCTTAGTGAAGCAGTTCTTTAAATCTGAGTAGAGATTTTGGGTAAAAAGCATGAGCCAACAAACTAGATTTTAAACATGAGATTTGCTGACTAGATGATTATTGGTTTTCTTCATGTTTCTGACTTCAAGATGTTTTGCCTTTCTTCCCCACCCAGTTAATACACTGTTAAATGTGAAGTTAAGTGAAACAGAAAATGGTAAGCACGTGTCTATATTGGACCTACCTGGCAATGTTCTAATCATCCCTCAAGCCACCCTTGGGGGGAGAGTAAAAGGAAGAAACATGCAGTATCACTCTAACTCTGGAAAAGAAGAAGGCTTGGAACTTTATTCCCAATTTGTGATTCTATGTGAAAAAGAACTGGCTGCCAACAGCAAGTGTGCCGAAGCTGGGGTTGTGGTGGAACATGGTACATACGGGAACAGGCAGGTGTTACAGCTGGATACCAACGGACCATACACACACCTAATTGAGTTTTGAAAAATTAAAAGTTTCTACAGTTGTTTTCTGGTATAAAATGATCTCAACTATAATTCGATTTTCTTCCTCTTGAATACACTAATCTGCAGCATTTTTAGACAAGAAAATCCTGGGTCCTATCCATACCTCTGCAACCTGTTAATTGGATGACCTTGCCTTGCCAAGTCACCAAACTCTGGATCTCAGTCACCTTTCGTCCTGCTTTCCCCTACACTTCCACTTGAAAACTTGAAAAATGCTTTCTATTCACCTTATAGTCACTGTGGAAATGTTCTTAGAGAGCTGTATTTAAGTATTTTGCATGAAGAATTTGTGCGATCAAGAAAAATATTTCTTATACCCTCAAATGTATGAAGTATGTAATAAAAATAACTTTGTGTTAAAATTAGGTGAAATCCCACGCAAACCGATTACAGTTTTGTCAATTTTGTTTTACTTATTCTGTTTTCCATATTCTGTTCAGTTTTCCATATTCTGAATGAAAACAATATGTTATTTACTATTCTTTTTAATAATATCTGTGAAAATGTAGCCTAGAAATGTTATTGTGCATTATATTACTTTCCAAGGACATCCAAGTGCTTTAAATCATTTTAAGAATCTTTAGTTGAGGGGTGCCTGGGTGGTTCAGTCGGTTAAGCGTCTGCCTTCTGCTCAGGTCATGATCCCAGAATCCTGGGATCAAGTTCCACATCAGGCTCCTTGCTCAGCAGGGAGCCTGCTTCTCCCTCTGCCTACCACTCCCCCTGCTTGTGCTCTCGCTCGCTCGTTCTCTCTGACAAATAAAAAAATCTTTTTAAAAAAAGAATCTTTAGTTGAGGGGTGCCTGGGTGGCTCAGTCGTTAAGCATCTGCCTTCAGCTCAGGTTGTGATCTCGGCGTCCTGGGATGGAGCCCTGCACAGGCTCTGTGCTCAGCGAGGGGTCTCCGTCTCCCTCTTCCTCTGTGCTCTCTCACTCTCTCTCACTCTCAAGCAAATAAGTAAAATCTTTAAAAAAAATCTTAAGTTGATACAAGAACAAGGTATGAAGATTAAAAAATGTTTTTATTTGGGGCCCCTGGGTGGCTCAGTCGTTAGGCGTCTGCCTTCAGCTAGGTCGTGATCCCAGAGTTCTGGGATTGAACCCCACATTGGGCTCCCTGCTCAGTGGGAAGCCTGCTTCTCCTTCTCCCACTCCTCCTGCTTGTGTTCCCTCTCTCACTGTGTCTCCCTCTGTCAAATAAAATCTTTTAAAAAAAGTTTTTATTTAATATACCAATTGGTTAATTAATACTTCTGTTTCTCAGTTTTTTTACCAAAATAATGTATGTCTCATTTTCTGTCCTTGGTTTTTAAAAGTTACTGCTTTGTGAAATTGTGTTCATAAGTTTTCTAGGAAGTCCTTTCTTACTTAGATTGCCATAAAAGGAAGAAAAAGAAAAAGGGAAGCTTTCTACTGCAATTATTTGGAAACAAGCTGACTTGTTCTTTTCCATATTATTTAACGATTTCGAGCCAGTGTTTTTTCTGTTAGTGAATGTTTGTGCCCCACTCCCATTCACATGTTGAAGTCCCCCAATTTGATGGTATTTGGAGATGGGGCTTTGGGAGGTAATTAGGGTTAATGAGATCATAAGAGCGGGTCCCTCATGATGGGATTAGAATCTTCATAAGAGTAACCAGAGAGCTTGCTTGCTCGTTCTCTTTGCTCCCACCATGTGAGGATGCAATAGGAAGGGGGCTATCTACAAACTAGGAAGAGAACCCTTATCAGAAACTGACCATGTTGACACCTTGATCTTGAACTTGCAGCCTCCAGACTGTGAGAAAATAATTTTCTGTTGTTCAAGCCACTCAGTCTATGGTATTTTGTTAGGACAACCTGAGCTGATGAAGATAGTGATACAAGATAGCTAATGGGGTAGATTTTTCAGTCAAGAGAAGAAGATATATGAGAAACTGAAAGAATAAATGAATCAAAAAAAGATAATCAGTTTTTGCAAACTCCTCTGACTTTATTTGAAAAGATATTTTGAAGTGTAAACACCAAATAATATTTCTAATTACCAAAAGATGAAGAAAATAACTTGAATAAACATCTTAAGTAGCTGCTAAAAATTCCTTTGTGTCATCATTTCTTTAGGTCTGTCCTCCTAAGATACTTAAAATTTTTGTTATCACGAAAATCCTATTATTCTATATCCTTCCTGTACTATTCTATTTTGGAACTTGAGAATCAATAACTGGCTTGGTAATGAGCTCATTGTCCTTAACTCTTGCTTTATTGATTCATGATACATTTATTGAAATGTAATAAACTATTCATAAACTTTTGAACTCCAATTTTCTCAAAGCTTTTCTAAGAAGGTGTATATGTCTTTTGGAAAAGATTATGTGTTACCTATTTTAAATCATTTTGATTTTGTGTGTAGGTGAAATGCTGACTCATAGCCCTAGATTGCTGTTTTATAGTTTTTTAAAAAAATTTGCTTGAGGTACTTGTGGAGAATAGCAATTTCAACTACATGAAGAGTTATTAAGCAGAAAGTGATGGCCAACTTTCATTTCCAAGGAGGCTAGGACAAGAGAGTTAAGACAGGAGAAATAGTGGATATGAAAATAACTACACCTTCGCTTTCTGTAGCTCTTCTGGCCCAAGGTGCTCAAAGAACCTTCAATAGATCCCTCCTTTTATCTTCCCAGTGTATAATGAGGATAGTGCTGTGGAAAGTAAGACAGTGCTTATTTTTCCCAAGATCATACTATAGGGAGGAATAATGTCCATCTTTCTACTTTTCCTTAAATGAGAATTGTTAAAACTGACATTGATCCTGGTAAAGGCTTAGCATCTCCCAGTGTGGATCACTTGAGAAAGAACAGCCAATAAATTGGTTTACTTACAGAATTAGGTGGCAGTAGGGTTGCACCTAATTTATGTGCCTTCTGCCTCTGTTTTTCTAAGATTCTAGAATGTCTCAATTAGAATTTAATTTCTAAGTATTATTTTATCTGCCCATTTAGAAACAATATGGGTTCAGTTACAGAAAATACTGTATATAAGACATTACTGATGAATGTGGTTTTAATACCTTGAATATACTCATACAAAGTAAAATCAAACACACTTACCATTCCTTCATTAGTTCAAGTAAAAAAAGGCCCACCGTTAATGAATCATATCTGTATTAATGATGATTTATTGACTCCATAATGAAAGAAGTCAACTTATCAATTATAAAGATCAAATGCTATGGAGTCCTCCTATGCCACTTATTTTGTAGAATAAGAACTCACATTGGTGTTTTAAGACAGTGACGTCCTATTTTTAATATCTATGGTTAATATTGCAGAGGGCCTGATTTGTTATACGTAGATGCAGTTAGGGCACCTGGGTGGCTCAGTGGGTTAAGTGTCCAACTCTTAGTTTTGGCTCAGATCATGGGCGCAGGGTTGTGAGATCAAGCCCCCGTCAGGCTGTGGAGTCTGGTTGAGATTCTCTGCCTCTCCCTCTCCTCTGCCCCTCCTCCCATTCACATGCATGCTCTCTCTCTCGCTTTGTCTCTCTAAATAAAATCTTATGTATTTATTAAGTTTAATCATTCCCAAACTTACTGAATTAAAAAAAAAACTAGAAATGCCTTACCTATTAATTTATTGAAATAATACTAGTTTCAGAAAGGCAAGATCTATAGAAAAGTAACATTTTCATTCTGAAGCCACACTGTAGTGACGACTTTAAATGTTTGATAGTCTCCTAATTATTCTCTCTTCTTCCTATTTCTCCTGCCTCTAATCCTTTTTGCAGACCATCTCCAAGGTAATGATCCTAGAACAGTCTTTTCTCCATGATATTCCACAGTTCAGAAACTTTTTTTTATTAAGTTGTTTATTCTAACCCCAGGATAGTTAAACATACAGTGTTATATTACCGTTCAGAAACTTTTATAACCTTTTAACTACGGGTCAAAGTCTAAACTTCTGAAGTTGGAATGAAAGTTCTCCATACTCCTTGGGAGTGAATGAAATCATGCAGGGAGAACTGTAGAGAGGTCCAATGTCAGAATCGTGGGAAAACATAAAGGAAGAGCAAAAAAATGAGAGGCCAGAGGACACTATAGAGATCAGAAATGCAGAGAGAACCCAAAAAACACAGTATTAAGATAATTTTCAAGATGTAAACAGTGACAAAATCAGTGCCACATACTGAAGAAAAACTGGATAACACGAAGACTGAGGAGAGACCTCTAGGCCTAGCAGTTAGGTATTTTCAAGCTTCTGGAAAATTGGTGTTAATTTTACAAGATTCAGTAGAAGTAGAAAAAGATTCTTAATCTTTTGTCCTTGGGCAGAGTGTCTCAAGGTGTGCCAGTGGACCAGGAATCACCTGGGAGCCTAATATTTTAACAAAATGCAGTTTTTGAGGACCATCCCAAACATACTCTATTAGAATATCAGGACTTAGAATCTATCTACTCAGCAGTGTCCCCCTGGTGATTCTCATGAACACGGGAATCCCAGAACCACCGTTGCTGGGAATGAAGTGCAGACTTATAAGGCTGCTATCAGTTTTATACTCTGGCTCCAGCTTGACTTTTTTTTTTTTTTTTTTAAGATTTTATTTGAGACACAGAGGAAGAGAGAGAAAGCGCGCACGCGTGTGCACGGGGGAGGGGGAGGGGCAGAGGGAGAGGGAAAGGCAGACTCCCCGCTGAGCAGGGAACCCAGTGCTGGGCTCCATCTCAGGACCCTGAGATCAGGACCTGAGCCTAAGGCAGACGTTTAACTGACTGAGCCACCCAGGCGCCCCTCCAGCTTGACTTTCTAACCCTTCCTCCCACTACTCTTAATAGAAATTCTCCAATGTAACTCGTAAGTTTTTCTTAAATCATGCCCATGCCTGAGTTGCCCTGTGCTTTCCTAAATCCATCACCATTTGATATCTAGCTCAATCTCTTCTGATCCCAGAGTAGTTTGTCCTGCCTCTACCTTCCTCCGAAGTGTGGTTGTCTCACTCTTGACACTTGTGATGGGTCTTATGAGGTTGAGTACTTTGGCTTTAAATATTTTGTTTTATGTGTCTTAACTGTAGGAGTATAACTCACATTGGGCAGAACCAATATAATAGCGAGCATACATAACATAGTATAATGTTTTTTGTAATCTCTCACGGTACTTCCACAGAGCTATTTTTGTTGTCCATGCTCATAATTCTCAGTAAATATTACCTAATCAATATGAACATATGTTGGGCACCTGTGTGGCTCAGTCGGTTAAGTGTCTGTCTTCGGCTCAGGTCATGATCTCAGGGTCCTGGGGTCAAGTCCTGCATCGGGCTCTTTGCTCAGTGGGGAGTCTTCTTCTCCCTCTCCCTCTGCTGCTCCCACTGCTTGTGCTCTCTTTGTCTCTCTCTCTCAAATAAATAAATAAAATCTGGTCGCCTGGGTGGCTCAAATGGTTAAGCATCTGCCTTCGGCTCAGGTCATGATCCCGGGGTCCTGGGATGGAGCCCCGCATCAGGCTCCCTGCTCTGTGGGAAACCTGCTTCTCCCTCTCCCACTCCCCCTGCTTGTGTTCCCTCTCTCACTGTGTCTCTCTCTGTCAAATAAATAAATAAAATCTTTAAAAAAATTAAAAATTAAAATAAAAAAATAAAATTTGACCTATTACATCAGCTTTTTTCTGAATGTGAAAAGAATTTATGTAGAGGATGCACCACACTCTATTTAACAGTATCTGAGAAACATTAGCTATAAACAGTTGGCATTGGGAAAGTAATTGTGGACTTTTTTGAAGGGGGGGATGTTAGAGTTTTTTAGGGAACATCTGACTGCAAAAATGCCATCCTTGACTCCAACTTAGAGATATTGTTTATTTAGCTTTGTTCTCACATAGATAAACTAAGGCACTTTCTACAGAAAGCATTCTTTTTTTTTTTTTTTGAGAGAGAGCTGGGGGAGGGGCAGAGGGAGAGAGAGAATCTTAAGCAGGCTCCACGCCCAACATGTCCCACAACCCTGAGATCATGACCTCATGACCTGAGCCGAAATCAAGAAATCAGGAGTCTGAGGCTTAACTGACTGAGCCACCCAGGCACCCCTCAAGGCATTCCTTTAATCTACTTCTCAGCCCCAAGGAAGTCTCTTCATGAGTAGATATGATCATCTTCAAAGTTCAGTTTGCTCAGTGCCTGGATTAATTTATTTCCTCATTACATTCAGATAGTCATGGCTTTGATTTCTTTTCACAGTATGCATGCTTGCCTTTTTTAAGCCAGATGTTGAAAATGTTCTTTTTTTAAAAAAGATTTTATTTGTCAGAGAGAGAGAGAGCACAAGCAGGGGGAGTGGCAGGCAGAGGGAGAAGCAGACCCCCTCTGAGTGGGGAGCCTGATGCAGGACTCGATCCCAGGACCTTGGGATCATGACCTGAGCCAAAGGTAGATGCTTAACCACTGAACCACCCAGGCATCCCAAAAATGTTCTTTTAACATTTGCTTAATACCTCATCCTGGGTAGTTGCACTCCACTTAAAGGTTGTAGTCTTTAGAATCTGCGGGTCAGCAGTCGAGCTGAGAGCTGTGTGAAATACATATTGTTTATTTTTTTTTTAAGATTTATTTATTTATTTATTTGACAGAGACAGAGAGAGCAGGAACACAAGCAGGGGGAGTGGGAGAGGGAGAAGCAGGCTTCCCGCAGAGCAGGGAGCCCGATGCGGGGCTCGATCCCAGGACCCTGGGACCATGACCTGAGCCAAAGGCAGATGCTTAACAACTGAGCCACCCAGGCGCCCCAATACATATTGTTTAAACATGATCCTTAATCTCAAGGAGTTTACCATGTAGTAGGGGACATGATAGACACAAATATACTAGGTAATATGTGGTCAGTGATATCCAGATGATGCTATCTATGAACTATAGAGTAGCAGCAGATAGAGAAGATATTCTGGCTGGAGTGGTGAATCCCTGTTGTTAACAAAGGCAGGACAATTTGAGCTATCCCTTGAAGAATGGGTAGAATTTCTATAGGCCCAGGGGTGGGGAAGGGGGGGCATTTCAAATGTTGGACTAATAGATAGTGAGATGTCATTGGAGGCTTTTGAAGAGAAGAGTGACATAATTAAAACAATTTTAAGGAGTGGTACCACTGGCAGTGGTACTAAGAATTTCAAAGAGATGAAAATTTGGCGGCAAGAAGACGTTTTTTTTAGTTGTACAGACATAAGGAGATTAGTGCTAACTTAGAACAATGATAGCGGCTGTGAACATGGAAATAAACATAACTGGAGATACTGAAAGGTGTTTGAAAACAAATACACTTCAAGGCAGCTGACTGGTTGTCGTGGAGCTAAAGGGAGGAATCAGAAATTAAAATCTCACATATGGGTTACTGAAGATAAATTCAGATTTTAATATGCTGAGGTTGAGAGACCTGAAGGTTTATCCAAGTGGAAATGCCAAGCAGATTTGTTACTCAGGGCAGAGAGTGTACAGATTTGGAAGTCTTATTTATGAAAGTGATAGTTGAAGCCCCAGAAATAGACAACATTTAATCATCCAATATTCACTGAGTGCCTACTCTGGTAAGTATAAGAAGTACACTAAAAAAGAAAAGGGCAGTTTCTGTCCTCTTGGAGATCATAACAACTGGTGTGTTAAGACAGTTAACTGGAACACAGAGAAACTGGGGTGCCAAAAGAAAGATAAAAACAGTACTGTGGAGATTGGAGAGAGAGATTTCATCTAGTTAGGGGAGCACTAACATTTCCGTATAATTTTGAAGATTAAGAGATATAAGAGGGTCGCCTGGGTGGCTCAGTCAGTTAAGCATCTGCCTTCAGCTCAGATCATGATCTCAGAGTCCTGGGATCGAGCCCCACATTGGGTTCCCTGCTCAGCGGGGAGCCTGCTTTTCCCTCTCCCTCCACCTGCCGCTCCCCCTGCTTGAGCTTTCTCTCTCTCTCTGTCAAATAAATAAGTTTAAAACCTTTTTAAAAAAAAGAGATATGAGAGAGAGGATGTAGAGAACAACAAAGCGCTTGAGTTTCAACCAGATTTACAGCAACAGACGGAAGAGGAAAAATTGACAAAGAAAGAGCAGACAGACAGAGATAGGTAGAGAAAGTGGAAAAAATAAGTGGAAACACCAGTATCCTGGAGTTCAAAGTTTCAAGAATTGGGGAAGTGGATACAAACATATAGAAATTTGAAAGAATTATATGCTTAACATCTATATACCCACAACCTGGATTCTGTAGTTAGCATCTTGCTATATTTGCTTTAATACCTATCTATCTGTCCATTCCAAGAATGAGACTATTTTGTTTTGCCAAGGGTTTTAATTTATTCCTCTTCTTTCCTCACTTTTTGCCTCTACTGATTAAGCCTCTCCCCTCAGAAGTGCAGGTTGTTGTGAGCCTGCTCCATTTCACTGTATGCCCAGATTCACTATACTTACTTCATGGGAAAACCTCTCTACTCCATGTGCCTTTTTTGTCTTTAAAGAAAGGTCCTGGGGGCGCCTGGGTGGCTCAGCCGGTTAAGCGTCTGCCTTCGGCTCGGGTCGTGATCCCGGGGTCCTGGGATCGAGCCCCACATTGAGCTCCCTGCTCGGCGGGAAGCCTGCTTCTCCCTCTCCCACTCCCCGTGCTTGTGTTCCTGCTCTCGCTATCTCTCTCTCTGTCAAATAAATAAATAAAATCTTTAAAAAAAATTTTTTTTTAATTTAAAAATAAAATAAAGAAAGGTCCTAAATGATGGTTCACAGGAGAAATAATATCCCCACCCTTCAGGTTAGTTTAGTTAGCTTTCCCTGGAAGTCTGAATCTGAGAATAGAGAAGAAGCTGTTTCTAAATGACTCCATGATTTGTCTAGCTTTCTAGCAGTTTATCAAAAGATGGTTTGAGGACCACCTTCGTTGGAATGACTAGAAAAACTTGTTAAAAGGCAAATTCCTGCATCTCATCCTGGAACTACTGAATCAGAATTTCTGATGTGAGGCCTGGGAATCTGCATTTTAAGAGTCGCTGTTCCCCACCTGCGACTCCTATACAGACTAGCATCTGAGAATTGCTTGTATAGTGGTAATATCTCCAAACCAGAGTCAGGAGACTTCTGTTGGAGTCTCAGCTTTCCCATGGACTGTGTGTGTTATCCAACCCTAGGTAACTCAATCCCTCTAGGACGTATGGTGAAAGGGAAAGAATTGAACTTGATCTAAGATTCATGTTCTCTTGATTCTATGATGCTGTTCAGCTCTACCATTTTGTGGAACCCTTAAAACTGAATGCAGTAAATTAGAAGCTCTTGGTGAAACTTTAATCAGATGAACTGAAAAGATGTTTAGGCTTATATTCATTTGAGCCATAGTTGTTTCCTTCCCTTCAACTGGTACATGAGTTACTCATCACAATAACTAAATTCTTGCCTCTCATGAGTTTTCATTTGGTTTTTCAAAGCTGAACCTTGGAATGGGCTTCGGGCATTTCACTCAGTCTTTTGCCATTTCATAGCTCTGTGTTTCCTTGGTGATTCCAGTGTTCATAGTCCGCCAGATCCACTCTGAGCTGTTGCCACTCTGCATTCCTTTTACATTGTTGATAAGAACCTTCTCTTTCCTATAAAGAAAGTGACTTATTTTCTCAGGGCTCTGAATTGGCAGAAGTTAATGCAAGTTTTAAAGCTGTATTTAGCAGGGAAAGAGAAAAACATCTGATTGTCTTAAGCAACAATTAAATTTTGTGCCCTCAATCACCTTGATTTGGGGTAGGATTTTTTTTCCATTATAAATCTGGGCCTGATTTTAGTTTCAAGATGATTTCAGAATATTATTTTAAATGTTGCTCAGTGTTCTTGCTATCATCTCATAAATAATAATGATGAGTGCCCAGATCCTCCAGCAACATTGTTTTTAATTTTTTTCTTTCAGTGGTATTACAAATTTGCTATTTGCTAAACTTTTCCAAAAATGTTATTGGCAAATCTTATTTACTGAGGTCATGTGATCAGAATAAAGTCCATCCAGTACATAGTGTTTGTGTTTATCCTAAAATATGTGTAGGAGTATAGTAATGGCATATTAATTCTCATATTTTCTCCTCTTTTTTCCCTTGATATTTTCATTTAGAAATAAGAAATTATGCAAGCATTTTAATACTGAGCCACTGCTACCCTCAGTTTGATTAATATTTGAGATTATTTAATTAATGAGATCCTTACTACTTAGTATGTGCAAAGCAGCGGTTGACATTACAAGCAAACAGCTATGTATAATGCAAGATACCTACCATTAAGCTTACAACACTGATTCATCCTGAATTACACAGTAATCAGTAGAAAACATATTGGATTTTAGCCCTCCTAGGAGTTCTTTGTTGGATACACTCAGAATCCAAAAGACATAGTCTTTTAAATAAGAATTGATTTAGGGAACCCCTGGGTGGCTCAGTCTGTTAAGTGTCTGCCTTTGGCTCAGGTCATGATACCAGGGTACTGGGATCGAGTCCCACATCAGACTCCTTGCTCAAGGGGGAGCCTGCTTCTCCCTCTGCCTGATAAATAAATAAAATCTTAAAAAAAAAAAAAAGAATTGATTTAGAATCTGCTATATACCCAGTTTTGGGAAGCACAGGGGATAAAAATATAAAATGTGTTCCCTTCTTTTGTAGGTTCATATCTTTATATATTTAAGGAGACAGAGAAATTGGGGCAAGGAACATAAATCTGAAAGTTAGTTGCACATATGTGGTAGTTAAATCCACCAAAGCTAATAGTATGGGGTTCTTCAAAAAAAAAATAATAACAGAGCTACCATATGATTTAGCAGTCCCACTTCTAGGTATATATCCAAAAGAATTGAAAGCAGATTCTCAAAGAAATATTTGGACACCCATGTGCATAGCAGTATTATTAATAGCCAGGGCATCTGGGTGGCTCAGTCAGTTGAGCGTTCAACTCTTGATTTTGGCTCAGCTTGTGATCTCGGGGTCTTGGGATCGAGCCCCACATAGGGTACCCCTGGGCATGGAACCTGCTTGGGATTCTCTCTCTCCCTTTCCCTCTGCTCCTCCCCCCACTCACATGTTCTCTCTCTCAAATAAATAAATAAATCTTAAAAAAAAAAAAGAAACAATAGTCAAGAGGTAGAAGCAGCCCCAATGTCCCTCGAAGAATGAATGGATAAACAAAACTGGCTATCTGAGTATACTTAAACCACTGAACTATAAACTTTTAAAAAAGTCACCAAAGTGGAGGACATTGTCTAAGAGTGTGTAGAAAAGATGTCAAGAAACAGTAGGAAGCTGGGGGCGCCTGGGTGGGTCAGTCGGTTAAGCGGCTGCCTTCAGCTCAGGTCATGATCCCAGAGTCCTGGGATCGAGCCCCACGTCGGGCTCCCTGCTCAGTGGAGAGCCTGCTTCTCCCTCTCCCTCTGCTTGCCTCTCTGCCTACTTGTGCTCTCGCTCTCTCTCTCTGTCAAATAAATAAATAAAATCTTTAAAAAAAAAAAAAAACAGTAGGAAGCTGAATATTTAAGAAACAGGCAGATTAAGACACCATCAATAGCTAACAAAGGGTGGGAAGAGAGGAGGCAGAAAAATTAAGAGTATTATGTCATGGAATCCAAGAGAAGGGAGAAGTTCTATTCAAGGACATTGTAGTGAAAAATATCCAGTCCACTAGAGAGGACAAATAGGAAAGGACTTTTAAAAAGCTGTTTAAGGGGCGCCTGGGTGGCTCAGTTGGTTAAGCGACTGCCTTCGGCTCAGGTTATGATCCTGGAGTCCCGGGATCGAGTCCCATATCAGGCTCCTTGCTCGGCAGGGGGTCTGCTTCTCCCTCTGACCCTCCCCCCTCTCATGTGCTCTCTCTCTCTCATTCTCTCTCTCAAATAAATAAATAAAATCTTTAAAAAAAAAAAAAAAAGCTGTTTGAATTGACAGTTAGGAAGTCACTGAACGGTACCAAATACAGATTCCTTGGAATTAGGTAAGCCAAATTCCTTTCAAGGAAGTTGAGGATGAAGGGAGTCAAAGAGCTATAGTTTTGTATGAAAGCAATATTAAGGAATTTTTTTAAGATCCAGAAAATCTGAGCGTGTTTTTAAAGGAAGAGGAAGTAGGGAGAGAAATTGAAGGGAAAAAAAGGGGGGCTTATGGAGCAAAATCCCATATCAAAAGCATAGGTAGACAGATGCTTTTGGAAAACTTTGGGTATCCTCTGAGATAAGAGGAAAAGATTGCTGGAAGCAGTATGAAAAGGAGAGTTCTAATGGAGCTCAGACATCATGCCCTCTACTTTTGCTATAAAACATAAGACTTGATTATCTGGAGAGAGGAAGATGGTGCAGAGTAGCAGCTGAAGAACAGTAGTGCATGTTTGACAAAGCCACTTTAGGAATTGGGTAAGTGAACCAACTAGTTGAGGCTAGAAATCATAAATAATGCAGCAAATTAGAAAACAAAGTTATGTAATTCTCTTGGCAGTCCAAGATCAGAAAAAGCAGATGGTTGGGTTGATCCACATTCAGGGATTGGCAGGGGAGGTGCAGTGTATTACGGTCATGGAGTGGAAGGAATTGGGAGTACAAGTAAGAAAATAGTTGAAACAGCTGACCTCAGAAACCAAACTGGACAAGGAAAAAAAAAAATAAAATCAGCTAGGAACTAACAGATTAGATGACAGAAGAGTTCAAGAAGACTAGAAGAGGAAGAAGTTAGCGGGGGAAGTTCAAAGAGAGGGAACTATGGAAGGATTGGAGACTGGGCACAGTATGAGATCTGTGAGGTAGAGCCATTATGAGTCATAACATGATCTAGGATGAGGCCATGGAAATGCGTAGCTTCAGTGGAGGTGTCAAGGAATTTAAAAGGTGGTGTGTCTGGGCTGGGGGAGAGTCTGGATGGCTCAGTCAGTTGAGTGGCTGACTGGATTTCGACTAGGTCATGATTTCAGGGTCATGGGATTGAGCCCCACATGGGGCTCTGCACTCAGTATGGAGTCTGCTTGTTCTTCTCTCTCTGCTCCACCCCCCCAACTCACGCACTCTGTCTCTCACTCTCTCTACCTCTAAAATAGATAAATAAATAAAATCTTTAAAAAAAAATTTTAAGGGCACCTGGGTGGCTCAGTTGGTTAAGCGATTGCCTTCGGCTCAGGTCATGATCCTGGAGTCCCGGGATCGAGTCCCACATCGGGCTCCCTGATCGGTGGGGAGTCTGCTTCTCCCTCTGACCCTCCTCCCTCTCATGTTCTCTGTCTCTCATTCTCTCTCTCGCAAATAAATAAAAAAATCTTAAAAAAAAATCTTAAATAAAAAAAAATCTTAAAAAAAAAAATTTTAAAGGTAATGTGTTGGAGGACTACTTCATCTAGACAATAAAGGTAACCCAGAATGATAAGACTCAGAATAGACAGAAGTACCCACAACCCTGTGCCCAAATGTGTAATCACTGTGTGAGTATAATATGAAGGTCAGCAAAAATGCAGACTTGGGGATGGGAAGAGAGTAATGTTCCAAGAGGATGTGAGCTTCGGAGGAGGACCACAAGAAAACTAGTCTGAAAACCCTGGGAGAGCCGGGAAATGTCAGCTCCATTTCCTGGCCTTGAAATAGGAATCACCTTCACTTAAATGGAACCGTGTGGTTGGGTTTCCACTATGGCAAAGAGATCAAAAGATTGTTAAGGACAGGTTTATTAAAAGTTCATTAAAGTTTATTAGAAATAGGATGGTATTTTAGAAAATAAAGTGGGATTAGTAGGAGAATAAGCAAACTAAGTTGTATGGCAAAGAGCAGATAAAAGAAAAAGTGACTAGACAGACTTACATAATGAGGGGACAGGGCCTTGTGAAGGACACAAGAGTTGCAGGGAGGTGAGAGAGGAAATGTGAATGGAATTATAATGCTAATTTTTGGCTGAATATTGCTTGTCAGAAATGAAGCAAAAGGAATTGAGAGAGAGAGACCAAAAACACTAATTATGCCTGAATATTGTCTAGGAGAGATGAAGCAAAATGGAGATGATCTAGGTGTGATATCTAATATTAGTGTATCCTCTCCTTTAAAGTTTTAGTTTTCAGGTTTAAACATTTTGTTCTGGGAAAAAACATCTAGGCATCTTCTCCAACTCCAACTTTTTCCAAGTATTTATTTATCTTTCAGGATTGGAAATACATTGAATGCCTGATCTACGATGAGCATAATTCAATTCCAGTCCACCCCATTATCCCAGCCTCCTTTATCTATCTATCTATCTATCTATCTATCTATCTATCTATCTATCTATTTTTGAAGTATAATTCATATGCCATAACACTCACCTAAAGTGTCTAATTCAACGGTTTTTAGTGTATTCACGAGGTTGTTCAATATTCTTGTATTGCACAATATTGCAATAAGTTTGTATGTATATCACCACTCTCTAATTCCAAAATATTTTCATTTTATTTCTTTATTTATTTTTGAGTATTTTCATTTATTTTCTTTTTTAGAGGGGCAGGGGAAGAAGGAAACGAGAATCTTAAGCAGACTCCACGCCAGTCCACAGCCCAACACAGGGCTCAATCTCATAACCCTGAGATCATGACCTGAAATGAAATCAGGAGTCAGACACTTAATCGACTGAACCATTTTAAAATGAAGTTTTATACCATTAAATTCATTCTCCGTTTCCAGTCTACCACAAACCCTTGGCAAACACTACCTTGGTCTCTGGATTTGCCTATTCTGGACATTTTATATAAATGGAATCATACACTATTTCACCTATTATGTCTGGTGTCTTTCACTAAGCATAATGTTTTCAAGGTTCATCCATGTTGCAGCACGAATCAGAACTTCATTCCTTTTTATGACTAAATAGTGTTCTATTGTATGGATATACCACATTTTTGTTTATCCAATTCTGTAATGGATAGACGTTTGCCTTGTTTCCACTTTTTAGCTACCATGACTAATGCTACTATAGACACTGAAGCACAGGTTTTTGTGTGGACATATATTTTCATTTGTCTTGATTATATAAGTAGGAGTGGAATTGCTGGGTCGTACAATAACTGTAACTTTTTGGGAAACCACCAAACTGTTTTCCAAAGCAGGTGCACCATTTTATATTCCCACTAGAAGTATATGAGGGTTCCAGTTTCTCCACTTTCTCACCAACACTTCCTGTTTTCAAGTTTTTGTATTAGAGCCATCCTAGTGCCTGTGAAGTGGTATGTCATTTTGGTTTTTGTTTGCATTTCCCTAATGACCAGTGTTGAGCATATTTGCATGTGCTGATTTCCCTTTGTATATCATCTTTGGAGAGATGTCATTTAAATTATTTTTCCATTTTCTAGTTGGGTTGTCTTTTTATTGTTGATTATAAGAGTTTTTTATATATTCTGGATACTAGACCCTTGTCACTAAATGATTTGCAAATATTTTTTCCCATTTATGGGTTATCTTTTTATTTCCTTGATAATGTCCTTTGAATAACAAAAGTTTTTAATTTTTATAAAGTCCAACATATCTTTTTCTTTGGTTGCTTATGCTTTAGATGCCATATCTAAGAACTCAGCATATTTATAAATAGCAACTCTTTTCACTCTCAAAAGTGTCCTGGTAGACAACAATTTATATAGACAATCTACAAATAACAATCTCAAGGATAGGTAGTTAGAAGGCCCTGGGCAGGTGGTTGAGTAAATACTGACTTATTTTATCCTTACCTCAACATAGCTAGTGCTATCATTTGGCTTCTCCCTAAAGGAAATCTGTTGTAGTTGCCATTTTGTATACTTACTCAACAAATTTATGTTGACCCTTACTATGTGTCAGGTACCTTTCCAAAAGGCAGAAAATAGCACCAGGAGATTGCAAAGAGAAAACTTTAAAAAATGCCTCCCTTTCTTTCTTTCTTTCTTTTTCTTTCTTCCTTCCTTCCTTCCTTCTTTCCTTCCTTTCTTTCTTCCTTCCTTCCTTCTTTCCTTCCTTCCTTTCTTTCTTTCTTTCTTTCTTTTTTGTAAAAGCAATATAAACAATTACAAATATCAAAAAGATAAAAAAGCCTGTAATCTCATTGTTCAAATACAATAATTTAATTTTTATTTATTCCCTTATAATCTTTGTTCATAACCACACACATATTTTAACATGGCTGAGGTATAAAGGGATTATATATTTTGCTTTTGCTTTTTTACAGCTTAATATTTTATCTTAAATATATAAGAAACTTTTTTTTTTAAGTTTTGATCTCAGAGAGCATAAGGGAAAGGAAGCAGACAAAAGGAGAAGATGTGTAAACCAATAAGATACGATTAAGATGAGCAAGTATGGTCTATAAATGGATTTGTGCTCTGGTCTGTGAATGCCTGTAGGTTGGCAAATTGAGTTCAGGAGTATATAATTCTATTCCATATTATTAACATTTTTCTTTTTCTTCCTGATCTATGACTCCGGCTCCACTGATTACGATAATCAGATTATATGGTTAATTTAATGTGAGTTATTGTTCATACTGGTCAGTTCAATATTTGCATCTAGATAATATTCTCCCTTCTAAGTTTGTAGCTAAGCAAGAAGTTTGACATATAAACGAATTTTTATTAGAATTTATTTCAAGAATAACATGTCCCAAAGAAGTTAATAATAGACATATACATATAAATACAGTAACTGGTAAGAACTATCATAAGTATATCATATAATATTGTATATAGTTTTTCCTCACATGTGATAATTCAGTAGGAATATTATTTATCAACCAGGTAGAGTTTGCCCTTTTACTAGGGAAGTTCAATTTCTTATTAGACAAATAATCTTAGATTATGAATTTTACAACAAATTATATGGCTCTTAATATTATCATGTTATCGTGTATAATTATTGTTCCAATATATTTCATTTTTAAGTAGATAATTATCCATCATCAGTTTTTACATTCATATGTCTCCAACTGATGAATAAGGTTTTGGTGGGATGGCTTATATGCTATTTATAAAGAACAAAATATCCCTAAATGAAAGCACTTATTCTCTTAAGTTACCTGTATACAGGTTAACAGTTTACTTGTCTAAAGAGCTTGCAGCTAAAGTTGACAGTTTGTGTAATATTTAGTAACACAGCCCTCCTCTTCAGTCCTAGTTCTGGCTTGACCTATCCCATTCCTTGGATTTTGGCTCATGTTTAGAACCAAGCTGCTAATGACATTAAATTTTTTTCCTTCACCTTGATAGATTAACTACATGATTAATTTGGCTTATGATGGTGCTTCCTGTGGTTCCCATCAGGAACTTTCTGGCAGGGAAAAATTGACAAGCTGACCAAGGACTCTCATCTAAATCCTCTCAGCCCCATTTTTATTGATTCCCCACAGACACCTCCTCCCCTCTTCCTGGAATCTGCTCTGGATCCCATCAACCAGAATGTTCTTTCCCTGACTACTGAAGATTTCTTGCTGCCCAGTCCTCCCCCTTACCATGGAAACCTTCCTGTCCGGCTGCTCAAATCTTTCAGGGTCACATTCTCCCTATCTTCCAAGGTAAAACTGTACTAAAGGAATAAGCCAGAAGAGATCTCCAGGATTTTCTCTCCCACCCCAGGTAAAAGCATCTTAACATCAACCTCCTGAAGTCTCTTTCCTTATCTTATGAAAACCAGAAGAATGATTCTAATCATGAGATTTTAAAGCCAGAAGTGAATTGAAAAAGAGTATCATAGTAAACTCTAGAGTCATTTTAGGTCCTTTTCACTCCTTGCCAATTATACTTACCTACAAGTAGGAGATAGCAGTTTTTCATCTCCCCTCAGGTTCATATAACTAAATGCTAGCAATATTATAACCAGGAACTGATGTTTAGATGGCTATGTGTAATGAAATGACTATGAATGCGAATTTGATATGCCATATGTATGTGGCTTTACTTAGACATGTGAGTAAGAGTTGAAAGAAAACCAAATAAATGAAAATGATTGTCATGTGGAGGTAGTAGGATTATGTTTTTGTTTCGTTGAGTTTTAAAAAGTTGTATTTTTAAGCTAATGTGAATAACAATATTTTAAAATAAATATGACTACATATGTATAAAAGAAAAACTTTTAAAAGTACTGTTCAGTTTAACATATTTTGTATAGTTCTGAATATATATGGTACTATGATAATATGAAAAAGATATCAGACAAGGATTCAGAAAGCCTAGTTTTAAATCTTACTTCGGAATCTTGTTCCAAACATGGACAAATAACCTAGCTATTCTGGACTTTGGTTTCTATTTCTTCCAAATAATAGCTATTCTATTAACTTTGAAGCATTTTTTTTGTAAGAATAGCAGTAGAATATTTGAATTTTAAAATTGGAAGAGCTCTTAGAGACCTAATATGCATGCTCATTTTCCAGAGGAGGAAATTGAAGCCCAAAGAGATTAAATGGCTTGCTTATAAAATATATGGCAGCAGCTTTGGAACAAAACCATAAAGTTTATGCACATGTAAAACACAGTATTTTGTAGTCTGATTGGAGAATAAGGAATTGGAAGGGACTTTAGGTATCCTAGTCAAGTGTGGGCATAATTGCAATCGTTTCTTGCATAAAGTATTATTAAATGCATGGTAGCAAATCCACATTTGCTCAATATTCTTCCTTAGAAACACTAGCCCTGAGTTTAACTGCTTCGTCCAAGGTTAGATGATTTACTATTACTTACTTGTCATCATAGATCAAGATCTATGCTGTGTTGTAAGTAGCACTTCTTGGCTGAATATTTATAATAGTAGTTTACCAACTGAAGAAAATCCTACCCATGGCCAAAAGTTCTTATTAGAAATTTAGTGCTAGGGGCACCTGGGTGGCTCAGCCAGTTGGGCTGCTGACTCTTGGTTTCAGCTCAGATCATGATCTCAGGGTGGTGAGATCAAGCCCACTGTCAGTTCCAAGCTTAGTGTGGAGTCTCGAGAATTCTCTCTCTCTCCCTCTCCTTCCGCCTCTCCCCCCAGCTCATGTACGTTCCCTCTCTCACACACACTCTCTCTAAACTAAATAAATCTTAAATAAAAAAAGAAATTTAGTGCTAAAAGCTGTCACAGAGGGGCGCCTGGGTGGCTCAGTTGGTTAAGTGGCTTACTCTTGATTTCAGCACAAGTCATGTTCTCAGGGTCCTGGGATCAAGCCCTGCATTGGGCTTCATGCTCAGCATCTGCTTGGGATTCTCTCTCTCTCTGTCTCTCCCTCTGCCCCTCCCCCCACTTGCATGCGCTCTCTCTCTCTCTCTCTCTAAAAATAAATAAATCTTAAAAAAAAAAAAACTGTCACAGATTACAGCAAACTCAGCAGCACATTGACAAATAATTCTTGATAGACCAAAAAGTAGAAAGCTGTATCACAAAGGGCCAGCAGATCTTTTGTTGGAGTGGGGTATCAGTGTGATTTCAGGCTTTAGATCACATTGAAATTGACAGAGTGGAAGCTGTGCCTGACCCATGTGTTTTGTGACATGAGCTTGCCACATGTACACTCCAGTTTCCTTGATGGTTTCATCAACACTGAACAACCTGATATGACTGAGTGGATCACTAATAAACTTCCAGAGCTCTATTTCCCAAAATCGGCTCTGAAGGAAGACTAGTTCTCAAAGATACTAGTATGCATTCCTTTAAAAAAGAGATTATATTCCATTGCCAAATAAGCTTGGGAAACATTGCATGAAGTGCAGCCTACCAATATACATGATGATTCTCTAGAAGATAGCTACATTAACATATAGTCTTTATCAAATTTATTTAAGAATGCCTATTTAAAGGAACACCTATTAACTTCTTTTTTTTTTTTAAAGATTTTATTTATTTGACAGAGAGAGACACAGCGAGAGAGGGAACACAGGCAGGGGGAGCGGGAGAGGAAGAAGCAGGCTTCCCGCGGAGCAGGGAGCCCGATGCGGGGCTCAATCCCAGGACCCTGGGATCATGACCTGAGCCGAAGGCAGACGCTTAACGACTGAGCGACCCAGGCGCCCCTATTTATTTTTATTTTTTTAAAAGACTTTATTTATTTATTTGAGAAAGAGAGAGCATGAGCAGGGGGAGGGGTAGAGGGAGAGGGAAAGCAGACTCCCTCCTGAGCGCGGGACCCAATGCGAAACTCAGTCCCAGGACCCCCAAGATCATGACCTGAGCTGAAGTCAGCCACCTAACTGACTGAGCCACCCAGGTGCCCCTTTTCTAATTTTTAAAAAAGATTTTATTTATTCATTTATTTTGAGAGACAGAGAGAGGGAGTGCGGGGAGAGGGGCAGAGGGAGAGGGAGAGAGAGAATCACAAGCAAACTCCACGCTGAGCTTGGAGCCCAATGTGGGGCTCAATCTTTGGACCCTGACATTATGACCTGAGCCGAAATCAAGAATTAGACACCTAGCCAACTAAACCACCCAGGTGCCCCCAAAGCCCATTTTAAATGTCATCTTTTTCTTTAAACCCTTCATGAGTCTCCCAGCAGGACTTCATAATAATTGCTCTCTCCTTTAGGATCCATAATACTTTTGTACCTTTCTCAGGGTAATTTATAGTACCCAATGTGTGTGTGTGTGTGTGTGTCTGTCTGTCTGTCTGTCTGTGTTTGTGTGTGTGTCTATATATATCAAGTGGAGTAAAGAGGATGCCTAGGGGAATTCTTGGCAGGAGATGGAGCCTGAGCAGAGTGGTGAGGGCTTATGGACTGGGTGCTGGCACAGGGTTTGGGAGCAGGGTAAGGAAAGGAGAAAGTTGGGGGGTGCTTATGGTGGCTAATTTTGGAGTTTCAGAACCATAGTGGGGTAAGGGCAGCATCCTCCAAAAGGAGAGATGGCAGCTATGGGTGATTGCTTAGATATAGAGGAGGTATTCAAACAAGTAAACATCTCAAGGATAGTAAGATCCAGGTTTCTCTCTGTAGGAGAAAGGAGTTACAAATACAGGAGAAAACTAGAATACACTGTGTGATGCTGGATTCGAGGTATTACTGTGAACATATGGTTTTTCAATATATATTGTTAGATAAAGAAATGTAGTTGTAAATGTGTGTGTGAGTATACATAAATAGTTATATATATAGATGCACTGTATGAGTGTATAAATATTCCCTAGCCTCATCCACTAAGACAGGCTGACCAGTGATACCCCAATAGCAGTGAGTACACCTAGTGCTTCTAAATACCATTCTCCACTAAAAGGAGCCAGGGCTCCTGGATAAATGGCTGCATCTAGTGTTGGGGCAAGAAGAGCCTAGAATATCTTACTGTGCCAGAAAATAAGGGAGTGCTCAAAGAATGATGGAGGTGTGTCAGAAGGGCATAGAATAGTAAAATATTAATGTAGACTATGCATGGTGAGTGTGTGGTATATAAAACTCTTTCAAGTTTTCTGTATTTTATTTATTTTTTTAAAGTATTTTTATTTATATATTTTTAAGAGAGAGAACAGCACGAGCAGGGGGGCATGGCAGGCAGAAGGAGAAGCAGGCTCCCTGCTGAGCAGGGACCCCAATGTGGGACTTGCCCAAGCTGAAGGCAGTCACCTAACGGACTGAGCCACCCAGGTGCCCCAAATTTTCTGTATTTTAAAAATGTTTTACGGGCGCCTGGGTGGCTCAGTTGGTTAAGCGACCGCCTTCAGCTCAGGTCATGATCCTGGAGTCCCTGGATCGAGTCCCGCATCGGGCTCCCTGCTCAGCAGGGAGTCTGCTTCTCCCTCTGACCCTCCCCCCTCTCATGTGCTCTCTCTCTCCTCTCATCCTCTCTCTCAAATAAATAAATAAAATCTTTAAAAAAAAAATGTTTTACAATAAAATATTGCAAAAGAATTTAAAACACAGAAAGACACAGAAACCAGCATGAATGGGGCTCCTCCAGACCAAACTCGGGACAATTTGAACATCAAAATAAATAATGATAGAAATAGATTATAACCATTTAATTAAAAACTCTGAATTTATACTGATATAAATAAATTAATTAAAATTTTGATGAGAAAATACATAATTTCAAAGAATCTCCTCCCATAAAATACTTATTAATTATAAAGGGGAAATAAGTAACTTTATAGTGGAGAAGCCTGGCAGATACTGCTTTATTAAAATAAACATCAATATGGGGCGCCTGGGTGGCTCAGTCGTTAAGCGTCTGCTTTCGGCTCAGGTCATGGTCCCAGGGTCCTGGGATGGAGCCCCGCATCGGGCTCTCTGCTCTGCTGGAAGCCTGCTCTCCCTCTCCCGCTCCCTCTGCTTGTGTTCCTCCTCTCGCTGTATCTCTCTCTGTCAAATAAATAAAATCTTTAAAAAGATAAAATAAAAATAAACATCAATAATGAGACTAATTAAAATGTGCCACTTGATAGGATGCAATTTTTTTATTTTTTATTTTTTAAAGATCTTATTTATTAATAAATTATGTCGAGAGAGAGAGCACAAGCAGGGGAAGCTGCCGACAGAGGGCGAAGCAGGCTCCCTGCTGAGCAAGGAACCCAATGCGGGACTCCATCCCAGGACCCTGGGATCATGACCTGAGCCAAAGGCAGACACTTAACCTACTGAGCCACCCAAGCGTCTGATAGGATGCAACTGTTACCAAACTCAAACTTGTCCATGCACCTGATGCACAGTAAGCGAACATCTTGGACACGAGTTTTGAAGCTAGCTAAGAAAGCTCTATTGTCAGAAGGGCAGCCCAAAGAGAAGGCAGGGAATTATTCCCAAGGTTGCTGTGTCCTGTTAAGCCTAGAGACAGCTTATGTATGTTTGGGGAAGGATGTGAATACATGAGAGGAGGGTGAGGGGTTTCTTGACACCTTGATGGGAAGGAAACTTGAAACAATCTGGAGGTATGCATTCTTCTGGACAATGAGGCCCTATTTGGGACCTGGTAAGATCAGGTATGTCGGATAATTTCAAGACCAGTGTTATCATCGAGTCCCCATTAGGTTTCTACAGTCAGTGGGTAAACAGGGGAGCAAGAGTGGAAAAACTAAAGTTAATGATTGATTAGAGGTGCATAAAACATAAGTAAGGAACAAAACAGTATGTGCAGCTAAGTTAATAATGCAACTAATACAACTTTAATTCTGCTTATGCTTTCAAAACAGGTTGAGAAACCAAGCATCAGGCCTCACAATTAGAACACAGCATTACTTCTGTGGCAGTCCTGTCATAGACACTTAACCTGATTCTAATCATAAATATACATCAGACAGATGGAAAGTGAAAGCCATTCTACAAAATAATTGGCCGGGAATCTTCAAAAGTGTCAAGGTTATGAAAGTCAAGGAAAGACTGAGGAAGTGTTCCAGATTGAGAGCAACTAAAGGTACATGACAAGTAAACCAAATGCTTGATTCTGAACTGAATCCTTTTACCATAAAAAACATTAAGAGACAATGGCCAAACGTAATGTATCACGTAAATTTATTTTGGTAGATGGTGACTACATAGTTGAGGTGCTTATTAGTAAGACACACACACTGAAGCATTTAGGAAGAATGTGGCATCATGTAGGCAACTTAAATGGCAAATGGTTCTGGAAAAATGTTCTTTGTCCTATAGTTGTAACATTATTGTAACCTTGAGACTGTTTCAAAATAAAAACTGAAAATTATATTCAAAACGCTGAGTATACTGGAAAAACTCACTTGACTTGGAGCCAAGTGGCTGTGAGTCCCAATTCCACCACTGACTCAGAGTGTGACCTTGAGTAAGGCGCTTTGTTAGGCCCCAGTCTCATGCTGTAAAACCAGGAGTAGCACTACAAGGCTCTCTAGGGTCCCTTCCATGTCTAACCTAACACCATCCACACCCACAGCACTCCCTGCCTGAATTTCTCCAGACTCCAGTTGTGTCCTGGCCTTCAGATGCCCCAGTGCCGCCCCTAGGGATTCTGGCTGGCGATGACAACTGACAAAAATAGTTGTGGCCAAGATCTCCCGACTGCAAAGCCAATGTCCTGGCCTCAATCAACTTGGGCAGCACTCTCCCCCATCGCTCTTTCGGCGGTGGAGCAGTCACGCCTGCCAGAGTGGGTGCTCGATGGCTCGGCGGCCGGCTGAGGGGGCCTAGAATCGGCAGCGCGGCGCAGGGCGCGCTCCCAATCGCTGGCTCCCGCCGCGCTCGCGGCTCCGAGCTTTCCGGCTCCGCCCCGCGCGCGCCCTTCCCGCCGCACTGCCTCGCAGTCGCCGCCACCGGCAAGTCCCGGCGTTGCCCTGCTGCGCTGTGGAGCCGGTAACGTGGCAGGACTGGGACGGGCGCTGAGCCGTGAGGGACCCCAGAAGGTGAGCAGTCTGGGATCCTGGGAGTGGAGACGCTGCGGGCGCGAGGGGGCGGGGCCCGTGCTGCCTGCCCATTGGGAGGGACATCACACCCGGGCCTGCGCCGTGAGTTGAGCGGCTTGGGACTCCCCAGGGTGGTCGCGGCTGCGAAGTGGTGGAGGAAGCTGAGACCCTGGGTGCGGGAATGGGTGGAGGGATTAGGTGTCGTGACTGAAGGGGCCGGAATCCTCCGAGGAGGGACTGAACTGGTGCGCGGGGACGACCGAATGGCCAGTGCAGTCAGTCCTTTTCTCCGGCTCCGGGAAGGTCTGGTTTTACCCGAGCACAACAGGTAGGCGTGGACTCTGCCCGCCGGCGGGAGCTCCGCAGTCCTGGCGTACGAGGAAGGTCGGAAGGTCGGAACCCGACTGGCCGGATCCGCCCAAGTGGCGCCCATTGCGCCCCAGATCGGTCGGAGCGGGGCCCGAGGCGCTCTGAGCGCCCGCACCACCCTCAAGGCGGCTTTCCAGAAGCGCTCTGGAAAAGGGAGTGGATATTGCCTTCTACGGGGGACTATTTCCACTCCTCTCAGGGAAAAAAAGCCTTTGCTGGAGTAGCATTTGCTTAGTGTGAGGAAACATTTCCTCTTACCGTACTCTTGGCCAGCAAAACGACATTTCAAGTGATCATAAAGTGTTTAGGAACTTTATAAAGTGCTTTATGGTACTTACTAATCACAATAATATATACCTCTGGCAAATTAGATGATTTTCGTAACTGTCAAGTCAGATAATAGGAGCCAAATGATTTGAGCTCCTTCCTTAAGGATCATAATTACACATTATTTTTATGTGCGTTCATTTATTCAAATATTCAGCACCTTTTGTGTGTAGGCTTCGCACCCTGAAGGAACTTACAGCCAAGAGGAGATGCTGAAAGGAGGGGGGAGAATGTGCCCACAAGTACTGTTCAGAATTTTGGAGAAAATAATCTAGTGAGGTTAAAGTGTAAGGAAAGCAGAAGTCTCCTTAGAGCTGAGCATTAGATGGATGAGGAGAGAATTACCTTGTTTCATTTTCCACATGTTTCAGAAAATGTGTCTTGGATAAAGTCATTTTAGATGACTTTAGCGATGAAGCTGAGATTTGTCATATTTTAATACCATTGATTTTTTCTTTAATAAAATGGATAAGAAGGCATGGTTTATAACATAAGAATAGTGGCAGTTGGAAAAAGTACTGGAGGTTGAATTTGTCTTAGAATGCAGTTATTTTATATAGATAGCTATTAATATAGGAAAACACTTGTGACCTGACAGTCAAGAGACCTGAATTTAAGTACTTTTGTTTTTAAGCAAGGCATCTGTCTTCCATCCAGCTTTCCTTCAGATAGGGGATTGAGCCACTTATAACTTTTTTGAGCCTTTCTTAATTATCTTATGAACAGAATAAAGGTTAACTGGATTTGTTTAGGCCCCTTACTATTCTAAAATTCTTTTGTTCTAAATCCTGGATAACTGCATTAAAAAAAAAAAAAAATTTTTTTTTGGAGCATGTATCCTGTATCGCTAATCTTAAAACCATGGTATGGTTCTAATTTCACTAAATAAAATGTTTTATATGTGTACTTTTTCAGTAACTTAATTATACTTATTGCCTGGATAATGCTTCTCTGTGGGTAAATATATGAGCATCTATTTATATTGTTTTGTTTGTATGGTAACTGTATGATGAATATATGCATGTTTTTGTGTATATACATCATTTATTTAGTACATTTTTTATGTAAGTAATATTATCAGAAAATTGAAATTACCTATTGAAACACCAGAAAAAAAATTTTTTCTTCAATATTTTAGGAGGAGATCTGAAAAGAAAAGAAAGGGAAAAAAAAATACATGTACAAAGTCCCTTCATTTTAATTCCAGTGTTGAAAAGGCTCTGGAAAGTTTTTTTCTTAACTCATTTGGCAGTAAATATAATGTAAACTGATATGAAGCTATTTATAGTCATTATTTAATCCCACCTTATGTGAGTATGTTTTATCTTTTGCTGCAGAAATATCAATGAGTTGATTGATGGAGTGCTGCCCCAGACTGTCTTGGGGGGTTAGAGGTAATAGATGGTATGTTCACTGTATTACTTGAGTGGGGCCATAAGGGTCACAGCCAAAAGGCAGAGTAATAATGGAGTTGTTCCAAGGAGCTGTACTTGCAAAGTTAGGAGCCTAGCTGGGGATCTGGCAAAGAGTAAGAAGCAGTGTCTGTCAATAAAACCCTTCTGGTAGGGCTCCAAGAAGGTCAGAAATGTAGCTAAATTCTAGGTTGGATATTCCATAGGATATGTTGTGATTTAGAAGTGAGAGCCATGAGGAAAAGCCAAGATGTCAGACCATAGTGTGAATTAAGGCTGATTCTGTGAATGCTAACCCTGATGTAAGAAGGGAAAAAGGGGGATATTCTAAGGCAGGCAGGGTCTAAACCAAGAAGTCCTAAGTTACAGATCACATGAACAGCAAATACAAGAATAGAGTTATTGGAAAATTGGGCAAGGATTCCTGGCCTCTTCTGACCTGGAAGAATAATGGCATCCTGTGCACTTTGCTCTTGTACTTAGTAGTCTCATGTTGCCCTGCTTTTTAAAATGTCTCTACTTTATTAAATAGTATTTTGGTTGCTTCCACCACCATTAGCATCCTGCTTTGACTTCTTCCTGATCCCAATGACTTTGCTCCTTCTCTTTTAATATGGTGTTCTGTCCCACCCTAGCTAGAATCCAGATAACTGGATTATTAGTTATACCTAAACTAAGAATGAATAGGCTGTGAGAGACCTCTCAAGAGACCTAGGTCAGTAAAGTTCATGATCTTTGAAAGAATTAATTACCTTTATATCCTTTAAAAAAACAAAACAAGACTTTGTTTTCTTCTTACTGGAGTTTCAACTTGGTACCAAGTAGTGAGATTGTTTAGATAGTTACTTTCAGATGAGTGAGGTGGGAGATAAAGAGAATAAATTTTCTATCTTAAAATGTACTTTCTGGCACTCCTCAGTGCCCAGAATGAAATCTGTCTTCCTAGAGGGAGATAGAAGAGTTGGTTTGCGGAACAAAGAGTGATAAAAATTGTCAAGAATATCCAAAGACTGAACTAACACTGTTGGTACTTATTGATTTACTGTCTAGATGGGAAGAGTCCTTTGAAAGTTGATGTCTCTAGTAGGAGACCTCACACTTTAACAAGAAGCCTCAAAGTACCGACATAAGAGGAGAATGAAGTGATTAAAAAAAAAAAATACAAACCCAAAGTTATAATGATTAGGTACTTCAGTGGGTATAGCAGTACCTGTCAGTAATCGCGGTACCTGTCAGTGATAGTGATTAGAGAGACTTTATGAAGAGGCTGTATGAAGTAGTTGAAGGAACATGGACATTGAAACCAGACAGATGGAGGCATTATCTTACTCTGCTTAAATGACATCTTGACCTTGGACACATTTCTTGTTACCATCATCTGTAAAATGAGGATAATAATATTTAAGTTTCAGTGTTACAAGGATTAAAAGTTTCTAGTAAGTAAATTGTCAAAGAATGTTACTTCCTTCTCCAATGACTGCCTTAAGAGTTGGTTAGTATTGCTGAGTACTTGCTTCCCCACAACACTTCCTTTTACCCTTAAGGGGTTTTCTCTTTTGTAATCTGGAAGGAGAATTACCAGAATGGGCAGAACTTCAGTGGGGCCCCCATTGGCAGTCTCCTTCACTTAACTCAGTTTCTGTCATTGTTCTCATCCCTAACAGTAATCTGCAGTACCTCAGAAAAACAGAAGAGGTAGGCAAAGTCAGTCACATCCCTACTTGTGGCATTTTTTTATGCCAGTTCATAAATTTCCCTGTAACTCCTGTTTCTTTCCTTTTTCATCCTAACTTCTCTATCTCATAGGATGTGTTCTCCATTGGTTCTTGGAACTGTGTGCATGTGCCATTCCTCTTGGCTTGTATGCAGTGATAAGCAGCATTCTCCCCATCCCTACCAAGTATGCAGGAAACACTCTTGGAATCTTACTGCACTTGATGTATTTTCATTATATATTAAAATAAGATAGTAGTGCTGTGTCTGGGCATGTTACAAGTTAGACTTTGTGTGAAATGACAAGAAACATGGATTAAGTTGATTTTATGAGAATTTGTAGTCAGAATTCCCCCCAAAATGTTAAATTTATGGTTTTTAGTTTGGAAGGGGTATGATGTGAAACTTAGTTATAAGTATGAATAACACAGATTTTTATGTGAACTTTTTTTTATTGTTATGTTAATCCTCATACATTACATCATTAGTTTTAGATATAGTGTTCCATGATTCATTGTTTGTGCATAACACCCAGTGCTCCATGCAGAATGTGCCCTCCTCAATACCCATCACCAGGCTAACCCATCCTCCCACCCCCCTCCCCTCTAGAACCCTCAGTTTGTTTCTCGGAGTCCATCATCTCTTATGGTTCGTCTACCCCTCCGATTTCCCCCCCTTCATTCTTCCCCTCTCGCTATCTTCTTT